>NC_053405.1:27614665-27954665 GCF_016859285.1 Xiphias gladius | reverse complement strand
TGTGTGTGTGTGTGTGTGTGTGTGTTTGTGGATGTAACGTATGCTTGCTTGCCCCTATGGCAGTTTTTAGTTCCACAGGACATCCTGCTGTTTAGATATTTGCCCATCAACCCACTGGATTTTCAGCATTTCACTCTTGGTAAAGTGAGCTGCTTAGTGATGTTTTTGAAAAGACTTCAGTGGCTGTCAGGCTGCAGAGACCTGCTGTCCGGACGTGTGCGTGCGTGTGTGTGTGTGTGTGTGTGTGTGTGTGTGTGTGTGTGTGTGTGTGTGTGTGTGTGTGTGTGTGTGTGTGTGTGTGTGTGTGTGTGTGGGTGAAGCTGTTTCTGTTTCTCCCCAAATTCCTGGAGAGGTTTGACAGCAAGTCCCCAAAGACGCCACACTGCCTCTTCTTCCTCCTACTCGTCCTCCTCCCCTCCATACATCTCTTTCCATCTCTCACTTCTTCCTTCTTTATCCATCAACCTTTCTCTCTCTCCGTCCTCCCTTCCAAGCCTGACTTTGTCGTGTTCTTCCCGTTTCTCTATCTCTCTCTCCCTGTGCTTCAATCTTTCTTCCCCAGCATGTATACGGAATCTGACAGTGAGTTCTAATCTTTGAGTTCATATTTATTGACAGTTCCATGTGGAGCCTCACAGCTCCTTCCCTGTGAGACAAAACAACAAAATCTGCTCATTCTCTCTCTCTCTCTCTCTGTATGTTTGTGCATGTGTGTGTTTGTGTGTCCCACCTGCCCGAGCCTGTGTGTGCACATGTGGCCACATGTTTGTCTTAGACGGATATACAGATTTGCTAACATTGACTTGGATTAAAAATCAGATATCAGCTAGTCAGAGTGAGCTACCTCCGATGTGACGCAGGATCTTTGCAGACTGCAGCCCGTCAGTAAGTTTTTATTATTTCATACCAGATGTCTGAGCAGATAAATCATGCCTGTGTGCTGCGAGGGAATGTTCCTCTTCACTCCTGAAAACCTGTCACACCAAGCAGCTGCTTACCTGGCTGAATTGGCTATAAATAAGCCGTTTTCATGCCCCATGGTTATTTTTCGTGTGTAATGAATGCTTATTTTTTTTGTTGAATTGGAGCACGATAGTGGTGAACTGCAAATCTGGAGGTTAAACCCAACACTTATCATGAAAAGCCTGACGTGCATTATGCAGTATATTTTCTGTAAAGGCAGAGAGACACGTGCAAATGACACAGTAACTATGGTAACCTCCTGGCACCGCAGGCTCTCCGACACCTGTGAGCAAGGTGCACATGAAAGCTGGGCTATCACTGGGAATCTGTGGGTATCAATTGTCACCTATTTGAGGTGAGGGACAAAAAAATCAAAGGCAGCTTAATGGGGAATAGCATGGCAGACAGCGTGAACAAGATCCTATCGGCTAAAAGGTGGATTGAGAACACTCGCAAAAAGTGTCTGAGTTCAGCCGGTGCTGCAAGGTTGCATCATGAGCTACAAAAATCCCTGCCATGAAATCAGTTTAATGTAACATGAGGCAGCCGTGCACCTACTTTCATCATTGTAACTTTGTTTCTTTCATGTCCATGATATTCATATTTTCTACTTTTGGACTGCATCGCTGCTGTCTAAAAACTGTACGTGGGTCTCTTTTCTGCTGTTACTACAGTCATGCCACTCAACTCACCCATGGCCTCACCTTTCTGCCTAGTTGGTGACATGTAATTTGCATCGGACTGCTCATTTTTTGGCTTTATCATTAGAGACAGGAATTATAGCCAAAACTATGAAAAAAAGGCCCAAGTTTGGAAACTTGAATTTCTTTCTTTGGATAGCTTCTTGTATTGGCCTTCTCTTAGGTAACCCCCCCCTCAATCCAGGGTAGTGGATTGAGGGGGGTAGTGTTGGTAGTGTTTAAAACATCAAATATTAACACAATTGACGGCAGACGCATCTGCTTGCAGACATGCCAGCCATATGACAGATGAATAAAAGATGCTTCTGTTGACGGGTGGTACGATGAGATGGGCCACGCTTAATTAATACATGAATATTGCGCTGGATTTGCTCTGTTGTTTTGCAGTGGCAGATGAAGTGTTAGATGCATGATGAGCTCATCAACATTTCGGAGGAAAGCTTTTGTCTTCTTGAAAGAAGGAATGGAGCTACAGTGTCATGTATGTGGAGTGAAGTTATTGTGTGTGTTACTCTCGACAGTAGAGTAACACACACATGTACATTAACGTTAACAAATTCTACTGCTGTCAGACATGTCAGTAATTAATGATTGTTAAGTGTGAAACTGGAAGATATGCTTGACCTTCTACCCATAGTTGCTGCAGTACAATTTAGGAACCATCTGTGATTATCAAAAGGCATTTTAAAGGTATTTTATGTTTCTCTGAGATGTTTTGAGGGCAAGTAAGTCATATCTTCCAAAGTGGAATTTAGTTATTTTAGATTTACATGGAGCTCCTGTGAGTCATCCCTGAAGCCTGGATGGCCTATGACTATTTCGTCTATTTCCTGTATTCCTGCACCACAAATCACTTAGGCTCCATTAGCACAAGAGATCATCTAGTGGGGGCAGTTTGTGGAGCAGAATCTCCTCAATCCAGAGGATCTGGTAAAGACATTCAGTTTCAGTCAAAATCTTAATGAAATTAAATTACATATCTGTAGTATAGCATAGATACATCATCTGCTTTTTTTATACTATGTCCTGCAGTTTGCTTTGGAACAAAACTAATGGGACATTCACATGTACAGATTTATTAAGACTGCTATTCACTGTGAGTGAGACCTGGCTTTGCAGCCCTGTGCCCCTCACTGAGTCTTTTCCGGCCACAATAAAGGGGAGAGTTGAGAAAAACTCAACTTTATGCAAATATCCTCTAATGTACTGCCAGCGACAGTCAAGCGAGAGCCAGTCGTGATAAACTTGATGCAAGTCGAAACGGAAACACAGAGTTGTTTACTGCTCCACTATGTGTAGGAACTTAAATCTTTCTTACACTTGTAAAGTATATGCGCACCACAGCGCACCCCCAAAACTACCAGTTCACGAGAGACAAGATAATCCCACCTACTTTGTATCCACATGTGTGAACACACCATAAGAGTCTAATACCATGCCAGTGGCTCTGTGAGGTTGTAGCTAAATGCTAATATCAGCATGCAGTGTTTGCACTAATTCATGTCTGTGCCAACCAGGTCAACCTGCTAGTGCTAATGCTAGTGGTTTCATCATTCTATCACTGGCAGACACTCGCACAAATAGCCAGACAGAAGCCTGCCACACAACACACCAAGAGCTATGGACAGCTAACAGCCCACTTAAGCTTTTTAGGTAATGTCTGCTTCTTATCTAACAAGATGCCCAAATTGGAGAGAGTTGCACATTGGCGTGCTGAAGAAGCAGATGCTGAGTGGTCCTTGTTCTTCAATACCACTGTACCACTGCTAATAAAATGCTGTCTGTACATCAAACGTGGACACACCTAGGAAGAGAGTAAAGGAGCATTTCTGTCATTTTCCTATTTCTTCATTTCAGTACCTCAAATAGATTAAAAATAAAATCAAAAAATCACAAAAAGTCAATATTCAGATATAATTCTAATTGAACTGAATAGGCCAAATGTTCCGAAATGATGCCCTTCAGGGAGTTATCACCAATAACTGCTGCTATTTGGTCATCCATACACTGTATGGCACTGAAGTGGTACACTGCAAAATTCTTTATTTTATTTTATTTTATTATTTTTTTTAGTTTTCGTTTTTCTTTCTCAAACTTGTGAAAGTGCAAAATTAAAGAGTTTGGTTTAGCTGAACCGCACTTGATTAGTAACTCAGCCTCTTTGTCTTTAGCTGCTATGTTTTTTTCTAGGGCAAGTAGGCCTACATTTAAACTAAAATTGATCCTGTTTACCATACGTGGTGATTCAGGGCTGTTTCCTTTTGTAAATAAGTCTGTTTGTGTACAGACAGGTTGGATCTATCAATGTTCATTGCATGCAGGTGTGCGCCTGTGTTTTTTATTAATACTAACTTAGCTGTGGGTACGTGCAGCTCCACGCATGCTTTGATAAAAGAATTTCCTGGTTGGCAGCTGAGGGGCATGGTGGGTAGTCTGTGGGAGTTTGAGGTTTAATTGAAAAATTATCTTGTGCTTGTGTTTGGGTGTGCCTTGGTGGTGTGTACCTGCACGGATGCCTGCATGTTTGCTCACCTCCCCGTGTCTGCGTTTGTGTGTGTGAAACAGTTTGCAAGGGTATGTGTGTGGTAGATGGAATAATGAAGTGGATTATGAGTCGCCCAGCAGTGTGATGAGGAGGAATGGATCGATAACTAGATATGTGCAAGAGTGTAAGTGTTCAGCAGAGTGAGGAGAGAGGTTGGGCCATGAAATGACATTTTGATTCTGGAGAGCAAAGGTGGCAGAAAAAGAGACAGACGGAAAAAAATGGTGAGATTGCAGTGAAGCACGAGGAAAAGCGAGAAAAAAACATAGTCATTGTATTTTCTTTAGTCATTTGATCCAATCCCATGTACATTTTATCATACTTTTAACATTTACTGTCACATTTTAGTATCTTTCGGTCCTTGCCCTTCGCCTTTTTTCCACTTAATGCTCAGATGTATTTACTTGTTGAAATAAAACAAGATGAAAATGTATGAGGGCTTACTATAGGAGAGACAGGAGGGTTAGAGTTAGAGGTGTACAGACAGACAGGAATATAAGACAGCAATTGTAGCAGGATTTTCTTCTCTGACTCTCTTCTCTCGACGTCAAATCCGTCGTCTCTTCTCGAGACAAATGGTTCGTAATCAGAAGAAAACCTCCCACCAGAGGTATGCTGTGGCAGTCTGGACCTTATGGGCTTAACAAATCAAAGCTAAACCCTTCTGCAGCTCTTTCTACAGTTCCAAAACTAATTTTGGGTTTGTCAGCTCACATCTGAAGGTTTTTTCTTTGTTTTTTTCTTCTTTTTTCACGGATTCCAGTTTGTTTGTGGAAGTTTTGGTAAGATACTTACTCTCGATGACTTGATTTTATTTTTGGCTTCCATCGGTTAGGGTTTGTTGGTGTGTGCGTGTGTGTGTGTGTGTGTGTGTGTGTGTGTGTGTGTGTGTGTGTGTGTGTGAATCTGTCTATATCAGTCAGCTCAGTATGGAAGCTGCAGCTGAGATAGAAAGGGAACAGAAAGCCAAGCCAAAGTCTCTGCTGGACACCACGGAAAAAGAATAGATTGTGTGAAGAACCTGGCTGGGGCCGGCAGCCTTTTTTTATTTCTCCCTCTAGATCTGTCTGATGTCTGGGATTACCTGAGACTACCTTTAAATCAAATAATAAATAATTTTTTTTAAAATTTAAGTTCATATAGTAAAGTCTTGTATTTGATTGCCCAGCCTTTGAAACCATTTCTTCTAATGCTTGCTACCCAGTTTTTTATACTTTTTTTCAAAAACAATACGTACAATTAAAACATCTTTTTTTTGCATCTTTTAGCTCATTGTTTGGGTTTCTGTCTGCAGACTCTGCATCATCAGCGTTGTTTCCAAATGCATTAGGCAGCTGTTTTTGGCAGAAAACGTTTGAAAAACTCAATGTACACTACCTGCCCCGAAGGAGGATATCTTCCTTGTGAACTTCCGCTTTCGCACATGGTAAAGGGAAATCAAGGTGACAGTCAGAGAGGTTACAATAGTGTAGACGCTGAAATCATGGCAGAGAAAAACAGTTGTGGCAACATCATAGATGGTATGTCAGGTGGACAAGCTGTATGAGTTTCTTTTCAAAACTTTCCACTATTGTTGTAGGTATCCAAAACTGCTGCTAACCTTACTTCCTGATACTGCTGCCACTGTTTAGGTGCTGACACATAGCAATGATTTCTGAGGATGTGTGCAACCAGTGCTCCCTGGGAACATGCGAGGGAGCCATTATGCACACACAAACATGTAAAGCATGTATATCAGCGGCTTAACAATGCCTGCCAGCCTACTATAACGCAGGCATTGATACTATAGAAAGCCCAGTACGACTCAAACAGAACATTCAGTAAAGCATTGCGTTTCGGTCAAATTTGATGAGTAAATTGAGGTAATAGTTGGCGGAAAATATAGATATATCAGGTAATATCAGTCCGTGCTCCAACGCAAGTACTGTACAGTACAGCAGAATACTTACCTTACAGAGTGGTCTTAGCTTGAAGGACCACCAATGATTAACCCAGCATCAATGCTGAGCATTAATACACAGACATGTGTGTGACTTTGTTCGTATGTGTGTATGTGTTTGTGTTTGAATCCAGCACGGTACCCTTCCACACACATTGAGAAAATAATTTTTAAATTCATTTGTCACGCTTTAAAATTTTTACCACCCACTGCTATGCTCACAGGACAGTAGAACTATGTACAACTTTCGCAAAGAACAAATACTGTAAAATATTACATGAATATGAACATGTACCGTATATAAATAATGTCATTGTTTCAGTCATTGTGGTCTGAAACAATGACAAGAACAAATACTGTAAAAATATTACATGAATATGAAAATGTACTGTATATAAATAGTGTCATTGTTTCAGTCATTGTGGTCGTTTTCTAAATAAATGGTAAATTACACATCCGTAACCCTAAAAATATAATGCCTCTCTACCTTCAGAACAATCGGTCAAATAAACTGTAATATACCATTGAAATCATTAACCAAATTCATCACACAAGGGCATCACAGTGATAAACAGTCCATTTATTTCATACCCATGAGGAGGATGGGTGTTAAAGGGTTGAAGATTTGCCAACTGAAAAGATGTGACTTTAGCTGTGCGTCCAGTTTCCTCAGAATGACTTATCCATCTGTGGAAAGAGTCAACTGTTTATGCAAAAACTTGGCTGCCTTCTGTCCCGGTGTGACACTACATCATGTTGCTGACTAAAGTGCTGTGGAAGGACTTGTGTCTTGGCAAGACATTGTATAGCACTATAGTGCGGGATACACAAGACCTTATTTTGGCACGGGCTATGTTTTTTATTTTTATGGTTAACTCTGGACAAATGCCGTGTCCATACATCAGAGGAAACAGTGGGGTAATTTCAGTCACATTCAGATACGCAATGATAATAAATAATTCAAGTCTGGTCAACTTTTCACACCCTATAGTCCATCCTGTTGAGTTTGCCAGCATCATATGTACCAAACAGCTCAATAAAGTCGGTAAATGTTGTTTGTGTAAACACTGGTATAATAAAGATAATCCTCTCCTAGCCTAAGGAAACATAAGCCTCACTTTTTTTGCTTTCTTGTATTTCACAATAATCCTGATTCTAAGTCAAGGGGGATTTTATGCAGCAGTATCTCATGTAATTACCCCTATACCATGAAAAAAGGTTTAGGGAATAGAGGAAGAAAGCCAGATTTAAAAGATGGTGGAACAACTGACCACATCAAGAGAAGTCAAACAAAGCTTCAAACCTGCGGCTTTATTGGTGAAGTCTGGTAGATTACGACACAGAATTAGTCCATCTGTAGCTGATTAGATCTGATTAAGAAATGCTTTGAATTATCTACATATGAAGAGAATTGGAGCATCAAACTCATTGTGTGTAGATGTCAAGCCAGGAAAAAAGACCTAGCTGCTTCCCTCCTTATTATACTGTACATTTGGAGACATGCTTGTGCAAATGACTTGATATCCAAGGTAACATATCTCTGCAATTCAGTAGGTTGGACTGCCAGCAAAAATAAACTTTTAATTGCCATTTACTGTATATAAAATGGAGGCGCACTGCAAAAAGTAAACTGTACCTTGTATCAGATCTGATGATATAGATTATCATACGAGGGGGGATGTACTGAGAACCTTTGTGATAACTGATATAATTAAATCCATCTTAGATTTGCTTCCGCATTTGAGATGTCTCAGTGGTAGAGATGCACTTCTTATATATTCAAATTTTTTTCACCTGAAAGTTGTGCATATGTTGTGTATGCGGGTAAATTACAGAGTTTCACATTTTCAAAAAAACAAAAAAACAATCCAAACAAAGTTGAACTAACATGTAATTAATTTCAATTAATTTCAATGCAGCCAACATTCCCTAATCCTGTGCAACACTGAAGAATTGCAGTACCCTCACTGACTCACTGAGGCAATATGCTAATGTTTGCTAAAGTTAGCAAACAGCCTCGCCTGTATCCATTATTCTTCCAACTATGGTGTCGAATCCAAAATACTTCCTCTTCTTCTGCGGTTTGGTATCGTGATTATCCGTTCAGGAAGGCATGATGGTTTTTCCCCATTTTGCGTTAGCAGAGAACAACAACAGCTAAGCTGACTGATGAGGCAGATGGCATTTTAGCATTGCCCATCGCTGGAGTACAACAGTCTGTTGCACATTATGAATAAGGCTCTGAATTTGAACAGATGATTACAGATAGAATATTTAATTAACCCACAATAGAATGATAGTTTGTGTAGACAATGTCACCACAGATAAAACGGAGCTGTCAACACAGGGCACTGTACCTTACAATAGTGGAATAGTTTGGTTTTTTTGAGAAATGTTAGTGTGTGAGTGAAGAACGATAATGAGTGTCACTGGTTACTCTTCTGTTTATTGCACTGACGGCAGAAATTAACTGTATAGAAAGCAGTCTCATGTGAAATAGCACAAAGTCAAGCTAATTAAACTGCCTGGATCGTCCACTTCATGTGTGAACATTTTAACTGTACATTTACATTTACTCATTTAGCACATGTTTTTATCCAAAGCAACTTACGAGTGAGGGACAACACTAAAGTTTCAGTATAGTAGGAGGCCATTAGTAAGTACTAAGCACTAGATCACTGAAGAATAAACACTGCAGTATACTATTAAGTGTAAGTATAGAAACAGAAATTAAAGCTGCGTTATGCAGAATTTTAGTGTTAAATACACCCGCTCACTCATTTCAAATGACAAAGCCAGCTTCAGCAATTTATTTTAGACTGAGTATGGTCACTCTTATGTTGTTTTTAGGTTTTTCCAGATAGCGGGGAATTTACATCATTAGCAGGCAGCACCCAAGTCGCTAGTTTTGGTGTTTATTCACATTTAGATAGATGGCTTTTGTGTTGTCTTCCCCTTGGCCTCCTTGTTTCTTTAGCAAGCCTCCCCCAAGACTCAGACTAGATTCTCACTGGAGAAACACCAGTGAAGTCAGAAATGGTAAAGGCCACAAAATGAAAAAAAGGGCCACAAAGACGTGCCCCGGCAATGCTAACCTTTACTCAGACTCACAAATTGACAAAAAAGAAAAAGGGAGAAAAGAGCAGAGTGTTCCATCTAGACGAGTAACCTTTTGTCCAGCCACCAATCAGGTGACGGGGACCAATTTTCTTTGTGTTTGTAAGTGTGTGTGATTGCGTGCATGTTTTTGGTGTGTAAGTGTTTTTAGAGTGGTGAGATTGCCACCTCGCTAATCTGTGGGAGTCTATGAATTTGTTTTTCTAGCCAGAGTGGAGGCTATGAGTCTGTGCACTCACATGTGCATATGTTTAGTGTGAATGTGCATGTAAATACAACAGAGGGAAGGGAAAGGAAGTTGGTGATTCTGTGGCATCATGCGTGACAGTATGTGTGGAGCTATCTTTGAGATGAGAGTTCTACGACTGTGGGGGGGGGGGCTGTCTGCACATGTGTGCGTGCTTATGCGCAGAGCAGAGACAGTGCAAGGGGCAGGCTGACATTTCCAACCAGCCTGTTTACGGCTGGAGGTAACAGGCGGCCACACAGTGACATCACTGCCGGGTTGGCTGGGGTCTGGGGACGGGAAAGGCTGACAGACTGAGGGAGAGAGACGGAGAGAGACAGAGAGAAAGGATGAGAGGCTTTTATACGAGGAAAGCAAAGGATTTCGTGTAAAATGTTGATCTTTTGCACTGTTGCTTTGGGCGATATGGTTCTTTGCTTTCATGCCAATAAAATACAATTACCGAGAGAGAGGAGAGATGAGAGATGTAGAGAAATAAAGGGAGAAACAGGAAGATGTAGAGCTGAATTCCCCCAAATGTCACTGTTATTTATTTATATGTGGTTAAAAGCCTTGCAGTGTAAACCTGAGACTGAAGTGATTCCCACCTAGTACAGTGAAGGGTGAGTTGTGAGTTCATCTATATTTTTGGCTTTTTAGATTTTCGAAATTTTTACGTCTTGACAATCACATCAGTGTCTTTCAGTAGCGTTGGAAGAAACATTAAGATTATTTTCTTGAAGATGGACAAATCAGTATTTATTTCATAATAACAATGAAACCAGTTGCTATGTGTAATGTGTAAGGGGTCACTCATAGTGAATCCACAAACAATTCTCACCAAACGTTGCCATTCTCCTCAGCTGCACTGAGCTCTCTTGCCTCTTTTAGCTCATTATTTAGGTTTTGCCGCCTGTACACCCAGCTCTCACCGACCTCATCTCCGGCAGCATCAGGAAGGTTTTTTCGGCCAAAGTGCTCCGATTAACCAACTACCAGCCAGCAGCAAACAGATAAATTTAGCGAAAAGCTAGCAGCTAAAGAGCCATGTTATTTTTCCTGGAGTTGGTTGGGTGGACGGCAACACGACAAATGAATGCTAATGTTATTCTGTGTCTGCTGAATGTACTCAACTTGCTTTGGTGCCCCAAGTGGATGAAAAGTTAATTAATGCAGCTTCAAGGGAGAAAAGAACCAATAAAATACCTCAGTGTTGCCTCTTTGCCCTTGTAAATTCCATCAGAATGTACTTAAAGTAATTCGATATCTATCAAAGGTAAACATACTCATCAATTCAATTCAATTCAGTTTTAGTTATATAGCGCCAATTCATAACTGAGGTTATCTCAGGGCACTTTTCAAGTAGAGCAGGTCTAGACCAGACTCTTTATAGTTATATTTACAGAGACCCAACATTCCCCCATGAGCACTTGGTGACAGCAGCAAGGAAAAAAAAGAGGTAGAGAGAGGGAGAAAAGGGGGAGGGGGGCATAGCACAGTAGACATATAACATAAAGATAATAATAAAACTAATAATTATAATAATAGGGTGAATAATTCTACAAATAAAACTAAATATAATAATGGTTGACAATCATAATATTTGAAGCAGTGTGTATTGAGCCGGAATCATGGAGGCAGTGGGTCACAGATCCAGAGTCTGTAGCACCGGGGGCAGAAATACCTGCAGAAAGCGACAGGAGGAGAGAGGCGAAAGCAGAAAACTATGGGAGAGAGAAGTCAAGTTAGTAACGAGCAATGATGGGATATGAATGTGTACAGATTGGAGAGGAAGAGGAGAGTGGGGCTTGGTGCATCATGGGAAGTCACCCGACAGTCTAGGCCTGTAGCAGCATAACTAGGGGGTGGTTCAAGCCAAGCCTGAGCCAGCCCTAACTGTAAGCTTTATAGAAATGGCAGGTTTTAATTCTACTCTTAAATGTGGAGAGGGTGTCTGCCTCCCGGACGGAAACCGGAAGATGGTTCCACAGTAGAGGAGCCTGAAGGCTCTGCCTCATCACGCAGAAGGATCATTTTCAGAGTGTTATAATATTGTGCAGTATAAAATTCTGTAATGGAATACTAACACTAAAGCAGCATTGCAGGTGGTCAAGGTGGTGCTAATTTCACTTACTGTACTTTATATGGAGTTGTAGAGTCTCATCAACAGTATAGTAATGGGTATTATGTAATACTGTGTGTGCATATTAACTGGAATAAATTAAGTTTAGTAAGAGTAAAAAATTCAATATTACTCTCTGTAAGGCAGTGTGGTAAATTATAAAGGTGCATAAAGTCAAAAAAATGGTGTGGAAATATGGAAATAAGGTCCTAATACCTAAAAACTGTACTTAAGCACAGCACATTTAATGTACTTTGTTACTTCCCACCACTGCATATCAGTATCTCTCTGTTATCTTGTGGTCTAGAGTTCATCCAAGACTTTCCACAGCCGGTATTCAGACTGAATTAATTCAGAGGAATCGCAGTGACATGATGGCAAGCTGGTTGATGACAACCAAGGGCAATCTCAGTGTCACTTGATCTTTTTTTTTTCTTCCCTTATTTTTCTTTCTTTCTTTTCCCACCTTGTCCCGGAGTTTTCTTGTTCAGCTCATATAAGATAACACGTTCTGTCTCCTCTCCTCTCTGCTGTGGCTCCGAACCCATCTGAGTGCCATCACTATAAAAGCACTAAGCGGCTTATGCTGCTCTTATAAAGGACACGCATATCTAAAAGCCACCTCGCCCGAAGATTTTAGCAACATGTTGCCGGAGTCTGACCTATTTGGGGTTTTGGAGACCAGAGCTGACTGTAATGCATTAGTACGGGAGCCGACAATACTTTGAGCCAGTTTGTTGTGCTGATACTCAGCATTTTAAAATCTGAGTACGGTATCCCGTGTTTTCTAGGGAATATCATCCTTATCAGGATGTGAACACATTCTGTCGATTGTATGCAATTTCTAGGCTCCCTCATGATTTTTTTTTTTTTTTTGCATATCCACTGTTTATCGCATGCTTCTTGCTAACTCTCGCCAGCTTCACTGCTCTTTTACCAAACGGTTTCCAAATGTATTGATGCACTATTAGCGTTATGCCAAGCATTGACTAGTCAAATTTTGTAGCCTTTTCTTTTTTTTTACCAATAAGGAACTTTGAAAGTTGTAGTCAACAGACCACAAATTTGAATATAAAGTCAGAACCTTGCTCAATTCAGTACAATCAGGGGTCTGGCTGCTACATCCTTATTTGGCCTGTTATGACCAGTAGCTTAGATAATGTTAAAAAACTTTAGAAAGATGCAGTGTAACTGGCATTACTGGGATTCACACCACTTTCTAGCATGTCACATTTCAATAGTCTTAAATTTAAACAATTTAAAGAAGTAAACACAACTTAACGTACCTAACCAAATATACGAGATGCTATTATATGCTCTCCCCATCTTTACTTCACTAACTTCACCAAAGCCTTTTGATCCTAGAGTCGGGGTTTTACTCCTCCATTCTTTCTGCCTCTCTCCATCTTTGTGCCTCCATCTTTATTCCAGTAACCGTCTGCCGAACTGACCGTGTCAGAGCTATCTTTGACCTCACTTCCTATGCAGGGCTCATTTTTTTCTGAAATGCCACTTTTCATTCCGAGTGTCCTCTTCATTCCTGCCTCCCTTTTTTTACCCCTGTTTTTTTTTTCTCTCTCTCTCTCTCAGCACCTCCCAACCTCCTTTTCTCACATTGTCATCTATCTCTCACACTCCTCATTCAATTTCTCTCCCTGCTCTCTCGCTAAAATGTCTCGCTATCTGTCCGTTTGGTTTTTGCCACTCTGCTTTCATCTTTCACTCCCTAGGGTGCAGTCCTCCCCCTATGCTAATAATGTACCTGTTCTAAGAAGGGAAGCTGCTTAACCCACCACACACACACACACACTCCCTGTTCTCTTGCCTGTGGAAGTGTGCATCCCTCCCTTTCCTCCCTTCCTATCCTGTAGCAGCAATAGTAGCACAGCCTTACCTCTTCTCATCACGCCAAGTTTCGTCTCTTCATCTCTTTTGTCTGTACCGTGCAGTATTTTTTTTTTCATTTACTAAAAGACTTACCAAATGTAATTTTCTTGTAATTGCTTACTTTGTCAGACTGTGTAATTTTGTTTTGTTTTAGTCCATGTACTGTTCTACACAGCCATTCAATCCTGTATTATTCAGACTGTATTTCTGTGATATTTCTTGGTTGTTGTGCAATTTCTGTGATTCCTTCCCCAAGTATCAAATAGTGCAACACTGTCTTGGGTCTTAGTCAATACTTTTACAAAATAATGTATCCTGTCTATTCTCACCTAATGCATATACGGTATATTGCCAAAAATGTTAATACGTCCACATATTTTGGTGTGTTTTTAACTTGTTTACCAGAAATCAGTGATATTACTACAGTCATACCCCGTCAGCAATTCTCCCACTTGTATAGTATGTAGGGATTTTTTTTTAAGTGTTCTTACAGGTAGCCTCTGAGAATATCTTACAGCCAGAATATCTTGAAGTACTCAAGCAAGAAACTGAATGTACACGACAGAATCGAGCTACTGCAGGGCAGCAGTATAGTACAGTGGTATGCGGTGTTTTAATAGCACCTACCACTGTCACCAGCTAGGAAACCTCTCATATTTTGAGGTCTTTCATATCCAGTGACAACATAGCTTTCACAACAGTAAAAACAGGCATGATGTTCGTTGTAATGCATCGCCTATCTAAACCCATTTCAATCCCGTGGAAAAATTATTTCATAGCGTATTAAATGGATGCCGACATTTGGCTGCCGGAGAGGCAGGTGGCAAATATGGAAAATGTAAAACTCAATGGTATATGCTTTAGAAACCAGTCTGAAATGGGAATTCTATGTCATTTCTAATAAATGTGTTTAAGCACCCTAAACCAACAGCTACAGCTGAGGTTCTATTGACCTGACAAGGCTTAAAAGGGACACTCCACCAGTTTTACACATAAAGATCAATTTGCTCATCGTAACGGGGGCTAATTAGGCTGTGAAAACAGGTGTATGGCTTTGAAGAAGCCTTGCCAAGTCTCAAAAAACACGTCTAAAAATGACCCTGAGTATGCTGACAGTGAGATCTCAGCTCGGACTTGGAGACAACACATTTTTTAACAGAAATCCTGCATTGCAAATCGGGAGAGCGGATTCTTTTTCAGACACGGGCCTTTACCAGGCAGGAGTCTAACAAAAGGTGCTTTTGTTGTATTACGGTAAGCGTAGAATCATTTGTTTTTGGAGCCTGATGCATACTAGGGACTACAAATTTGAATACCTGGGCTGCTGCTGCATCGATTGTAAACAGTCTTATTTAAATCTGGTTCTTGCTCCGCAACTTTGTGGAAGGGCAATACTAAGGACACCTTTCAGAAACTTTCTTCTATAAGAAGAAGCTGATGTTTTTATATCCATATTTGTGCAGATACAATTTTTTTTTTATGTGACTTTTGTCCATTTGTTCCTTTGTTCTGTGAACTTAAAACTTCTCTCATTAGCACCCTGATTTTAATTAAGAGTAATTTTCTAAGTTACAGCTGTTAAATCATCTTACCTTTTTTGTCGTCCTCTCATGTAAAAAGTAATTTTAAATAAAACACTTCATTCTGTCTTGCTTCTTTTTCATTTCCATTCATTCAGTCATTGTTCATTTGTCAAGTAGCTGCGGTCTTTCATGCGGTCTGTCATCTCTTCTTTTTTGACAGTTCAGTGCCATTTTCTGTGCATTCTGGAAAAGAAAACTTGATAATATGGCAGCAGTCAAGGCCATATATATATATATATATATATATATATATATATATATATATATATATATATATATGTACTTTTTTTACGTGTTTTTAATTAAAGGCTATTGTGTATTCACTCCACAAGGCTGAAACAGCTTGAGTAACAGTTTAATCACATCCACACCCACACAGAGATATCCTCCCCACTCCCTTACTGCCTTCAACCCGGCAGAAGGAGGTAATCTATACCAGCTTGTCCTGCAGGCAAATGTGTTAGGGCAGCAGCACAAATTAACACATGTTTTTGTTTGTGCAGAACAAGAAATATGAACAGTGGCTCATTTCATTTTTGAAGCTGACAGTGTAATTTGATTTGCGCCAGGAGAAGGGAGGAAGGGAGGGAGGGAGGGAACAGAGAAGAGGAGGGGAGGAGGTGTGATAGACATGACGCGGACATGGTAGATGAACTTAGAGCAAGACGGAGAGTGATGGATGAATGTATGGACGGATGACTGGAGGGAGGGCATTCAGCGTTTACTATCAAATATTTACAATAGACACCTCTGACGTACCGCCTGTCACAGGCTATTTTAACCAGCACCTGCTGTGTGTGTGTGTGCGCGCGCATGTGTTGTAACAGCTGGAATGCGGAGTGACTTGACGGTGCACAGACGTAGCTGGAGTTTTCAATTAATCCCGATGGATTCCTCATGGTCACGCAGCACACTGCCACTGTTTATTTCTTTGCCCACTGCTCGCTGCAAAGATTAGAATAGCAGCGTTGGAATGACGAGTATCTGAAAAATAGTGGTGAAGCACACACACCGACACATGTACATTCACCTCCCTCTGTAGCTGTGTGCTGGGGCCTTATCTCTCTCTCTCTCTCTGGTTTTATTATCTAAATGGACATTTGACTTCTGTGGCGTCAGGTAACTTACTGAAGATAAGTTGGGCCTTTCAAATGCAAATTAAGACACTCACACAGACACACACACACACACTTATGCACATCAGCTGTCGTTGTAACTGAATTAGTTAGTGGGTTATCAAGGTAAAATGACTTGGACATTTTACCGGCTCTGTTGTGTGTATTTTTGTGTCTGTAACAGTCTTTTAAACATAAATTTTTTAGGGAGGTCTCCGGGCGTTATCTGGGTCAAAAGTAAAGTTTTCATCAAAATGTTGCCCACTGACACATCCAGCAAATACAGAGCAACATTAGCATTCAGTGCACTTTGTTTGGTTCCCACCGATTCCTGAGAGAAATATCCGGCTCTTAAGCAGCTATATGCTCCACATATGCTCGTCATCTACTTGCTCACTCTGCCTGTCTACGACTTAGTGCTGAGTAGGTAGTGTACGTTAGGTTGATCAGAGCTTTTTCACTGAAAACAGCTGCCTGCTGATGGAGCCAACGCTGATGAGAGCAGTGAGCGTGAACCAAAACAGCAGAGTTGCAGCCCGCAGAAACCAAAATAACAGGCAAAATAATGGGAACTGCAGAGCTGGGTGAATATTCTCTGCACGTTTCAGGGTCATATGACCTCTTTCACATCCAATGTGATCAATTGATAATGTAAAAATATTGGTTATAGCTGCTTTAAGGAAATGCACCTGTTTCTTTGCAGTGTCTCATACTAAGAGAAAAGAACAAAGACCCTATGCTTCAGCATACACTGGTGTCTGTTGACATTTTTTTTTTTAATTTTTAGTTTGTACGTTCTCATCACTTAAGAAATGAGTTGATCAGTGGCAACATTTGATTTGAAGCTGCACTGATCAGTATTTTTACCTCAAGAATGGATTCCGTGAGTATCCATAATGTCACCGCTCCACTTGTGGTGATGAACCCACGGAGAATTATCACCCAAATCTCCTCAACTCAACGGAACGTTTAAATATCTTTCAGCTCATTGTTTCAGTTTTTTTCCGTCCATCAAACTCAGCTCTTATCAAACCAATGTACTGCATCCGTTGGCAGCTGTTTTCCGGAAATTGAAAAAAAAAAAAAAAATGTTCTGATAAACCAACTGTACAGTTCTGGCCCAGCGACAAACAGCAGACAGAGTTAGCAACTATCTGGTGATGCGGTCTATTTCCTTCAAATGACATTTTAATGGAATCAGTGGAGAGACTTTATCACCTTACTATTAATTGTGTTAGACAAACATGATTTGTATTTTTTGTCACACCTGAACCAATGATGTCATATCAAAGTGTTCAAAACAGATCACCTGCCGTGACAATGACTAATTGGGGTGTGGCCAAAGGTCCAGTGCAACTATTATGTACAGTCAAGCACAAAAGCACAGCTGTTCGGAGACAGTTTAAACATCAAAGGCTTTCATCTACAAAATGTGTTGCTACTTGTATATGTCAGTGTAACTTACATCCATTTTACATCCATTTTGGAGACACAGTTTAGACACAAAAGGCTTTAATATATGTGTTGCTATATGTCACTGCAACTGTATATTTTCTCGTTAAAATAGACGTTACATTGATATACATCATATTCTTTTATTATTTTGTGGCCACATATTTCATTTATTCATGACATACTATAGCCTGTCTTTGCATACTAACATCCCTTTTGCCGCCAATGCACAATTTTTTACTGTCACCGAGCGAACAGGGGCACACTCGAGAATGAGAGCTCGCTCTGTGTTTTTTCTCCGCTGCTGTCTAAATAAAAGTTGAATGAGTGAATATCTTGTAGCTCCGTATTCATTATTTCCAGTGAGAAATGCTTTGGGCCTCATCAGCACATTCCATATCCAGTTGACTTTAGCTTGCCTGCAGCCGGGGTTGCACCATTTGTTTTAAGAAGACATCTGCAGACTGTAGGGCCGGGAAGGGTTGGAAGAGTGTGCTGTAGATAGTGAGGCTATGGTATGAGCATAGGGTCTTTTTTTATCAAACATCACATATGATTATAGCTGATCAATATTTTTCATTATTATCTTTTCAATATCTTTATAGCAGGTGTCATGGGAGACAAAAACAGTTAAAACTAATTTGTGTGTACAAATTGCTTAGAATTTTTTCACACATTCAGATTGGTTTACTTATTAGTACTACGGAGCGTGTGAAGACAGTTGTGTAATTCCTTCCCTAGCTCTGGGCATAACTTTATGAAGTCAGAAAATATGGTTATCAGCTTGGGCTTGGTGATAACAATTTTTTTTTTGACTCTCGCAAGTCCCCCGACACAGAGGAACTTCATTTGATTGAACATCTTATTCATTAATTCAATCGTTTGGTTTATCATTTCCTTATTTAAATTTAGTAAGGTATCCCAGAGTTTTCCCCTAGGTGGTGGATCACCCTGCCTTAAGGAACCACTCGTCCATAACTCCGCATTTTTATTGGTGTTGTTTTAAAAGATTTTTCACCCTAGGAAGAGCAACATTCCTCGGGCTACATGGATGGAATTCCATTTTACAAATTCCCATTGTACTTTGGGGGAATATTTAGGCATGAGACACTCATATTTAACACACTGAATACGAGTAAACAATATAGGCAGTTTAACAGTGCCAGCCTTGGACATTTTTTTGCAGGGACTGAAATAGGAAAAAAATATCCACGTGTGCTTGCAGTGCTTGTTTATCTCACTACATTTTAAATTTTTTTCATCCATCTTACCTCTTATCGCCGCTTCTTCTGCTGTCTGACTTTGGCATTTCCTTTGGATTTCACTAACTGTAATGTGCCACGTCCACTGCTACAGTTTACCTGCATCAGTGATGTTTTTTTTTCCCTCTTCTTTCTCAGGGTGCTGTTATTTTTTATTCTCTAGCTCTTGACATCAAGAGTCAAAAGGACAGATAGTGAAAGAGAGAGGGAACAGAGAGAGGATTATGGTATACAGGCCATGACTGTGAAAAATTGATGTGTGAAGAGAAAGAAGTGTTAAAAAAATTCCCATCTTTCTCTTCATTTAGTGTATACTCTCTCTGGTTTGACAGAGATAGCGAGGATAAAAGCTGGATTCCTGGATCAGGCTTCACCTCAATATTGTCATCCCGGGGAGCTTAGAGGCCGAGTGGACATATCGCCGTCTCAATGATCAGGGATGGTGGCTTCTAGCCAAACCTTAGACATAGACACATATGATCTATCTATCACACAGGGAAGGAAAATAGAGTATGTCTGGCCTCATGGGAGCTCAAAGGGCTGATAAAACTCAGCATTTACAGGATGTTGTCAGAGACTTGGGCATTATGAGCTCACGGTGAATGCCATACAGCACTGAGCAAACGTGCTGACTGAAGTGAAGTGAAGTGACGTGTTAAGATATTACATTCACTGCTTAAAGTTCAATCCTACGAGAAATGATGATGATTGTTTTTACTTAATACATGATTTGACTTGAGTTATCTTTTTTTTAAATTTTTATTTCATATTACTGGATTTTGTTTTAACTCATTTGCATTTTTTTTTTTTTTTATAATTATCAATATTGCCTAATGTCAGTGAATCCCAACCCCGAAGAGGGTTTCAAGAAGAGATTTAACTCTCCAAGACTTGGGAGACGGTGACTTTTATTAAGTCATTTGTAATTCATTTAAAAACAAAAATTGCTTTACAAATAAAGTTTTATTAAAATATCCCCGCTCTTTCTCTGTTTCTTTCACTCTTTCTTTCCATCTTTCTTTCTCGTGACTGTATGTGTTTTGATCCATGCTCTTCTCCTCTATTTTGTTTCATAAATATGAAAATATGAATCTTAGTATAGGATGTCTGTGTTCCTTCTGTGCCATTATGAGGTGGCATTCCTTATGGAGCCCACAAAGCGTGGAGGTATTTAGAATTGCATATATGTGTGTACATCAGAGGTTCAAGTAAAGCATCCAAGCATTAGCTGGATGATTCCATCCATGTAGGCAGTATTTTATCAGTCAGAGCAGCTTTACTACCACATCTATTCAGTCTTAAGAACCAAGTTTCAGTAAATCTGTAAATCATCTATGCTATACTGCTGCATTACCAAGGCTAAGAGAGCAGTATCCATGAACTACTAGTGAGTGCAAATCAATTCAAAATGGCAGCCTCTTTTTAGTTTTTGCAATTTCAACCTGCAGCTATTGCTCCTGTGCTTCTGTATGTATCTGCGTTCTTCCATTTTCTTCTTTAGAAGGACCAAATTTTCTATCAGGAATATACAAAGAAAATAACTACAAATTGGGGCTATTTTGCCTGTACAGTATCTCATTAATTTGTTGGTTTAGGACTGAACGGTTTTAGTCTTAAAATCAGAATCAAGATTAGATTTAAATTAGAGTAAGGGGTAAAGAATGTGAATGAAACATAATGCAAGAAATGTCCATGTGAGTTTTTTTACATCTGCGTCTGTGTCAGCAAATTTTTCGCTCTTGTATCTCGCCATACACTGATCAGCCACAACATTAAACCAGTTACCAGTTTTAATGTTGGGGCCGATCGTGCATCTGTGTGTTTGTATTTGTTTTTAAATCCCGGTGGGGACGCTGACCTGAATGCACACAAACCCGTGGGGGCCCAACAGGTAGAGACTGCTTAGAAATACATGTAGGTCAGGGTTAGGGTAAGGGTTGGTTTAGGCGTTCGGTTGTGATGGTTAAGGTTACGCTAAGGGGCTAGGGAATGCATTATATCAATGAATGTCCCCACAGGGATAATGAAACAAGTCTGTGTGTGTGTGTGTGTGTGTGTGTGTGTGTGTGTGTGTGTGTGTGTGTGTGTGTGTGTGTGTCACACAGCCCCTCCGTGCTGCCCCACAATTGTCGTTGATAATCATTCTTCCTGCCTCGCTCTTTGTGATTGCACTGCAGCTAAATTGAATCAATTAAAATCTTTCTTGTAGATGGCAGCTGTTGCTTCCACCAGATTAGGCTTTGATCAAGAAACACAAAAAATAAATAAATAAGCCAGCGGAGAGGGAATGGAACATGAATGAAGTCAATTAAACAGTCAGCCAAGGGACGTGTCTGTCCACAGGTGTGTGGATGCAAATGTACTGTATTTGTTTGTGAGAAAATCTGAATATTCAAGTCAGCGGTATGAAATAGTGTATGTCTGTGAAGCATGGGTGTATGTGTGAGAGAGAGAGAGCCATTGTGCACAGCAGGAGGCTTACCTGTGAACTGATGTCATCATGACCGAATACAATACAAACATATTTGTTACTGCATTTGTCTGTTTGTGTGTGTACCCTTTATATGGCTCTGGCATAATTCTTTACGAGACACGTTATCAATTGATTCCCTAATACCCAGTACCTCAATTAAAAAAGTCCAGAATTATAATTAAATTAAGCACCATTCAGAGGACCCTGTCTGACATTATCAATAAATTATAAATACTATATTGGTTATTATAATCACAATCCCATGTGCTATCGTACTTAAATACATCTAATAACATTCACATCAATTCATATTCTGTAATCCGCAATAAAAATGCCTATGATAATCAGATACTGTAACATACACTCACAATGGTTTACCATACACTGTGAGTTTATATGAATCTTACACACATGGTGGGTTAGACCTGTAAATTAGATTTTTTTTTTTACAGACATGCTAGCAGCTCTGTGAGGCTGTATGTTGACACAGCAGTGTTTTGCATGCCACTATGCTTACAATGACGGCGCTAACATACCGATGTTTAGCAGATGTAAGGTTTATCGCGTTCACATTTTAGTTTAGGAGGCCAGTACACTAACATGCTGATTAGCATGTAACACAAAGTATAGCTGAAGTTGAGGGGAATGTCATTACCTTTGAAGTGTGTAGTCCAAACCCAAAGTTTCTGAGAATGATGGTGCCAGATTTAAGGTCAGGGGATTGCCAAAGCGATTACGAGTCATCCTTGAGGAAACATGAACATCTGTACCAATTTCCATCTGTTCAGCGTTTCATCTGTTCGGTAGTTGTTGACATGTTTTAGTCTAGATGTGGTGGACCGACCGAACAATGCCATCCCTACTGCCATGCCACTAAAAAACATACCCACTGCTGTCTGCCTCTGACATGATGGATAGGATTAATATGATGCAGATCAACCACATATTTACTGTCGAAATGGTTGATACCTCTTGTGTTTTGTATTGTGTGTTGTAGAGTCCTTAATCTGAAGTGATTCAAATGACACATTCTGAATAATACTGTATATTCCTGTGAATTCTCCAGTAGAGGTACCTCAATTTTACAGATAACCAGGTCTTTATTTGAAACAGGCTTATATAAAGACAGGCCTTTATGTCTAATTTTCCTTCTTTTATCTGTTCCTGATTTAATTTTCTGCTGAAGCTCTTTAGTGCTATGGCAAACTCAACAGTTCCTCCATATACTGACATGTTCTCTTGACATATTTTATTGATAATAATCATATCCCCAGCACTAACTCCATCAGTACCACTCAGTCATGTCACACTCAAAAACCTGAGTCACACTCAAACCCAGTCATTTTATATTTTAGTTTAAGCTACTGCCCATTTTACTAAGCTTTTCCATTCTCTTGCAAAGTGTTTCACAATAAAAGCTTCTCGAGTCATATTCCTTCCCTTTCCTGTAGGACTTTTAATCTGAAACATCTGCAGGAAGCCTGGAGCTGTGTTGACAGCTTCACAGCAAACAAAGGAATGGGAAATAGAAGACAATGGAATTAATTAAACTGTATGAAATACCGTGTCAAAACAATATATCTTTTAAAAAGACACACTCTCCAGTAGACTGGGTAGATGACTCAGTATTGTACTGATTGAATTAGTGCTGAGGAAATAAAATTACACCACCTCTCAATGTTTCTAATCGGCCTTTATTTGTTCATGATGGAGAATTTAATACTAGTTGTTACCTTAGCGAGATGGACTAAAATGTGTGATATTTGTTCACAGATCAGTTATGAAGTGACGACATCATTCCTGCAGCCTATTGCAGGAGCATGTACTATACTTCCTCAGACACATTACTGCATACATGGAGCATGCATCCCTGCGGAAAAGAACTGTAATGTCGACTGTTACTAAGTAATGAGCACTCCATTTAGCCACACAATGGGACACTGGTGAGAATAAGAACAGGACAGAGGTCAGGGGATGAAACGTGAGTGTGCAATGTGAAGGGGGACGGTTCATGGGTGAGGTCGGTAGGCTTGGGGGACTCCCTAGACACCTACGGCAGGTAATGGAGCTTTTAGCATGGAAATCGGAGGGGAGGGAGCTATTGATAGAGGTAGTGGAGATGGTGGTGGGGGGTGGACACGGAATTGCTCTAAAAGACCAGACCTCTCCTGTGGCTACACTTTCATTAGTTCTTTCATACCTCGCTAACACTGGATCTTTATGCAGCCGTAGTGACCGGGAAGTGCCTGAGAGGTTTAATTGATCAGGAAAAAAAAAAAAAAATGTTTGGGGATCGGGATGTAGGTGGAGGTGGGGCTGGAGTTTGGCTGATGTTGGACTGGACAGGAAGTGGTTTTGTTGTTAAGGACATTGGTATACTTTGATTATAAGGGCTCTTGTAAGGATTGATAGAATTACCTGTAATGCTGGCTAACATATCATATGAGCATGAATGAATGTTTGCTTTTTCATTACTTCTTGTGTTACTCAGTTGCAGTTTATTCCTGTTTATTACAACGTGGGTCTTATTTTTGTAGATTTGGCCATCGCCCCTATTGCTGATAACAACATTTACTCCCCAAGTTCTTTGCTCAAATCTTGGAATATGGAGACACTGCTAAAAAAAGAAATGTGTAGGGGAACGAAACACAAGTGGGACAGGTTTTAAACAAATTTCCAAGGTTAGCCAGATTACTCTTCAAGAGAATACTATCGTGAACAGTAAAAGTTTAACCCAGACTGTCCTTTGTAAACATTTGTCCAACTCTGACCTACCTACCGACTAAATGTAGTTGGATGTGCACAACTTTGCTGTCCAGTAAAGGAATATTACCAACATTTCATTTAAAGGGGTTTATTTTCCAAAACAGGTACAACTGTGACTGTTCATATTTCTTTCCCAATGGGCCGGTCCATAGATTTAGATATGGCTTTCTCCAGAAAGAGTCTGTGTGTGTTATATTTAGTGTATCCACACTTTAAGTGGCTCCATGGGGTAATAACTCTTGTTTTATTTGAGGAAATTATTAAACAGTCAGGCTTGTTGGTTTTCCTTGCACAACAGAGCAATGTCCCTCGTTATCTACTGGCAGTTATGCCCGAATGGTTTAAAAGTAGATTTTTTATTTTATTTTATTTTAATCAAAGAGATCAAAAAGAAAATAAGTTTAAAAAATGAAATAGTTGTGTCCCTGATGGTATTCAATTTTCATTTTTTGGGGAATATTTAACTGTAAATCTATGAATTTTTTATTTTTTTTCCATATGAGAAAAATAAAAGTTTTTCAAAAATATTTCACAGACCGTTTGTAACTGTATCTGCTGATCCATTTCAGGCCATATTGGTGTTAACTCATCTTTTCTACTTCGCTGTCTCCTATTTATGCAGGTTGACCTTATTTATCCAAGTTGAAAATTTAGACATAAAACCAGTAACTGGTAGGGTACTGCTTCGGTTAATTACATAGCTACAGAGTTATTTCATGGGTACAAAATTACAGAGACAAAAAATGCTTATTTTAGGTCACATGACTACATACACTAACTCCCCTCCTGTATCCTGTCACTTTTCATCTCTTATCTTTTTTCACTTCTTAAATTGTTACAACTGACTATTAATTAAATTAAATTAAATTCATTTTGTAGAGTTTGCTTGTTATAGCTCTTACAACTTTATGACCTAACTTGTGTATTTTTTCCTTAAATCAATACTACATTTGCTTTGAATTTGCTTTGAACTTATATATATATATATACTTATGTATATATGTAACTCAGATTATGTAGGGCTTCTTACTGAACAAAGACATTCATTTCCTATTTCTCTAAAAGAAATCCCTGTACAATACATTTTTTATTTGAGTATTTTTTTTTCTTACACCATTACAACCTCTCTTGCTTTTAATGATCACAAATCAATGTCCTTTCTTATCTAAAAACAAATGGTGTACACTGATATTTATGGATACAATTTTAGAAAGAGGGAACACCATTTGTCATTACAATTATTTTATTTATTTATATATTTTTTAATGCCAGTTGTTAATGGATGAAGTAATATTACTGCTCCTGAACCCTTCTGCTTCAGACACTAATAACAATATAAGAAGTATAGGCCCTAACTAACATGTTCTCTGTTTTTTGTCTTCTCGTGCAGGGTTCCTGAGTACAGGTGACCAGGCAGCCAAAGGGAATTACGGTTTGTTGGACCAGATCCAGGCTCTGCGTTGGACTAGTGAGAACATTGCAGCCTTTGGCGGTGACCCATTACGTATCACTGTGTTTGGCTCAGGCGCTGGAGCTTCCTGTGTCAACCTGCTCACGTTGTCTCACTACTCTGAGGGCAACCGGTGGAGCAACTCCACCAAAGGTAAAAATCAAAGTCAGATGGGATCTTCATGAACATTTAAGTACGTGTGTGGTACTTTATGTGCACCTCAGTAATGCGTGCTAGTAATGCGGGCATTTGGTGCAGAGGAGACTCAATATAGTTCACAATTTAGTTTTCGCAGATGCTGTTTTTAATTTGTTTGGCTACTTATGTGAAAATGTATGATTTTGTGTCTTGAATTGAGCCTTTTGTTCTTATGTAGAGAGAAGGTGCTATTATTGCATTCAACTAACTACAACTGCGAAATGCTACCCGTGTTCAAATAGTGTTGTTTCCACATTGCCAAACCAACAAAGAGAAAACATTCCAGAGGTGAAATAAACTGCTTCAAGTGTATTTGGTGTCAGTGCAACTAAATTATAATTAATTGTAAGGTGTTTGATGGATTATAATCTTGTTTTGCAGGCAGGTAGACACATACTGTACAAACATGATAAATACAAACCCTGCAATAGAAGCGCCTTGGGAGCAAAAAATACATGAATAAATAAAAAAATGTTTCCTTCTAAATTTTTCTCTCTAAATTTTACATTTGAAAATAAAATAAAATAAAACATTATTTTTTAATTTTTTTTTGGTTTAAATCCACAAACATTAATATTAACTAACATTAACTTAACATTAACATACATTTTATTGTGTTTATTTTGTTCAGAGCAAAGGGGAAACAAAAATATTCACTGATAATCAATACTGTGCTCATGGACAGTCAAGTAGTAAGTTATATGAAACATTACATGAAGGAATGAAAGAGATTTTTGTTTGACATAGCACCAACATAAACAAGAACTTTAACTCTGTGGAGTGAAAGTCATTTAAAGGATAAGGCTGTTGCTACTGTTTCTTTATCAACTAACGCTATGAAATTTCTTAAAACAGCTGGCCACTGTAGTCTACAGCAAACATAACTCGAAAAAAAAAAAAAACACATGCAAGTTGCTAGCATGTTGTCTGCTGGCAGACGGCTACTGGCTCTGTAACTTTTTATCAAAATGTTATTTTGTAGACTATACTGGCTGTGGGTTTGAAGTGTTGTTTAATGAGTTTTGATAAAGAAAAATTTTAGAATGGAGACATTCCATTGTAAACTGACTATTGAAAATTAATATCTGTTGTCTTTTTGACCTTTGCCTTCTTCATTGTCTGAAATTTCATTGTCAGACCCACACATTACAAAATTTGCAGGAAAATGATGTGATCGTTGAACTGTAACATGGAAAGTATCTTGATCCTTAAATGTGGTTTTCAAAATGTGATGACTCTACATTGTTTGCATAAATATTTCAACCCTGTCTCCCAAAACTTATGTTCATGTGATACTAAAGTGTTCTCCCAATTATTTTGTTTTGTAATTTTTTGTCATGGCAACATAATCCCAGGTTCCATTTATTTTTTGTAATAAATGAAGCGCTACATTAATCAGTATCAGCAGAGTTGCAAGGAGGTGGTTGGGGTGGATTGTGGGTATACAAAGCAGGGAAAAAGAGGAAGAAGAGTTTTTGAAAAAGTTAATGAATCATAATTGAATCATAATTTGTTTGGTTCATTCCTCCCTTTCCCTCTGCTTTTTTCATCTCCAGGCCTGTTCCAGAGGGCCATCGCCCAGAGTGGCACGGCTCTTTCCAGCTGGGCCGTCAGCTTTCAGCCAGCTAAGTATGCCCGGATGCTGGCCCGTAAGGTGGGCTGTAACCTGGAGGACACTGTAGAGCTCGTGGTGTGTCTGCAGAGAAAACATTACAAGGAGCTAGTA
Organism: Xiphias gladius; assembly: GCF_016859285.1. Classification (NCBI taxonomy): domain Eukaryota; kingdom Metazoa; phylum Chordata; class Actinopteri; order Istiophoriformes; family Xiphiidae; genus Xiphias; species Xiphias gladius. The sequence goes on along the minus strand of NC_053405.1, from coordinate 27,927,140 downwards.
GATCAAGACATCCAGCCAGCCCGCTACCACATCGCCTTTGGACCTGTTATCGATGGAGATGTTATACCTGATGACCCTCAGATACTCATGGAGCAAGGTATCAATTCACCTTGCTTGAGTGAGCAATTTCCAAGTTCTTACCCTAAATTTTTGCTTTGACAAACATCTCTGCAATCTTTTTTCAGGTGAGTTCCTCAACTATGATATTATGCTGGGAGTGAACCAGGGTGAGGGCCTAAAGTTTGTCGAGCTTATTGTGGACAACGAAAATGGCGTCCAGGCTAATGACTTTGACTACGCCGTGTCCAGCTTTGTGGATGACCTCTATGGCTACCCAGAGGGTAAAGATATCCTCCGAGAGACCATCAAGTTCATGTACACCGACTGGGCTGATAGGCACAACCCGGAGACTCGCCGGAAGACATTGCTGGCCCTTTTCACCGATCACCAGTGGGTGGCACCAGCTGTTGCCACCGCTGATCTGCACTCCAGCTTTGGGTCACCAACATATTTCTATGCCTTCTACCATCACTGTCAGACGGAACAGGTGGGTCTCTGGCTAAAGAAGTACATCAACTTCATGGATCGTTATTATATGATAAAAGTTGCAAAATATGGCTGGCTTCTTCTTTGTCTCTGAAGCTTTCAGGGACTGCTCACAGAGACAAAACCATACAAAGCCATAATCTGAGATCAAACAGGTAGATTATAAAGAGTAAATTTTATGTTTAAAGGTGCTTCTAGTAATTGTAGAATTTCACATCAGTTACTGTATCAACTCTGAAATCGCTTTCAAGTAGCCTGGTTCTGGAACTCACATCGCTGATTTGGACAATTCAAATAGGTCTGATTCTGTGGTTATTGATGGCTGCGTCAACTGTGTGAAACAGTTGAATGAGTTTTGTTAGAACTTCCTAGCTAATGCACAGATTATGTGTGTGTGGAGTGTGTCTGTATTTGTGACTGTATACTCTGAACTGATATCAGAACTCCAGTTCTTTTGATATTTTTGTCCAGACCCATTGACTCTGTACATTCATGAAGTGGTGTATTAGGGTTCAAATATTCTCAACTCATGTGGACATGTCTTTGCCTCAGTTTGCGCCATCTAGAGGAAACTAGCAGGCTAAAGTTTGCATTTTGTTCTGTTTATACTCACTTTGAGGCTTTGAATTTACTAACAGAATCATTGAACACAAGACGTACACAATTTTCTATAGTAAATGTTAACCAACAAGACCTTTACTGAAAATCAGGCAGCCTGTATTGGCCTCCACACAAAGTTTTAGACTGAGTTATTCTGTGTCAGATTTGGGAAGAAATCTGCTTCAGATTGATTTAGAGCACGATATTTAATTGTTTTGTGACATGAAGACAGATTGCTTTACAGGACAAAGAGACAATACCTTGGGGCACAACAAAAAGTCTGTTTCTTTCCAATTACATTATTGTAAATGACTAGTTGGCAGCCAGAGAAGTGACTATTTTTTTCTACAATTGACTTCAACACTCCTTTCTCCTAGTTTTACTTGGATAACTCCTTTATGCATATTTAGTTTTTTGCTTATACAGTACTGCGTTGACTAATTATACAGTCCTGAAAGAATGTGAGGAATGGTAATTAAATCTCCACATTTTCTTTTGGCATATTTTTTTATCCAATACGCTACAGCTTGTGACATATACTTCTATATTTTTGTTTAAAATCCAGCTCAAAGCCTTCCTCCTCTCTCAGCGCTACCCCTTTATTTCTCATCGTCTCTCTCTGTAATACACTGAATAATGGGCCAGACATGGTAGGCAAAATAATATTAAAAACTTGTCAAATTCCTTAAAAATATTGTATTTTCCCAGCTTCTTTGATCTGATTTTTTGTTTGTACATGTCATATACATTGTGTGTCAGCACCAAAAATAATGCCTTTTAATGTCCTGTATCTGTCACATAAATGTATTAATACTGATCTGATTTGATTCATCTGCTGCTGAATAGGTACCACCGTGGGCAGATGCAGCTCATGGAGATGAGATCCCATATGTGTTTGGGCTACCGATGATTGGACCAACAGAGCTGTTTCCCTGCAACTTCTCCAAGAATGACGTGATGCTCAGTGCCGTAGTCATGACCTACTGGACAAACTTTGCCAAGACAGGGTATGATGATAATACGTATGTTGCTCCTAATGGTCGATACAAGTCATTTTATATATGTTATCCGCAAGGACCAAAAGTACCATCATAACTTAACAAAGCCTCATAACTTAATTCAGATGTATTGTAGGATAGTTTGAAAGTCCAAGTTAAGTTTAGTAAGGATGGCCAAATAATAAGGTCAGCCAAATGCTTGTTTAAACCATTTTTGTGTGTATTTTATCTGCAGTCATGCTTAAAGTAGTTCATCAACATGCAGCTACCATTACAAGACCACAAACTAATTCATAATTTCATTGTAATTGTGTTTTCTCTGTTTTGATGACCAGGACTAATGAATTGAGCTATCCTATTTTATGTGATTGTAATTTAGTGTAATTGGTATTCTATGCAGATACCCACTACATATCTTCAGATACATTCTTGGTGGTTGTAGCCTGAAGAGCGACATTCTCGATAGGACAAAATTAAAATCTTTCTTCCCCACTTCTGTCCCATGTTGCCTTTCAGCATATAGTCATTGTGATAATTGTTTTCGAGAGTGCAAGGAGAGGACACTGGCTTTCTGTGCACTGCCCAGTAGCCCTGAGGGGAACAGAAAGGCACTAATGATCTACATATATAACCCCAAATTGACGTGGAATGCCTGTACCTGGGAGATTTATACCACCAATTTGAATGGTTAAGCGTGTTCCTGATTAGGTCTTACTGGCTCCATATGCTGCTCTCAGACAATGGGGCGCTCAGTAAGTCTGAATGGGCCACCATACAGTACAAGGCTAGCTCTTCTCGCTGAGATTAAGTGTAAGTGGGTCTATTTAACACAGGATCCCATGCCGGATATGCTCTGTAGGCTCCTCTGTATATACTGAATACAATGGGATCGTTCATATGGGGCTGACATGCATTTACAATGAGCCTTGTGATATTATGGCTTAATTATAGCAACTACTGAAACATATGCTTTATGGAAAATATCCGCATGGTTGAACTGCATCTTTACTCAAACATATTCCTAGGCTGGACCCTTTTTTCACACATAAATTATTAATATATTTATACAATTACAGTATATTATATAAATAGGTTCACTCCCATAATATAAAAACTTTGATGTGCTAATTTTTTAGCATTTGAATAAAACTTCATATCAGGGAAACTTTTGAAATTATCAGCTATCTAAATGCATTTTCATTCACTCGGAATCTTTAGAAAAACCAATCATCTGTGAGCAATAATACCCCTTTTGACCTTTTTTGATTTTATCAGGTGTGATATCTCAGACACTGTGGATTAAAATTTGATGGAACCCTAGGGCTGCATCTCGCCACTGAATTCCAGTATTCTCATAATTACACTGATTAGCCTGAGGGAGATGCTACACTTAGGTCAAAATCAAAATTTTCATAACCAGACAGTCGAGTCTCAAAAGGTCAACCTCAACTTTAGTTTAGGTTAAGTTTTTCCTGTCCCCGAAAGTAAACAACCACAAGATGACATAACTATTACTGATTGGCCAGGAGAGGATTGTATTGTCCATGGGAAGGCAAAATGTCTACTATTGCATTGTTTCAAATGGGCTTGTATACTGTTCTGCCATAAAACCATCAGCCGATCTCACTCTCTCTGAATTATTTCAAAGGAAACCCTTTCTCCCTTTACTCTTCTCAGTGACCCAAACCAGCCTGTCCCTCAGGACACCAAGTTTATCCACACCAAGCCCAATCGCTTTGAAGAAGTTGCATGGACACGCTACAACCAGAAAGATCAGCTTTACCTCCACATTGGCCTGAAACCCCGAGTCAAAGAGCACTACCGTGCCAACAAGGTACAGTTAGATATTACTGAATTCAGTTTCTGTTTTGATGTTGATTGTGGAACTGTGCCTTTTTGTAGTGACAGGTTGAAAATGTTAGTGAACACAGCAACAAGCTGGTCAGCACATGCCTTCAGTGCATGGACCGGAACACCGTCAGGCCCAGCTGCCTTGTTGCTGTTGATGGTGATGTCGATGTGGGGCCCGCTTGACCTGGTAGTGCTGGAGAGTTAGTGACTGGATGCTCTCTGGTGTGCTGATGGTTATGGCTGGTCTTTTGTTGGAGCTGTCCTAAAAGTGGGCAAAGAATGTGTTGAGCTGGTCAGGGAGGGAAGTGTCGATTGGAGGGGGGTGCATTTAAATCCCTCTGTCTAGGTCAGCCATGGCTCTTCTGTAGGGCTGTCTCCTGATCTGCTACCTCCTGGGCTCTGAGCAGCACTAACACTATGTTGTTGAACCAGGGTATCTGATTGGGAAACACTTTAGGTCTGCATGTCGAAGTGTCCTTGGGCAAGATACTGAACCCAAAATTGCCTCCGATGTATCATCGGTGTGTGAATGTGTGCGTGTGTAAAAAGCGCTGTATGAATGTGTTTGGGAATGGGTGAATGTGGCAGTAGTGGAAAGCACTTTGAGTGGTCAATAAGACTAGAAAAGCGCTATATAAGTGCAGTCCATAATACTGTGGAGGTGTGGTGCTCAGTGTCTGAATGTTCAAAGTGCTGTCACATGGTGTCCTCGAAACAGTTTTGTAGTGATAATGAGGCTCCCTCTGTCCAGATCTGCACTGTCCTTGTCTGGGGTTTGGTTCTACTGATAAGGGATGTGTAGGTTTGGGTCAGGGAAAAGGGACATATGGCCAGTGTGTCTGAGATGGGGGGATAGGTGGATTTTGTGGGCTCCAGGTAATTTTTCTTTTTTGTTGTTTTTTCTTTTTTTGTTGTTGTTCTTTGTTGTTGTTTTTTTTTTTTTTTCTTTCCTTGTTTTATTGTCAGCTCCAAGACTGGACTGGTTGAAGTCTTCTGCCACAATACAAATACTCTCCAATTGCCTGTTTTGTTGTCTACTGATAGCATCATATAGTTTGCCCATAGCATGTTTGGCATTTGCTCGGGGCTGGACGTAGACGGCTGTGATGAAAACTGCTGGGAATCTCCCTGGGCAGGTAGAAAGGTCTGCATTCAAGCATTAGCTCTGAATATCAGTGGTGTCTGTGCACCTACTAATGTTTATATACACACTCACTCCCCCTCCTCCTTTCTTACTAGAGTCACATGTACAGTCTGAATGGTAGAGGGTGCAGCCTGCTAGCTCCATGGCTAAGTCGGGGTTGTTTTCATGCAGTCAGGTCCCAGTTATCACTACAATGCAGCTATCCATGAGATGGTTGGTAATCCGTATTCTCATATTGTCCAGTTTGTTGACGGGAGAGCAGGCACTGGCGAGAAAAAACTTGGTCACAGCAGGTTTGTGCGGGGCCACTCTTAGCCTGGCCTGGATCCCGGCTCGATTGCCTCGCTTCTACTTCCTTTAAAACTGCAGCCTGTGCGTCCTCTCTGCCGGGACAGCCCAGAGTTAACAGAGCTACATGATAACTTTTTGATACCAGTTATCCAGGATTACCGATGTTAGGTACAGTGAGCCCAGGCAAACTCCATATAAGGATGCCAGTCTTGCCCTATTGTTGAGTCTCATACTGTATATTGCATCCCTTTGTTTTCTCCCACTTAATATTTTCTCTCTTCTCCACAGGTCAACTTGTGGTTGGAGCTGGTTCCTCATCTGCACAGCCTCAACGAGGTCACTCAGCTCATTCCCACTACCACTAAGGTTGGTAGTAACTCATCTATATCTCTTCTTGCTTGTAAAAATGAACTACCTTTGTCACTGAGTAGTTTTACTTTATCTTTACATTAGAAAGGATAAACACACCCAAAACATGATTCTAAGGTGCAAAAGGGGCAAAAACATCAAATGTCCAATGTAGGTCAAAAAATCTTTCAGACTCTAAACTTGCATCACAGCAAATTTTGCTATCCCATCAAGGCAAACATTTGACCTGAAGATTGTGGTAGCACAAAGCAGATTGAACTTTATCAGACAAATCAATTATATCCAGATAATTGTTACTTTTGTCTTCAGATCCCTCCACCAGAGGCTACCAACCGTACCCCAAAGACTAAGATTCTTGTGACCAAACGCCCTAACCCGACTCCGTTCCCCACTGAGATCCAGGACAGCCACAACCAGCCACACCTGGTGGACCAGCGTGACTACTCCACTGAGTTATCAGTGACCATTGCTGTGGGAGCCTCCTTGCTCTTCCTCAACATTCTGGCTTTTGCCGCGCTTTATTACAAGAAGGACAAGCGCCGGCATGATGTCCATAGGCGCTGCAGCCCCCAACGGAGTGCCGCCAACGACCTAGCCCACACTCAGGAGGAGGAGATCATGTCCCTGCAGATGAAGCAGCACTCAGACCTGGACCGGGAGTGCAGGGGGGTGGGCGACTCCCTGCACCCGCACGATGTGGTGCTGAGAACTGCCTGCCCACCGGACTACACTCTGGCCATGAGGCGTTCACCAGACGACATCCCGCTCATGACGCCAAATACCATAACCATGATCCCCAGCACCATGGGGGGACTTACCTCGCTCCACTCTTTCAACACCTTCCCCAGCAGTGGGCAGAATAATACCCTGCCCCACCCACACTCACACTCCACCACCCGGGTATAGCCCTGTGGATGCACCCATGCAGGCAGGACTCTGATGGCTGAAGTAAAAAGCTAATGCCACTGCGGTAGCAGGGACTTAAGGCCAACATGCTGACAAACAGAGATATGTCAGGAGCTGAAATGCCAGCCTGGAGTTGCCAGACACACATGGAATTACACTGGGACTGTACAACACCCTGTTAATACCTGAGGAAACGGATAGTCAACAGATTTCTGGGGGTTTGGACTAGAGGAAAAAAAGAATAATTATGTTTTTGTAGAAAAATAAAAGACAAGAAGAAAAAAATACAAATAAGGATTTGAAGAAAAGCAACCTCACAAGCTAAAACAAAGAGGAGGATGTTTTTTTTATCATTATTTTTGTCCTTATATTGGAGCGAAACAAGGTACCATAAACTACTTTTTCTTTCCAGCGACTGATATGGCCTTCGGGATCTTTTAACAAATGACTGCTTGACGGTATTATCTGGAAGCAGAACAGAGCATCAGACACGCCTCGGAGGTGAGAAGAAGGAAGCACTTTGCAAAAGAAAGAAAACATATTGTTTTCCTTTGGCATCACACTGCAGATTACTCTGTTTGTGCGGCAGATGCCACTCAAACCAATTTAGGCATGTGTTAACTTCATAAATGGAGGCTATGTAAGATAAGGCAAAAACTATTGTTGAAAAGAACAAAGAATCGACTGAAAAATATCAAGGCAAAAAGAAACCCCTGTATGCACAACGGAATCATTTTGAGGAAAAAAATATCACAGATACTTTTCATCCATTTATTTTTGAGGACTGGGAACAACTTTATTGTATAGAACCTATTTACATATCTAGATCTGTACACTAAGCACCAAGGCTGTTTAAGCCCTCTTCTGTTGGGGGGCAACTATACTGCAAACCTGCCAGCAGGACTGAACCAGTGGGAAGTGGGAATCCACCTACTGGCTTTCTGGCAGTTCCAACTTCAACACCAAGAGCTGGGGGTCAAAGGATAATTGGATATTTTAGCACGATGCGCATGACAATTTATCTGCTTGATGGCTGCTCTGCTGATTATGTCATTATTAAGAATAATTTTCACCTTCTCCCTTGCATTGGAGTAATTTCAGACAGATTTCCTGATTGGATTACAGGATAACACACACCCTCAAAGGACCATGGGAAATGCAGCTCCAGGTTGTGAATGTTGCGGGCTGGAGTTGGGGACAGGAAGGGGAGGGGCTGGGGATATGGTAAAACTTTCTTGCATAACATAACATAGCTTGAGTGGAGCTGGGCATATAAGGACTAGTTTTGTACTCTGTGTGTTGGTACTACTTTTTGATAGTGTTCAAATCACATTACACTGTATCAATCAAACTCATTATATTCATTCAGTTGAGATCAGTGTTATTTGCTATTGTACCTATTGGACCACTTTAACGTATAGAAGTAATTACCTGCACTGTTTATTTCATTACCCATTTGTTTTCTTTAAATAGGAGGTATGTTGATTGAGTGATGCAGTGGATGCCCATTGGCATGAAAAAAAATGGAGGGTGAAATTAGAGGAAAATATGGTGGAAGAGCAAATCTCTGGGCTTTGTAGCTTTTTTTTCCCTTCATCTAGTGAGGTTATGTAGAGCTGTTTAAACATGAATGCTTATACATGACTAATACAAGTCAGAGGCCAAGCACAGACAGATCTCACTGGGTCGATCTCTCTGGAAATGCACAGCAAGTGGATGGGTGAAAGAGCCAGGGTTAAGATAAGTCAATGCCCATGATGTGCTTTTCATGTAATTTTCATTTCTACCCTGGGTTGATCATTTTTGGAGGCACATTGTGTTATAAGAAGGAAATAAACAGGCCCCCAACAGCTGAGACCCACATCCATCTTTACCTCACTTTAAAGAAATACTACTTTTCCTTTTTGGCTCCACTATTTTTCTAATAGAGTTTCTCTACTGTCACATCTCTCACACTGAGCATACACTTTGGGCTGTTTAGCAAAACAGTTTCCCCTCGCAACCACACCACCTTCAGTTTACCATCTCCTGCAAGGCTGTCTGCCATCTCTAACATCTTTAGGTCAGTGAAACCTCAGTAGCTAAAAATGTTAACCAGAGTAGGAATTTGTCATACAGTAAAGCAGACTGCAGTCGGATCAAGTCGCTTAAGAGGTTTGAGTAATTGCGGGAATAAAGTGGTGTTTTTTTATATAACAGACAGAGAGAAAAACACCATGGATGGCAAGCCCATTGTGCTCAGATATAGAAATCTGTACGCTGTTGCAGATATGTTACTTGGTAAGCTGAAACGCTTGTGTCCCTGTTTTCCCTTCACTAAACTGTATTTGTATGGAAGCCTCAGTTGTGAGAATACATACTGCCCCTTTTCGCTCACTCACAAACACTGTGCAGTCATTCAAAATAATGAGTGCAGACTACTGTTACCCCATATAACACTGTGGTAGACAAGCTAGATGGGGGGATAGAATCTAGTCTGTTCCAGGGAGTGTTGCTTTTTGGGATAAGATTAAATTGAATAAACTAATTACATCTCTTTGCTCCAGATTGTTTCTCTGAAAGAAATTAACTGCCAGGGCTTGATCTGGGATTTAAACAAAAGAAAGCTTCCAAGGCTATTATCACATGTGATCCTCATGGGCCAGGGACTTTTTTAATAACCTTCAATGTACAAACAAGCCAACAACATAAAAAGTGTGAATTTAAGAACCTGGGGACAATCCATCCTGTAGGTCTGTAGACATTGTATTGACGGGCCACAAGCTTTCTAGCTCTAGCACTCAGCTTGCCAGTTTTTGATTAGCAACTCACATACAAACATCCTCACACACAACTGTGTTCTACTGTAAGTATTTAGGCCTGGGCTTTCCAAGTGTTTTGGTATCTACTCAAGATATTGTATATAGGCTAACACCCTGATTGCCTGCACTTGGACGCAAGATTTATTAGACCCATATTAAAAGCAACATGACCTTGTTTTTGTAACCAGGGCCAATGGCTGAGGTACATTTGGAGATAAGGAGGGGAATCTTGGATAAAAATGAAACACTGTTGTTGGCCTTGGTAACCTACTGAGTATTGAGAACATTTTGATGAAAGCAAAAATCCTTTTTATGCAATACAATATAATGACCAAGAAGTTCTTAATACATAGAAATATACAAGTACTGTCAACTATGCTGGTATCAGACTAAAGAATATAAGCCAAATAACGGCCCAAATAAGACTCAAACTTGAAGACTAATGCATCATCAACACAAGGACTAGCATGTCATTTCTAGAACAGCTGTAAACATGGCAAGCAAAAGAGGAATTATATTTTATTTCAGTGAACCTGTATCCATTTGTCTATCACCCTTGTATTAGAAAAGCATTGTAGCAATGTGTTTAAATATGTGTTGTTGCCTTGTGTAATTTGTGAAAGATAGCAAGCTAAGATTGGCTCTACATTTGTAAATCAGTAACATGCTACTGCTAAAAATTACGTGCCTCTATCGCATGAAAAGGATGCAGATCTGGATTCAAACACTGCTCTCCAGAGAAATGCCATAGGGACGAATCAAGGGCCACCCCATTGAATTAAAGATGTACTTGCAGTGACGGGTAAATAGTCAAGAAATTGCAGATCCATGCTAAGTAGCTGACAGCTGAGGATGAATGCTAATTAATAGTTTGATGATGATTGATGATAAGTGATAATGCAAGCCAACTATAGCGTGAGGAAAGGGAGTGAAGTGCTGGGCAGCATCTGACAGAAATTAAGAATGGAAATTGCCAGAAGCTATATTGAACTTCATGTAAGGTTATCTCCTGCCAAAACTTAAAGGTGCTATATGCAAGGTTTTTGCTATCGCTATATAGCCAACATTACCACTAACAGCCAATTACTTACTAAGAGATTCAGCAATCATTGCGTTAACAAGACAACAGGTTAGAATACAACTTTTTGGCAGCGCTACCTTTTCATTCTCTTATTTTAGACTGAGGGAAGACTGGACGCTACGGTGACTCGCTATCGGAAAGTGGTATTATAAGACGGGCCAGGGATAGCTAGTTAGCATGCTATCTTCAGTAGAAGAAAAGGAGTGAGAGAAATAGAAACAAAACAAGAGTTAACATAGGTGTTGCTTTCCACCACTGGAATGTAAAGGAATGACGTTCGATGCTGAACCCACAACATTTCTTCCAGACTGGTAAGTAAACAGCAGTTAATGTTAATGTTAGCTATGGAGGGATAGCAAAAATTTACCTTTAACCTTTCATAATTCCCTAAAAAACACAATGTGGTTTGACATCATTAACAAACTAATGCATTATGTTTTGCAAATACAAATCGAACCTATCAAACAAATGCACAACATATTTCCAATACATCATGCTTCAGAAACAAATACTGCGTGTCCTAAAAAAAGTTTTTAAAAAAATATCCCACAAAGACAAAAAAATATCGTGAGTGAGCAAAACCTTTCCAACATGATTGTTCTTTGGATTTTCTCACAAAAATCTCTCAGTAATTTGTCCTCCCCAACAGCAGATGGTGCTACGACTTAATTCTAACGCGCCAGGAGGTTGAGCAGAGCAGAGTAGATTGAACAGCCACTGCCAGTCACAGTCATTAAGGACTTGAGGATGATGGCTGATTTAGCTCAGGTCCCAGATAGCTAGACAGAACGCCATCGTCATCTTGTCCACAGTGGCTATTCTGCTCAACCTCCCTGTGCATTCAAATTTACTCATAGTGGCAACTGCTGTTGTAGCGAAAGAATTACTCAGGACATTTGTGAGAAAATCCTCAGCACAATCACAGTATAAAGATTGTGTCAAAAGTCACTTGATATTTTTTGTCTTTGTGGGATATATTTTTTTGTACTTGTAAGACATGTTGTACTTGTTTCTGAAGCAAGATGTATTGGAAATGCATTTTGTATTTTTTTGATAGGTGTGTTTTGTATTGCAAAACAAAATGCATAGTCTTTTAATGTTTGCAATATTTGCAAACAGCTCCGTATGGCAGATTTAAGATTTAGCATGTGTGGTGACTACACACAAATAGAGCAGTCCTAGTTTCTCTTACAGAACAAGCAATCCTGCTGGATTGCTCGACGACTAAAAAGTTGTTGAAGAGGAGGTGCTGCAGTGGCTCATGAATCAAGGTCATATGAGTGAGGAAATGCATTAACAGAGGAGAAGCATGGTAACAGAAACAGTATCATTAGTGAGAAACTGCAACTTTTGAAAGTAAAAGCTAAGCCCTCACACCCCTGATAAAGTGCTGGCAGTACAGATTGAGAAAGCTAATGACAGCATAATTTATGTCAGTGAAACCTTACATAAGCAAATCAGAAAAGAAAAGAATATTGGGAGATTGATTAAATCGTGAGCCAGCTGCACAAATTGATAGTCAGCTGCAGTAGACCTTAGAATGACAGATTGGAGCAGCAGCTAGCCACAGGATCTTTGGTGACTGAGAAGATGAGAAATTTGAATTACACAACACTGGGAAAAGACTGGGAGGAACGACTCACTGACCACAGAGACAGGATCCAACTCCTTTAATGAGACGGAAGCACTTGCTAGTCACTACTAGTTAGCTGATAGTGATAGATAGCATGTTAGCTGATTAACTGTATTAACAGGTTACCAGAGTCATAGCACACTGCCCCACTTAACACACTCACATAACTACATAAAGTACATGTGTTCATTTGAACCTCTTAACAGCCCCAGAGTAGAGCATGGACAAACAATGCATCTGACATTTAGATATTTCAAGTGATATAATTAGCTCTGTGGCAGCCGTGTGGGGGGACATCTGCATTTCATAATAAGCTTATATCATTTATCTACAAATGACTCAACCTGAATAACAGAAATGAAAAAGACCTGGTTAATGATCCGCTTTTTGCCTGGGAATGATTTTTTTCATCATTAACACTGACTAGTTTTGTGTTAACATGTTATAGGCTACATGCTTGCCTGTGAGCTAGCTTAGTGTCTGGTCAGCTGTCACTGTCCTCTTGTTGACACATAGTTACATACTGTATGTGGCTTTAAGTTGGACTTTGAGGGTGCCCTGTGATTTTTTTTTTTTTTTTCATTATTTGGTTTATTCAGTTTCTTACAAAATAGTTACCATTATGGCCTAAAAAAAAAAAAACACGTCAAATGCATTTCCTACCTCATTAACATTTGCAAAGCCTTTTTTTGTGAATGTTTGGAAACCTGCATTGTTTTCTTCAATTTTCCATCTTGTTTTTCTTCTTCCCCATAGATTTTGCATTGCTATTTTTTTTTAAATTGGAAGTTACCATCACCAGTTGTCAATATGCATTGTCACCCCCATGTAATTGTTAGAAATGTAGGTCATGTCAAGGCAATGCTGTTGACGTTTATCTGCATCTGGTAGCGCAAAAGATATCATCAATACTGAGAGTTTCCAATCAAAACACTAATCAGGAGCACCACTACTTTTCAAATACTACACGGGGTACTTTTAATGTTGATGTCAGTTGTTTTGGAAAAATTTAGCCAAAATGTCTACTGATGGTAAAGAATGGAACAAATCAAAATATACATCTCAGTATATTTGTTGGCTACCATAAACAGAGAGCTTAAATGTATGACATAGGAACTGAACTGTTATGATTAGATTACTTTAGAGCCTGGCCAGCTCACTTCTTCGTGAAATCTACAATGATTCCTTTCATGACCAAATTAAAAGGACAGAGGTCTCTCCCAAATGTCTAGTCTTTAACTACAAGTAATTCTGTTTAAAAAGGACAATTTATATATCTTTGGAAAACAAAAAATTCAAAATGCAGAGGGCAAAAAACTGGAACTGCATATTACAGAATGAACTGGGAAATATGGCAAATGATTTTTAGGTTGCTATGAACAAGCCTGTTAACCATGTATTCAGTGTTTCCCAGGACTTTATTCTTGGCAAAATGGAACACTTGGATTACCTCAAAATTATCGGACACTAAAACTCTCCACTGAAACCCAGCCTTCTGAAATTCTTTTAACAGCTCTTATTAAAGGCAGGGTGACTCACCCACCTGCCCTGTGATAGAGGCAACATTAGGCCTTTAAACTAAGAACTAATAACAATAAAACATCACTGGATAGTTAAACGAGCAAATAAAATATGAAAAGAAGCTAAAATGTAATTGCAGCTTTTATACTGTTTATATACTATGGCAATTTTAACAGGGACCATTATGACTTTTTTCCTTTTGTTTGAGTTCACTAGACCATAAAAACATAATCATACACCTTTTTTCTCACCTTTATCAAATTTAGTCTCTGGTTCGTGACTGAATTCATGTTTGTTAAACTATGAAAATTCTAATATTTCCACAAGACTCTATGGTCATGTTGAGGACAGTGAATTGGCGCAGCATGCACCCACAGGAGTGTCTCTTTGTGTGTTTGGTAAAACACGTTTTCAAAAGACAAAGAATCCATGGCATAGTTGTAAACTTTAAAACACATGCCTGGCAAAATTATGTGTCAGCCCGAACTGAGTGCGTTTACATTGAGATCGAATGCTGATCTTGTTCATTTTCAGTAAAAACTATACTCCATTGTCAGTAGCTGAGGCTTGTAGGCTACACATCTTATGAATCAGTGTTTAATTCTGCAATGTGCCTAATCTCTCTTTCTGTGTTAAGATATTGAATATTCTGATTATTTTTGTGTCATGTGACATCTGGCTTGTCCTGAGTAAGACTTGAATTTGGATTTATTTATGTAAGATAATAGTCTGAGAACGCCCCATAGTTGAGAATGACTCCCTTCCAGTTTCACCCTCCTTTAAAACTGCGTGTGCATCATTCAAAGAGGGGGAATCCGAACCAATCCAGGTAGCATTTCTTCAGTCATTTCTGTTGAATACCCAACACCAGTATGTTTTATGAGCCAGTAAAGCAGGGTGAGTATGAATCCACAGAGTTTGGGACTGAAGATACTTAAGAAACCCTGTTCTAGGGGGATGCTTCACTTTTGTTCCAGTGTAAATCTGCCCTGACCATGGTTGACAGTCAGCCTGTGCTGTAGTCTACAGGACAGGGAGGGGAGGAACAAGCACTGCGAATGAATGTAACGCAATGTGCCATTTTCTAACCTCAAATCGCAGCAGAAACGACAACAATCAACCTCAGATTCATCCTGAGAGGTTTTTGCTAGCAGTCTGAAAACTAAATGTGGATTTGTTTTTTGAATGCCATTTGAAACAGGGGGCACTATGTGAGCTGGTCTGGCATTTGTAATGTAGATTATTTGTCACTTGTCTTTCTTTCTGGTTAAATAGTAATTACTCTTCTGGAGCACAATAAATGATTTTAATATGCTGATATGTTTATTTTTTCTCTTGAGTCTTCATTTATTATTTTCTGTGGCTGTCCTTGCTAAGGTGACTAATTTGATTGGTGAAGCACACATCAACTCTCACTCACAAGTAATTACTCTGGCAATTTATTTGTAGCTAGATTAAATTTGTTTTCTACAACTGAAAGCCGGACAAGCTTTGTCATTAGCGGCGTGAATGTTAAGACTAAAAGCTGATGCCTGACAAAACTTGTGCTTAAAAATTCCTACCCATTAAATTCTAAGCGGGAAACACATATGGGTAGCAGGTATACATCGGTCACACGATGTCATTGGAGTGGGCAGAACGTGCTACTCGGAAAGATATTGAATAGTTTCATTCAAATCTTACTCTACAAATTTTCTAATTTTACGCTCTTTTTTTTTTCTGAATTATGGTGGATGGTAAATTTTGTATAGTGTGACTCCATCCACCTACCAGTATGCTGGACATGTAATATGAATAATGACTTGCATTATTTCTTGTAGATTTTTACATCCACGCCGAGCTCTTGGCAGCACTGTGCAGCCCTTCATCTGGACTTTAAATTGTCTTCAGTTTGTATGGTGACCCTCAGAGCTCAACACACTGCAGCTTAAGAAAACACATGCAAGTAGCCAAGACAAAAGCAAATGAAATAAACTTCTTCGGGAATTTGACAATTGTGTTGCGTTTTCTGTTTTTTGTTTGTGTTTTCTGTATTTGCAACACATTTGTATTTGGTTGTGGTTTTTTCACTTAGCAGCATTTTTTCTATATCTTGTTTGTGTTGTCAAATTCATGAAGATGTTTCCTTCATTTGCTTCTGTTTTGACTATTTGCATGTGTTTGCTACTACCTTAAGTTTTACTTTTTTAATGTAAACATTTCTTTCAACATGTTGTGCATTCAGAAAATATTTAGACCCCTTCAATTTTTTCACATTTTGTTATGTTGCAATAATAATAATATCACAAAGACATAAGTATTCAGACCCTTTGCTATGACACTGGAAAGTTAGCTCAGGTGCTTCCCATTTTTTTTGGATTATCTTTAAAATGTTTCTATACCTTGACTGGAGTCCACCTGTGGTAAATTCAATTGATCTGATATGATTTGGAAAGGCACACACCTGTATATATAGGTCTCAAAGCTGACAATGAATATAAGGGCAAAAACCAATCCATGAAATTTAAGGAACTGCCTGCAGATCTCAGAGACAGGATTGTGTCGAGGCACAGATCTGAGGAAGGCTAAAAAAAAATTCTGCTGCATTGAAGGTTCCCAAGAGCACATTGGCCTCCATAATCCTTCATGGTAGAAGTGTGGAGCAACCAGGACTCTGGCCAAACTGAGTAGTAACAGAGGTGAGCAAGAACCTGGTATTCACTCTGGCTGAGCTCCAGAGAACCTGTCTGGAGATGGAAGAAACTTCCAGAAACTTCCTTCCTCAACGCAATACATCTGGGAAAGGTAAATATGGGCTTTTCATCTGTATAGACTGTCTCTTCACAATTTATTATTTCAAGTACTTCACTGAAAGAATTGTATAATCCCTTTCAGTAAGAATAATAATAACAATAATAAAGATAATCTTTATATATTATCTATATTTATATAGAACTTATATTTATATAGGAATTTTGCTTCACAATTTGCAAACCATTAAAATTTTAAAAAATAATCCCTGTAAAAGTGAGGGTAAAACAGATGATAAATTACACAAACTAAAGACTTTAAAAAACATGAAATACTTTCATTCAATACAGAAAAGCACATAAAAGAAATTAAAGCTTTTTTTAAATTAAATTTGGTTTTCTAAATTGATTTAAAAACAGTTAAAATGCTACCTATCCTAAGACCCTTTTGCTCTGGGGTATGGTGCATTATCATGCTGGAAGTAGCCACTGGAATGATGACTGACTGGTATTAAGGGATCCAAGTGTACCACCAGCCTGGACTGTTGATACAAGGCAGGTCGGATTCATTAATTCATGCTGTTGATGCCAAATTCAGACCCTACCAACCTTGTGACTCAGGCAAAACAGATTCATCCAACCAGGCTACGTTTTTCCAGTCTTCAAGAGTCCAATTTTTTGGTGAGCCTGTGTCCACACTGGAGCCTCAGATTTCTGTTCTTAGCTGACAGGAGTGGAACCCAATGTGGTCTTCTGCTGTTGTAGCCCATTAACCTCAGGCCTCGACATGTTGTGCATTCTGAGATGCTTTTCTGCTCACCACAGTTGTAAAAAGTTCTTAACTGAGTTACTGTGGCCTTTCTGTCAGCTCCGACCAGTCTGGCCATTCTTCTCTGACCTCGTTCATCCACAAGGTGTTTCCATCCACAGAACTGCTGTGGACTATACTACTGGATATTTTTTGCTTTTCTCACCATTCTGAGTAAACTCTAGAGAAGGTTGTGCTTGAAAATCTCTGGAGATTAGCAGTTTCAGAAAGACTCAAACCAGCCCATCTGGCACCAACAATCATGCCACAGTCAAAGTCACTGAAATCACATTTTTCCCCCATTCTGATGTTTAATGTGAACATTAACTCAAGCTCCTGACCTGTATCAGCATGATTTTATGCATTGAACTACAGCCACATGATTGGGTGATTGATAAGAATGTGTACAAGTGTTCCTAACAGTGTGCTTGGTTAATGTAAATTAAAGCATTACAACCTCAAATAGTGCTAGAAACTGACTGGAGTCCAGAGTCCAAAGTTTAGCTTGCTTTAAGCAGTGCAATTGGTGACTGACTAAATCAGTGACTCTAAACCTTTTCAAGTCACGACCCCAAGAATAACCAGGTTGGCGTTGGTAGGCATTGTCCAGTGTGCATTGTCCTGGCACTGTGGGTTTCTGATGCATTCTGTGACTTTTTCTCTCCACCTGACCTGCGAGTACAGCACCCTCTCTGGGTTCCAGGACCTCCTGATTTACAAATTAAGCAGTGAATATAATGTACTCACTCACCACTATCTTTAGGCTCCATAGTTCTCCCTCCTTAAGTTGACCGCTAGGAGTTTGTTGATGTGAGGAGTGTGTTTCATTTCCAAAAGTCTCTTAAGTTTAAACAAACTCAAAATACTTTTAGAGGTCTAAACCCAGTATACATGTATACTGAACGAAAAAAAAACACTCTAACAGCCTGGCACTAGCCCTGACTGCAAAAGTGTGATATCCCTTAAATTTTTGTACATCTGCCTTTGAAGATCTCAAGTTATAAACAGGTTTGGGGGTAAGAAGCTAAACACATAGGATGTGCAAGACCATAAATGGCTTTGTAACTTAAGTAAAGAGACAAAATGTAGGTATTTGCTTTATGTAACTCAGTAACCTCAGTTCAGACAGTTTAAGGTTTTTTGTTTTTTTTTAAGTTTCTCTTTTTTTGTTTTCGCTGTTCAACCGTTGTTCACTACAGCTTCCTGAAAAATAACCAATCAGCTTTGTCGGCAGTGTTAATAATGGGGGTGTCATCTTCCTAGTCACAATTCTTTTAATGGAAAGGACCACCGTTGACTGCTCCTAACAACCACAGATCACTACACAGAAACTTTCCTGTTCATGATGTTGTTTTTTACACACTTGTACACTTATAGAAAAAATAAGTGAAAAAAAAAAATATGTGAAACAGAGAGACCCCCCCCCCCCATTCTTGCAGTAGCATCTGTGTAAATACTCATTACATAATTTTTAGATCAACAATAAGTGCATACATTAATAAGCTGAAATTTAAAGTGTGTAATTTGCCATAAGATCTGAAGATGTTTTGTTTGGTCCTGATCATTCTAACTGATCCTTCTGCCTTTAACAATTTTAGCTGGATAGAATATTATGCCCTTTTTTCTATATTTCAGATGTTCTTTTACTTTTGTTTACACATGTAGCTTCCTGTAGCACTAATTAGAATTCTGAATCATTCAGCACATTTTAATGTTTTATTGATATTCAGTATTTGCTGCCTTTATTTATGTATTTCAGTGCCACAAATTGCATGATAAGAGCTGTGAAAATTCAAACCAGTATGCTTTGTAGTGCTCCGTCTACAGACTTCAGGGTGTGTTTTTTTTTTATCTTTGGGGTTACAACGCTGTATGATGTATTCTCTGATCTTAACAACCACACCAATGCTGGCATTGACAAACACACACACAAATAAATTAATTAATCAATTAATTAATTATTTTTAAAAAGTAAACTGGCATTTTGTTGAAGTGTTAATTGGAAATCAATCAGAATTCATCCTCCTTGGAAAACAGTGACATTTCCCCGCTCTTTTCCAATTATTAGAAACAAATCATGCCAGACACTAACTGACATTTGGAGAGCAGGCGGCTGTTTGGAGTGGAGTGTAAAGGATCAACGGAAATGTATTTATGCTTTCTGCTGCTGTGTGTATCTGTGTGTGTGTGTGTGTGTGTGTGCATGTATGTATACATGCATTAATATGTCTGACCAAGGGCATACACTAGTGTGGGCTGCTCCGCCAGCGCGCCCTGTAGGAATCACTTGATAAGGGAGGCTTATTTACCATAATAATGTATCTCATCTCTGCACATCAAACACTCCTGCCTGGCCTGATAACCCGTTCTTTAATTTAGCACAACTGTTTGATCTAGCTGTGCTGTTGCTGTCCCAGGGCCATTGTCACGAGCAGTACAACGGTTGGGTAATTGCTGTGTACTTTAGCAGTCTTTCGCAAATAGAACAGTTACGTAACGTTGGTGCACCTATAGAGCAGAGCACTACTGAGTTATGGGCAGCTGAAAGGGAAACTTCCGATGAATTCACACTCTCCAGCATATTTGCTCTTTTTTAAATCCCAGACCACCACGGGTGTTGCAAGTTGTGAATTTTTGGCTATAACTGATTTCTTTTTTTTTTGTCGGACTCTGTGCGTGAGCAAGCTAACCTATAAGCACAGCCAAACCGCAACATGCCATGTGTATAAAGAAGTTAGAAATAATGATAGAGATCAGAGTTGTGCTAGAGGCTTGGGGATCAGGTCTGTGGCTGCAGTGCAGTGCTACAAGCCTTTTGTGCAAGTTGGGTTTTCCCAAAAATTCTGGTCTGTGGGTTAAAATGAGACTGTCACAGATATTTGAGTCCCCTCATATAATAAACAGAACTCCATTTATTTAGTATTACACTTCCATAAAATTAGGAGAGTATAAGAGACACTTTTTTTTTTTTTTCAGCGAAAGAATCACAGGGGCTAAGATGAGATCAAAACCGGTCAGCGTTTTAAGTCATAATATCCAAATAAAGACTTATATGATAACTTCTTCCCCTTTTCTGTCACCAGTTTTGGTAACTTTAAGGGCACCATAAAGTTCCCTTACCTGCTTCATGTGAAACACTTGGTGTGTGCATTCTTTTGTACAGCTGTTTTTACAGGTTGCTGAGTACTCCCCATGACAAGTAAACTGAACTTTATGTGCAAATTCTGTAGAGTGCCCCTTTAATGTTGCCCAAAACAAAAAAAAAATAGGATTCGACATGCTTTTTCCTGTTTTCTAGGGCGTGATGTAAATCTGCTTTGTGCCACATGAGCTCAACCATATGAATTGAAACCTAGTGTACAGCGACGTGAAGGCTTGAATCCAGCTGTTTTGAATACACAATTTCTGGACCTGCTCAAAAGCAATAAAGTTTGCACTGAACTACAGTACAACAAATTACTTTGGGGTTATATTTCCGACGGAAAGATTAAAACAATGAAATTATTAACTGCAATTCCCAAAACCACTTATTAGATATCCAAAATTTGCTCTGGTTTGAGGCAGATGAGTCACACGTTCCCCTTAACAAGCTGTTTTAATCACTCTTTTGTTCTTTTGCTGACAACACACGCAGCAGAATCTTTGTTCATCGTCTGTGTTCAGTTTAATTGGGATTTGCTGAGTTTCTGCATCGTTTGAGGTGGTCCACTGGATGCTACCCTCAGGTAAGGTAATTGTAATCAGCGCACAGTCTCTCTCTTTTCAAGGCCCGGCTTCTTCTCAGAAGAGCTCCTTGTGCAGAAAAACATACAATGGTCCTGATCGAAGCTGTGTTTACAAGTTTATTGATCAAACATTTTGGATTACGAACATCTTTTCAGCATTTGATATATTAAGCCAACATCATTGATTATATTTTGGGTTTTACACAACTGCAGGTAAAAGACAAAATGTTTGGCTAATGCTATTTCATGGGTTCACCAATGTAAATGCATATTTAAGACTTAAAAAGGAAAAGATTTCTGATTATACTTTTTTTGTTGTTAACATATGTAAATTCTGTCTTACTGAGAGCTATTATCACATTTCATTTTATTTTATTTGATAAATGGCAAACACAGACCCATATTGTCTGAGTAGAAATAGGTTACTGTCAACACGAGTGAATGAAGCATTTCTCTCATGTTCCATTCTATGTCTACAAGTGATCAGCCCGGCATGATTGAACCAAACAAATTAAATCTGAGAGGATCTGATGCTACTCCCAGCCTGTCTGTCTGAGTATCTTTGAGCTTAATGAGATATGGCAGTCAGCCTGTTCCTGTTGTCTCTGTGGATGGGAGGAAAGTTTGAACTGTCCATAGTGAAGCTATTTTAACAAATCTCACAGCCAGGCTCTTTGTTAGAAGCTGCATGTTATGTATAGACAGGCAGCATCCTTCAGTACATTTAATAATGCTGGGAGGCAGCAGTTTTATATACCTTTGTTCCATTTCATGAGGAATTATGAAGATTTCTTCAGATCACTACGGCGATGCCCACCGGAGTGCACTATTTATTTCATTATCTGCAACATGTTGTCACTCTGAACTCATCACATACGGACGCATGGTCAGGACCCCTTGGCGTCAATTTTTAACACACTGGCTATCCCTTTAGCATCATTTTTTCAATGTGCACTTAACACTGCAGCATTAATGAATAGGTCACCAAGAGGTGGTTGGGGTTCACAACTGTCACACCAGAGACCGGGATGAACATCCAGAGTCTTGTTTGTGGTTAGGTTGAGGTAACAAAAGTACTTTGGTTAAGGTCAGGGAAAGATCACGGTTTTGGTTAGATATGAATAAACATGTTATGTTTGAAGTCATTGTGACCTTTTTCTGTATTAAACCAGACCACAATCTTTCCCTAACCTTAACCAGTGCTGTGAGTGTCCGAACCATTAAAAAGTTTCATAATGCTGTACTCACCACAAATGGACATTATTCTGCAAGATTGGATATTTTGGTGGAAAACAAATACGTTGAACATTTTACCAATCTATTCAGTATCAAAGTGTTTGTGACTTGAAAAATACGAAAATTAACAACATATCCTCATTATGTTAATAAAAAAATGTAAACTGGGCGCAATTACATTTCATACAAAATGTATTTGTTGTTGCAATGTAGTTGTATAGAAACATCATTTTTAGGAGACAGCTCTCCTATCGCACTACCATGCACATTGAAAAATTAAGCTGAAGGGGCCAAGCGTCTGTTTGTGAAGATTTAGGAGTGAAACCATTTTGGTATCTTAGGTTTCAGAAAAATACCTGTAAAGTTATCCCTGTATTGTGATAAAATAATTCAATATCTTTATTTTCCAGTTTATTTTCTACATTTTTTAATTTGTCAGCACATTGTTCCCTAAGAGTCGACAATGGCTGGATTAACTCACCATGGGGCTCTGGGACACACAAATTTAAACACTTAGGCCCATATGTGCTCCTGCTCCTCCTGCAAAATCAACTACATTAAGATGAGTATGAGTATAATATAATCTTAAGTGTTTGGGCATAAATTTGGTGCGGTGATAAAGTTCCTGTCCACCACAAAAGAGATCCAAGGTTTTATTCCTGGTCGCCATACCTCTGGTTTGGTCCTATGTCCCAAGTAGTAGTGTAGCCAGAAATCATATTGTGGGTCATATCAGGTAGTCCTACCTCCGAGACCCTTAGGTACAGCATTCCTTGCAGAAATTGGCAACTATTACCATAATGCTACTTGTATAAAACACCAGCATAGGCACCAGCATGAACTGACTGAAAATAAAATCAGAATACCTGATGGAGGGCATGGAGCCAGCCTGGCTGTCCTTGATAACTTTGTATGCAAGCGCAAACACATGCAGTGGGCGGACACCATCACAGCAGCATTAAAGTAAAACCATATGTACAGATAAGCAGGCAACAAAAAAAAATAAAAAATAAAAAAACAAGCTTGCCGCTCACAAAAGTATAATGACCTGGCACAGCATACAAATAACCACATACAATCCCACAACTGCCAGAGCACGCCCACTCCTACAGGATCAGAAAGAGGTGGCATAAAGATTGCAAACCATACGCACAAGCAACTAAAGGCAACACAGTGGGGTCAATGAACATAAAAAGCTTACCTGGGAAGACTGCACATCTGCACTGTAAATTTTACTTTTGTCTAATTTAGTCTGTTCTGTGTGATGGAAAGCATAAAGAAAGTTCAGTGTGTCACTACTGATGCTCCGATGTCAGATTTTATCTGAGTGACAGTAGGATAAGCAGGGCCTGTAGGACACCATTCACCATTCATATGTCACTGCAACCTGACGTAATGTCGAGGACAGAAGTCATTTTTGGTTACTTTTGCTCTCTGACGGGAGGAATAGCATGTAGAAGCGCAGCTTTGACAATGACAACTAAATATGAACATTCCTCATGGTGTTGTTATGTGATGAACTTTATTCTTTGTTTGCCGTTATTTAAACTTGAGGCAAACTGAGATCAGCTAGCTAGGCTACCTTTCTTTGCTCAGCGCAGCCGCTGTAAACTGAGTGACAGAGGAGGACGATGGACAGATGAGGTCCTGACAGCCTCAGTAAAAGTTGCTGCTGCCACTCAGAAACATAATTATTATTAACTGGTAATCCAGACACAAACTTGTTAAATGTTTTTATTTCAGTTGTTACGTAATCTAGAGAGAGAGCATTAAAAAAAAAACAAAAAAAAAAACTTATTGATTTGTAATAATTAACTCGGATTTTAGGCTATGTTTTTTGATCCCGTGTGATTGGATGGGCCTGTGCTCCAAGTGGGTGGGCCCAGGCCAATGGGTAAATGTATGCACTCAAATCAAGGGTCAATAAGATTCTGAGCTTGTAAAGGGATTTTCTTTCAATCGTTTCTACAAATACGTAAGTTTTGTATATGTAGAAAAGTTGAGATATGGAAAAAAAAGGAGAGAGAATGTTTGAATAAAATCTGAACAATGCAAAAAACTGTGCGTAAAACTCAGCTCAGAGTTCCCACACAGTCTGTGACACTGAAGTTACAAGTAGGAAATTTTACCCTGTTTTTACAATTAAGTCTGATGGAACAATGACAATCCGCTCCCAAAGCAGAGTCAAACTGTCCAATCAGATGGCATATGGTTCGGTTGCCATCTGGGTCGCAGAAAAGCCCACGCCACTGTTGACCTCAAAATCTACTATACCTTTCAGGACCTGCTGACCTGTAACCTCAACACTGATATCATTTGTTCAGAAATTTTTTTCACATATTCTGATTTTGTTTTTATAGATAAATCTTTTCCACTTATGTACCAACTTGAATTTCTCATGCAGCTTTATTTTACAGGTTTACAAAGGTTATTTTACAGTCACAAACTTTGGAATTATTTGTGAACATCAATTTACAAGCTCAAAATCTTACTGACCCTAAATTTGAGCTCATATACACGGCCCAATATATGGTCCCAACCAACATACGCAGCTGGCTGTGTTCTTGAATTGGAAATTGAGAAGACTGACTGGTATCCATATCCCTAATCTTTATTTAAAAACAAATCCAAAACATTTCAAGTAAAGGGAAATAACTGACAGTGTACTTTGTGCTTTAGAATGCATATAAAGTATTGCTATTTCAGTTTTGGGCCATTGGTGGCAGGTGTGAGCATATTGCAAGAGGGACAGGTGTGTCTGCCATCTTTGATTTCATTACAATGGGCATTTCTGAGGTGATGTGTGTCAGCATGGTGAAAAACAGGCAAGTGATGTAAATACATCTGTTAGGGTAAATGAAATTCATCTTCATTTAGAAAATCCAGAGTAATTGTGGTTTTAATTTGAAAAGAATCAACAGAACCTTCAGTTTGTGAATGTGGCCCAACTTTTGTATTTGTGTTGCTCTGTGTCAAATACACCTTGTATCAGATCCCAGCAGGTCCTGACCCAAAGCAATGATCAATAGTTCACTGGGAAATTTAATGTTTCAAAGTGCATTTCTCGTATTGAGAGCCTGATTAAGCAAAATCAATACTGCTTTAGCAGAGGTTCAAATGAAAACATTAATCCTGATGCTGACCTGAATGATAAACTGTACACTGCTGCAGCAAAACACAAACCCACTGAAACCTGAATTTTAGTACAATTGCTCTGACCTCTTTTGCTCCTAGAAAAAACCCAATGCCACCAGCTCTCTCACTCATGACAGGAACAATGAGTTTGGATGTTGTAATTTCTGAAATGATGACAAGTTTATTGTGTTGAGATCTACAGGCTTCTGAGTGATGAGGAGATGCAGTCAGTTCCAAAGTTCTGCCTTCTAGGAACTGCTTTTGTCTTAATTATCAAGATTGCAATCATGCTAAAATGAACTCTATAATTTGTAGGTGTGTAGCGTTTCTGTGATGTTGTAAGAGCCCCACAGTGCAGCCTTAGTGTGCCATGAGCCATCTCATCTTGCCTTAAAGGACAACTATACTTATTCAAACTTGAGTTTTATTTTCATAGCCATTAGTTCTGTTGTTTGTGTTTAGGATAACATTCTACTCATCAGTGCTGAGATCTCAGAACATGGCAACATCACTAAAAATAAGTCCAGGGGCCTGTACTACAGAGAAGGCTTTGGGGTTAGCGAGGTAACTTCTGGTTTAACCCTGGTTTTTCAGTGGTTCACTTCTTCCATGGTGACCTATGCTGCGCACCTAGCATGCTAGGGAGCAGGTTATCTTCAAGAAAACAGATCAATGCGTATAAAAGCACCACTACTGACCAATCAGTGCTCTTGGAAAACGGCATCACCATTTATAGAAGATCGGTGTGCAGATCATGAGAGTTTAGAGTCTTAAGTAACATTAGAGTTTAAAAAATACATGATATCAAAAGCCAGCAACAATATTACATGATAAAAGCTTACATTTATTTGAGTACAACTTTAATCATATTGGATATGACCTCAAGCTTTTGTATTTAAGTTTGCACGTATAAATAAATATGTTTAAAGAGGAAGGGGTACATCAACTTGTTTCCTCTTTTCTCCATTCAAGACAGCTTCTTTCGCTTCAGAGGTGTTCAATTTCCAGGTAATGCCGTCCGTCATCCCGGGTCACACAGCAATTCTCCCACGGGACCAGATCGGAAAGGCACAGAATATCTATGTCAACCCTGACACAAAAGTCACGCGAGAGGGAAAGGTGAGGGAGAAGATGGAAACGATGGATAGGATGCCAGCAAAGAGGGAGAAAAAATTCCCCTGAGAGGAAGGTAAAGAAAGCAAGAGTGGCGTGCAAGGACATAATATATGAGAAATGAGGAGACAGGAGCTGATGGGAGCATTTGGGAGCGATGTATTATGTATCATGTAGTTGAGGTTTAAAAACAATGAGCATCTTCACTGTGGTACTGAGGCTGATATATGGGGTTGATAGTGATATTTTAATTTAAAAAGAAATTTGCACAGTAGGTACAGTCTTGTTGCGGTGTGAATAATTTTACATTTTTGGTACAATTAATCAATGCCACTGTTGTTTTCTGAAGGCTAATAAACAAGCCTCCTTCAAGATGATTTAACATTTTTAATCACTTGTATGCAGTTTTGCCGAGGAATTTGTCCAGGAGATCCCGTTGCACCTGCTACATGTTGAAGTGTCTCTACCCTGGGCTTAACCCAGTGTTACAGCATGTCCTCCAACCTAAACGACGATATAAGCCATTTGTCCCCACTCTCAGATGTGATCGTGATCATAGGAGCATACTAGCAGAGAGCGTAAGTGACCTTTGTCATTGTTACATTAATAAACACGTGGTTCGGGTTATGGAACTGTCATTGAGAAACAAAACAAAATAACGTTGGTTATGGATTTCACACTGGAAACAATACAATAAACTTCAATTTTATTAAGAAATATTTTTGTTATTGTAATTCAACCCTATGAAATCCTTTATTATAAGACAATACGCTACATATTAATGTTTCCTAGTTTTTGTGTTGAACTGTATTTCATTATACAGGCAAAAACTAGAAAAAAGTTTTACCTCTCTAGGCCTGTATGCAGTGAGAAAATTAGAAAATTAATTAAAATGTTTAGACACATTTTTAAAATGGAAAGACACTTTTCGTCCTCCTCCTTTCGTCCAGACTCCTGCATGTTTCCAGTTTGCAAACCCGCTATGCACATGCATCGGAAAGGTCAAAGCCCAGTGACAGAACCAGCCCTTTACCCACAATTATCTTTAAATAAATTCTGGACCAGACCTGGCCTGACTTGTTAAGACTCTTACGTGACCAGTAGGCTAAAAAAAATACGAGCTACTCTGGACAGTACAAGCAAAAACTGTTGGGGTGCACAACAAGGAACTACATAAATGTTAAAAAAATAAATAAAATAATAATAGATGAATAAATAAACACAGCGACACATGAAAATTGCTGAGGCAGACACACTGAACGATTATGATGAGTTATTTCCACTTGTGTTTCTTCTTGCTCAGACCAACTCTATGGGAAGCTACACACTCACCCATCTCCAAAAGTGTGCATAATATTACATACAGCTGACAAAGTATAAATACTCTCATTCATTATTTACTTCGTCTGACACAACACCAGGATTTAAATGTTAACTGACTTTTTGTACTTTTCTGTCACCGGGGAGCTTTTCTGATTCATACTCTGAGATCATGTGTAGAATAGCAGCAAACTAGCAAATTTCTAAGTATATTAATTTGCTTTGATATTTAAGGGCTGTTAAGAACTTATTTTCTACTGAATAAAAAAAAAGACATGAGACTTAAATTGGGTTTTTCAAGTAACTTCAGAATGTATTATTTCACCTGTATTAACTGGACGGTTTGCGCCAGTATCCATGCCAGCAGATGCAGCAACAACATAGGCTGCATCAGCCACAGTCGGTCACATTTTCTACATCTAAAAACATTTCTAAATCAATTATACAGTTGAGTAAAAAAGAAAATAATTAGCTTAATTTGGAAACCTCCCCTACCCCCACCAAAAGTAAAGAAAATGAAAATGGATTTTGATGTCCTTGGGGTGTCCTTGGTGTTAATTAGGAGGCCTTAGACCCTATTTGTTGAATTATCATCATAAACTAGCAAACTCTGAAAAGTAACAACAGCTTAAATTTAATTACAGCACAGCACCTAAATGACAACATCGGTGTTATTTTTCCCCTCATAGCCTTTTGTCCTATCTAATTTCAGACTACCATTTTGTGAGAGAATAATACATTTTCATAGTGTAACTTAGGCTGCCTGCATCTGTCAGAGAGGAAGATTGTCAGATCCAAACATCTTTGCGCTCACAGTCAGTGAAACTGTCTTCAACCACCACATAAATGGCAGGCAAATTAGGCCACAATAAGCCTAAAACATGCATATGTGCCAA
The DNA here is from genome assembly GCF_016859285.1 of Xiphias gladius. Lineage (NCBI taxonomy): Eukaryota > Metazoa > Chordata > Actinopteri > Istiophoriformes > Xiphiidae > Xiphias > Xiphias gladius. The sequence goes on along the minus strand of NC_053405.1, from coordinate 27,898,437 downwards.
ATTTATGTCCTTCTTTTTTTTCTTATTATATGTCTGGATTGACTCTGCATTGGTAAATATGAGTAAGTTAGGCAAAAGTTATTCAACACATAGGAGTTTTGGAGTAACCAACAAACTGGCTGCAACTTTAATGTTTTTTGAAACACTACAAAGGAAAGAGGTCACAAATCAGCACCAAGGTTCTGACATTTTCACTCTGCCGCTGTTATGTGGGTACTATACGTCATGAAAAATTGTGTAACCAATAGATAGGTATAGATATTATTGGTTTAACAACTAAAAGAAATCATTGAACTGAATATCAATGAAAAGTAAAACCCACAAAAATATGACTGCAATGAAAGATCAGACCAGACTGACATATCACCTAAAATGAATGTATATAGATATATACATTTTGCACTACTGCATTTGAAACCATAAAATACGCCATACTTCTTCTGTTTTAATGCTCCCAAAATTGAACCACAATCCAAGCAATACTTCAAGGCACTTGGCCCCTTTTAAAATTGGCGCATCTGATGCTTCCGGTGCTTTTTTATCTCATGACAGAAGGTCACTAGATGTGTTGGCTTACGACGACTTGACATAATAGGCTATGGAGCTTTCTGTTGGCAGGGGTGTGCAGCGGTGCATCTCTGATGCCTTTGCAGCACACCTGAGGGAGTCATATAATATAGATACACTGAAGTTCAAGACAATGCTTGTACTTGTGCTTGGTGTCATAGTGACATTTTACATTGCCACTCCTTACAATCCTAACTGTTTCTGTGCAAATCAAACACATGGGCTTTGTACTGGGGCAAAAATAATGTGTAATTGTCTGTTTAGTCCTGTTTTAATAATAGTTTCCTTGATTGGAATGTTTTTTGAAGACTCACTGTAGTCTGCATACTGGTAGGCTACTCATTGTCACAATTAATTCAACTGGCACACCTCCCCCGTCACCCCTGAACTCTGATGTTTGATTACACCACAAACAACACATCTCTTGCGATAGGGCCAGCACAAAATCGAGGCAGAGACGGCTCAGACAGTTACTCCACAATTATTTCTCACTCCGACATATTCTTACGACTACATTTACAGTAGTTGTAGAAATTGTGTACAAGAGAAAATGAGACACATTCTGTATCTGCAATTTAAAAAAAATTCTCTGGGGTTAATGCGTGAACTCGGCAGCAGCAACATAACACAGTTAACATCACAATAACAATTTCAATAATAGGGAAATAAGAAACATAAAAACCACATTCATTTGGGGACAGGATAGCTGTCTCCAGCTACACTGTATATTCAATGTCACTAACAATCACAATCAATAGAAAATTTATTTCAAAATAGAAAACATTACACTTCATGACATATTTTATTCATAAAACAAGGTATGGGCTGGGTCTGGATTTTGAGAAGCCGTGCCCTAGAGGGGAAGGTCACTGCAAATCAATACACAGTTGTTCTGTGTGACTAACTTTAAGCTATGCTGAAAGATTTCAATCCTGTTGGGAGTGGTCTCTTCCAGGATGACAATGACCCCATCCATTGGGCACAAGGGGTCACTGAAATGTTTAATGAGTATGACAATGAAGTGAATCATATGCTATGGCCTTCGCTGTCACCAGATCTCAACACAAATGAACACCACCATCATCAAAACATCAAATGAGGGAATGTCTCTTGGAGACAATAGAGTTCCAGAGACTCGTAGAATCAATGCCAAGGCACATTGAAGCTTTTTTGGTGGCTCATGGTGGCCCAACACCTTACTAAGACAGTTTATGTTGGTTTTTCCTTTAATTTATCACCTGTATTGGTATATATATATATATATATATATATATATATATATATATATATATATATATATATATATATAGTGTGTGTGTGTGTGTGTATGTGTATGTATGTATGTATGTATGTATGTATATATATTAAATGTTTGTATGTATGTGTAGTATGTTCTCATTCAAGCAGCTTTTTATTGCATGTGGTAGTTTCCAAGGGCTAGGTGAAAGAGAGGTCCTTGGAGATGTTAAGGAAGGTATATATGTAAACTAGAAAGACAAAGAGCATCAAAGGGAAAAGGAGAGAAGACAGAGAAAGAGGAGAAAGATGACAGAGTCAGAGGAGTAATCTGAGGTGTCTCAAAGCCATCAATCATGGCAGAAAACCGGATGGCTTGCTCTGAAGTGACCTGCAGAGTGAGAAGTGCAATGGAAGTGAGGAGTTACTGCTTTGTGGGTTAAACAAATGCACTCTGAATCTTTCAATTGAAGTTATTGGATTGAGACAGACTTACAACAGATGTGAGGTTAGTGCAGGTCAGATGAAGCATAGATAATGGTGACAATAATGTTCGGGTAGAGACTGGCTCTTGAGAGTGCAGGAGGCAACATGGTGATGAAGTGGAGGAGGCAATAGTTTAGTTTGGCTATGAAAGTATATGGTTTAAAATGTTACTACAATTATATAGAATCGTATATGTATAATCTGCATGTTTGAGTTCCTATATCAATTTTCTTTGCATAGATTAAAGTTTGTATGCTCTCACTTAGTTTAAAGCTGTACTAATATGTATATATAACACTCAATCAAATGACTATGATTGAAATCCTCAGCTCTATTAAACTTTTTAGGCTTGTTTGTTGTAGCTTTTGGGCCCTCAAAATTACTGTTTCTAAAATCGCAGTACTCTACTTGTTCAGCACCAAACAGCAAACAGACAAAGTTAGCATCTAGTTCGCAAATTTGTGATTGGTGTGTTCACCAGTTTATGAACCAGATTTTTTTTTTTTTTTTTTTTTGGGTGGAGACCCAAAAAGAGCAAAAAGGGAGAGTGAAAATTGAACTTGGATTTATCAGGTGGACACACAACTGAAAATGAATACTAATTTTGCTCTATGTCTGCTGAATGCTCACCATAACAACTATGTAAGTTGATAATACATCAATGTTGTGCTTTCAGCAGAGGTAGAAGTTGCCATAAAAATATTTTAAAAATTAACTGACACAGCTTTAAAGTGAGAAGAAAAACATGCATTAGCAGAGAGATGAAAAAAATCGCACTTCTCTTATTCACAAGTCTTCCATAAATTTGGTTTATGTTGCAGAATTTAAGGATTTTTTTGATCACAACCAACGAGTTTGGAGAACAACCTTCAGGCAAGTCTTGGACTAGCAGATAGCCATAACCTAATAGAAAACATAAGAGGCAGTTTTCCATTTACATAATACGCAAATTCATAAAAGCACATATTTAAGATATAATTTACTTGCATTGGGTCCTTTGTTTTTGTCTTTAGTTTATCTGTAAAGTAGTGTATAAGTATAATCTGGTTTCACACTGTTCCGCTGTTTGACAGTTGTTGATCTGTCTCTGTTTAAAGATGTTCCTTGGCATTTGATGTTAATTGCCTATTTCATGTTTCTCCAGCTGTCCACTGGCTCCTTATCCATTACCATGACCCCCTCCTTGTCATGGTTACCCACCGCCTCTCCCTCTTTCCCATTGTTTTCTGCTGTGTTCCTCTCCCTTTTGTCTCTTATTTCCCCCTAGTTTGTCTCTGTCCCTGTCGTGGCTGGGCGTGGCTATCTGGTTCCTTCATGCCACCAAACCACCTGCACACCTGAAACCTATCCACTAATTACTGCCTGCAGTATATGGACCCCGGCTCTTCACTCCATTCTTCACGAGATTGTTCAGTCTGCCCAGCGGTCCAGCCTCTGCTGCTGCTCCTGTGTGTTTGCATTGCTCAGCTGCATGCCTGTTTGTCTGTTTGCAGATTCTTCCAGCTCTGCCTGCCCTGCACCATTGTCTGTCCTGGCTCCATTCCCCTAACCCTCACCATTGCCCATTCACAATAAATCTGCTTTTAAAAATGTTAACACTATGTGTCTCACTTCTGTGTTTGAGTCCAGATCTTCACAAAACATCTCACTCTTATTTGATGCTTTGACTTGTTTTGGCCTCGTGATAAATCAAAGCTGATGTCATTTGCTTCTCGTGTTCATTCAATTCAGTGAACCTTGATTCTCACAACTAATACTGCTTTTACTAATTACTTATTTTTTTCTTGCCAGAGCACTAGTAGCCAGCTGAGTGGTTTCGATTTTTTGGATACAGCCTTTGGATGTTACTATATTTTTCTATTCTATTTCTTGGCCACTTAAGCTCTTTTGTCAGAGTATAGCTGGCTCATAGCGTGCAAAAAATTTGCAGATAATTTGTAGATACTACCTACTATAAGATGATTAACAAGCTTGCCTTAAAATTGAGTTCAGCAATGTTTCACCAGGGGCAGAAAGACTTCAAATCCCACACAGCTTAAAAGTACTGACATATTGTAATTTTACTGCATGTATAAGTTATTAACCTACAAGCAAAACCTATAAGCAAACAGTAGCGTACTACCATTTCCTGCCACCAGTCAATTTCCAATCAAATAATTACATCATCCAAATTTTAAAAAATCTACAGCTTCAATGCCCAATAATAATCTTCTCCAGCCACTCATTTTTCTTCGCCATTCTATCACATTGTATTGGAGGGGTAATAGTCTGCTTGTATGAGCTTGCACAGCAACACCATTGGCATATGCAGAACAATAAGGGAAGGGAACAAAGCCCTAAACTGGATATTTGAGCAAGATACAACCCAAAGTAAAACTTAGCACATAGAACCCCTGCTGCATTCCATTCAACATGCATCAAATTGGAATGAGGGTGTTAAACTGCCTGCTGATGGATAATCAGTATAATTTTACCTGACAAACAAAAACCAGATTTTTATCACTCATACTAAATTGATTCAGCACAAACAACCCAATGGATGGTAAAACAAGACTTGTATTTCGCTGTGTGTATGTGCATTTCAGAAAACAATACCATCAGCTGTTTAACATCATATTTCTACCTAAAGCTACAGCTGTAACTGTGTGCAGTAAAAGCTGAATCACTAGTAATTTGAATAAACTCACCTGATGCAGAATAATGCCAACAATAGAACCATTGTGTTCCATACTAAATTTTTTTTTGGCTCAGTTTGTTTTGTGTCAGTCTGGGCTGGATTGTCACTGGCACATACAAACTCTTTTTGTTTTCATTTGGAAAAAGTTATCCAGAATTTTATGATGAAAAATCCATTGTTCATAACCACACATGTCAACAATTATTGTTCTCTCAATTTTCATCAATCTCATATCAAAACATTAGAAGATAGAGCAGTATTCCATCTTTGGATACTTTCATGTCTTTGACAAAACAGTTGAGGACCAAGCCAACAGTTAGTGATGAAATTTTGAGGAGCTGACAGCAACACAATTAGCACCTTTAGTTACAAATACATAAAGAGTTTTCTCTACTGCTAAATATAGACTCTTGTATTCTTTTATTGCTCTATGTTGGTGATGTAAAAACTGTCCCTTTGTCCGGGTAGCTCCTTGTACTTTATAGTGTTTATTCACTGTGTATTTCCATGATATTTGATTTTGTAATAGTCTGTATCACTTCTGTGTTTTGGATTATAAGCTATACAGGAACATAATAATACAGGTCAGATTTAATAATGAATAATTAATTTATGTTCAGTATTTTGAATTGGTAGAGGGCATTTCCATGTGTTATTTTTTTTTGTCATCTCATTAAAGCAACACTCTCCAAAAAAAAAGAAAGGTAGCTGTGGTCAACTTGAATTCATGTCAGTTACAATAAAAATTAATAATGAACAAACCATGCATAGAAACACCTCAAACCAGTACAATCTATTTATCTACTGTCCAATCATATACTTAGTTTTAATCTCACATTCATAAATTCATAAAAAAATGGCTAAATGCACTGTCTCTGTTGCACAGCTCTGTCAAGCTTGTTAGTAGGTGCATTTGTTTGGTTGTGCACATCAGGAGCACCGCACTCCCGTTCATACATTGATAAATCTAATAATTGACATTTCTCCAGCCAAAATGGGGAAGGCCAATTACAAAGAAGCACATAAATGCAGACATTAAAGAAATACAATGTACAAAGTCACATAATACTTATTCTATACAGTATATGCCTTCATACTGTATGTATACTAGCATACATTTCAACACAGATTCTCTTGGGGGGTTTTTTTGGCTGGAAGTGCAGTGAATATGAATTGGAAACATGTATGGAATTTATTGGCAAGAAAAAGTAAGTGAACCCTTTGGATTTATCCGCATTTATGTATAACTTTTTCTTAAAAATTTGTTGGATTTTCATCTTACAAGTATGAACGAACACAATCACTTTTAAAACACAAATTATTTTATTGGTCTTGTCCATACTGAATACAACATTCAAAAATTCACAGTGCAGGTTGGAGAAAAACCCTCAGTTAATGACATCAACAAGAGCTAATTGGAATCAGGAGTTAGTAAAACTGGGTTCCAATTTAATGACACCAGATAGGGGATGTTGGTTGGAGCTACTTCAATTTCTAAGAAAAAAAAAAAAAAAGACTCTCAAACATTTTGAGTTTGCTATTCACAAGAAGCATCTGCTGATGCGAAACACGACTCACTAAAAAGAATCTTAGAAGACGTACGATCAAGAATTGTTGCTATGCATAAAGCTGGAAAATGTAACCAAGTAATGTCAATGAGTTTGGATATTTATCAGTTTGCAGTTAGACAAATTTTCTATAAATGGACTTAATTAAGTACTGTGGTTACTCTTGCCAGAAGTGTGGCGCCCAGGTACGAGTACTTGAAAACCACAATACAGAAAGCTCAATGAGGTGAGGTCAAATTTTCTACATATATAGTCCAATATCAAAGTTGTGTTTCTTTCAAATGTGAAAACAATTTACAAAATGTCATTAATTCTCATTTTACATGCTAAATATTAGATTCACACTAGATCAAAGCACGTATCATTGAAATTTAAGTTGATTTGAATCCAATGGTACCAAGCATTAGATATAACTCCTTGTAGTTTTTGAGAGAAAGCCATTTCTGTATCATACTATATTTAGTCCTTAAACTAAATATAGCATGATACTCATTGTATAATTTTTCCCAAAAACACTAGTGGAAATACAGATTCATCTGATCACATGTTTAAAAAAAAAACTATTTATGAACTCAATGACCGAATAGACTCAAGTAAGAATTATTATAAAAAGATTTTCCAATTTTTCCACTTTTAGGGAGAAATGATGAGAAATGTAGCTCCGTTACCATGACTTTCCAAGCATTTTTATGGGGTTTATGTGTATGGGTGTATTCTGAATAACTAATGACTTCTGTTCCTTTTTGAGTTATCTCAACCACTAACAAACACACACACACACAAACATGTACACACACAGAGCCCGTGTACAGTAAGTGGGTCATTTCTTTTGTTCACACTTTGTAACTTTTGCTCCTTAGAATTCTGGCTTGATAAATTAAGATCACTTAGCCTATGATTACAACAATTAATCTGCAAAGGCAGTTAAAATCCAAAAGCAATACATTTAAAATGTAATACATAAAATATTTCACAATTGAGTAGTTCACAAACATTATTTCTCAAGGGATATTGAAGTTCATAACTTTAAATTAAGCAATTGTATAGCAATTTAATTTATCATTAGTAAAAGTGCTCAACAATTATTTGCTTGGTGACAACGTTGTGGAAGATTATCCACAAATAACTCTGAACACAAACACACAAAGACACTGATAGGGTTAAAGTGAAGTATATTATAAGTTACAATATAGGAGACAAACAAACCTTATCACAAGAAGTCAAATAAGAGTCTCAGTAGAAAAGTCTTACAATCATCTTTTATAGTGTTTCTTAAGACAAAGAACGTAGTTCCAATTGGTTATCTTCACTTCCACCCAAACACATCATCCAACAGGATAGAGACATATATGATGTTCACGTGCTGTCCATGCATTGGTCATAGACTGATAATGAGACAATCATAGCTTGGCTTGTCTATGATAAAGCTGCAGGCTGCTCCATATGTAGGCTCCCCTAAACTCAAAAACAATCTATCTAGGGCCCCTTAGAGAAACTTGAAACTTCTATAGGAGCGTCACCAAAAGTGAATAAATGATAAACAGACTTTTCTTTCACAACAGCTTCTTATCTTTGGTGTGAAGCCTCTCTTGCCTTTCCTCATGGCCTTTCTTCATGACAGCAAAAAATTGTTGAGCACCGTTCTGGATGATGAATTTAATAGCTATACAATTATGTAATTTAAAGCCTTGAAGTTGAATATTCCTCATAATTACAATATTACATGAGTTGCTGCTTGTGATGTACTGTTTGAGAATTGTGACATATTTTATGCATTACATTTTGAATGCATTGCTTTTGAATTTTAAAGTCAGATATTTTGAAATGCAGCTCAATATAAGATACCCTTCGTACAGATTTCAAGATGTTTCTATTATATAATAATAAACAGAATTGTTGGTAGCAGTCATAGTTAGTGTTGATTTGTGTGTGTGTTTGTGTTTGAAGTATTACAGTCAACTTACTTATAAACAAGTAAACAAAGTCAACCATGGCAACAACAATAACTTTAAAATACTTATATTAGAATACTTATACTTCAAATATGTATTACATAGAAAGTGGTCAACTGTATTAATCACAAATTAAGAATCTGTCCATAAATTAAGTGATTGTGCCACACTTCTCAGATAACAATTAGTTTTAGTAGAGTCTTCCAGTAGTCTATGAAAGAGTCCTTTAATGTTGAAAACTGGTCAACAGGTCAATTTGCCTTCAGTTGAAAACACTTCATTACCTACAGACCAGAGTTAACTGAAGAAGAGCTAATCAGTTGCATATTTGGAAAAAAAGAGATTTGTTGTTCTCATTCAGGAAGTTGTTTGATGGCAGGTAAAACTGGTAAGGAAAGCCCACACTCAAACACACACACACACACACACACACACACACACACACACACACACACACACACACACACACACACACACACACACAGAGTGATGAGGAGTAATTAAGTACATTTACTCAGGTACAGTGCTTGGCATGCCTGGACTATAAGTATCTAAATTTTATTCTACTTGATATGTCGACTCCTCTACATTGCAGAGAGAAGATTTCACTCCACTACATTTATATGACAGTATGAGTTACAAATTACTTTGCAGGTTAAGAGTTTAAAAAAATGCTTTTAATACATTAAGTACATTTTTTCTGATAATGTATGCCTACCACATAACTACTACTGCCCCTTTCAATGCAAGACTTTTACCTTTAATTGACTGTTTTTACACTGCTGTATTGCTTCTTTTACTTAAAAAAAATATCTGAATACTGAAGAACAGTGTAGCATTTGATAATATTTTTTTCTCATTCAGTTTATTTTGCTCTTCTTATTCTTTGGGAGTACCACTGACTGAAATGGACATGATGCCATATTCAGTATCTGACATACTATTCTTCTTCATGTGGTTGCAGAATGATAACCAAATGTTTATTTACATGAGCATAAAGAACGCTTCAGTTACATTTGTGCATGTTGCACTGGCTGAGTGACCCCCACTGACTCAATGTTGTAACCTTCAAATGTTCTCCTTCTCTTTTCATGTACTGCTTCTCTGTTTGCGGTGACAGATGAAAAGAAGAAATCAAAGTGCTCTGAGGTGCTAATAAGCGACATACTGTACAGCAGCACAAGTCCCTACCTCATTCAGGATTTCAGCGGAGAAGGGCGCTTTTGCAGAGTTGCCAAGGGTGGGAATTTAATCACATCACAGAATGTGGCCTTCAAGATCCTAAACACTGAGGATACCACTAAAAGAGAGGTAGTTTATTTAATTTGTTTTGATGATTAAGTTTTTTTTCCACATACTCAGCCAGCTGAGAAAGAAGTTACATACTGGAGTAACATAACTATTTTTTCTTGATCTGTTTAAGCTTCCATCCTCATCAATGGTATCTTTAACCGTCTAAAACTGTGTCCTTTGTTTCTGCACTCTCTGACGGCTTTTGATGCTCCGATGGACACTGGTGTTGTTCTCTTGGACCTGAAGGCAGAAAATTTAATGCTGGAAAACCACCTGATTAAGCCCTTCAGAGAAAAGCTAATAGATTTCGGCGTGTCCTTCACTACCTGAGAAGAGACACATGGTATGACAATTAGGCCTCTGGGTTACAGGTAGGTTCAATCTGCAGAGCCCATCCTTTTATTGTGTTTGCTGTTTGTTTATGCCTTAAATTCAGTAGAGCTTGTATATTCTTCAGTACACATGCTGAATTTGACAATGTATTTAATAGCTTTTGTGATACTTGTATGCTGGACACAGGGCACCCGAAGTCACCGTGGGCCCCCCATCTCCAAGGCTATAGACATATGGGGTCTTGGCTGTGTACTCGGGTTCTTGTACCTCAGCAAACACATGTTTGCAATACACTGCAAGTAAAAGTCAGGAAGTGACCAAATATATCTATATTTAAATGCAAAGATTGTTACATTCTGCCCCAGACACATGTCAATGGGGGACTTGTTGTAGGATGTTGGCTTATGAGATTCTTTATACTCTCTCCAGATGAGAGACGTTTGTACTGGGCCAGCCAGCTGAACAGCTCCTATGTGATGGGAACTATTTTTTTTTTAAGGTCAACCAGCACTTTGACAACCCAAGATGATGGATGAAGGTACTTTAACCTGGTTCAGCTGTTCACAATTTTTTATCTCCCAATTAAACAAAAACTCTTTTTTAAAATGTTTAACACATTAAGGAAGAAGTATCTAACCTGCATGTTTTGTTGCTGTAGACCCCAAAGGAATACCAGCTTGGCACTGGCATCGAGCCTAAAACACAGAAGAGCCCATTTAGAAGTCTGGGTGACCAGATAAAAGTAAGTGGTCAATTTCATGACTAAATAATGAATTAATGCCAATTTGCTCTGTCACTGTGAGAGAGAAAAGAAGTTAAACTGAAATGTCACCTACTTTGTTTTAAATCCAGCACTACCCAGAGATGCAGGAATCCTTTGAGCTGGAGGATCAAAGAGCATTTGTCATCCTCCTGAAATGCCTTCTACATACACAACCAGAGAAGATAATCACTCCAGAGAAGGCTCTCACACGCCCCTTTGTCACAGTGGCCCATCTGGTGGATGAAACAGGCACCAGCTTGTAAGTGACTGTGTGTTGGTTTCGGTAGGGTTGGGTAGATACATGATTAGATCAATGGACAGATGGACGAACAGACTTGACTGTCCTTTCATCCCTTCCCAGGAGATATAACAACAATTCACACCTGACCTCATTTGACTCCAAAAACTCTAACAACTATTGTTTACACTTAGCCTTAGGTGTCCCAGACGACTCTAACAACTGTTGTTACAACAACAAGCAGCCATCAGGAACCAAGTGACATCAATGGCCTTGATAACGACCCCACAGGGGTTTAATACCTGGGACTCCCCACCATTCCATCTAAACTGAAGATGGCTAAGAAGAGTTGAATTGAGGGCAACTGGACTTGGTTGTATATACTTCACCTCTCACCCAAGCGGCCTCTTCAGTTCAGAACTGAACTTCTTCAGTTCTGAACTGAAGAAGCCTTCAATTCTGAACTGAGAAGCCCCTTGGATATCCATGACCTGGGTAACTGAGAATCTTCGAAGACATCTGAACTGAAAAAGCTTCCTGGATGAAAGGTGAAACGTCTTAAAGTATCTACAACCAAGTCCAGTTGCCCCTGATTCAACCCTTCTTTGATAACCATGACCTGGATGACTGAGAATCTTCACAGATATCTTGTTTGTTGTTTTTCCTGGTAACTTTTGTCAGAGCAACTTTGAATTTTTGAACTGATGTCAATAAACAAATTCCCTCTAATTCCTTCATGTATGTGCTTTGGAGATGACACCATAATTGTTTGATTAATTCACTTATATCTCAGATGCTGAAACACTGGTTAAAAGATAAAACAGCTACTGATTGTCCGAAATAACTCATTGTTTGGTCAGTAAAATGAAATAGTGGGAAAATTCCAAAAGGATAAGTGACATTTTTGTTTAACCAATGATCCAAAATCCAAAGATACACATTTTTAATAAAATTTATTATTATTATTATTTTTTTTCAAAAGGACCTAATTTATGCTCACATAATTGTCCATTAATTTGATGTTGATCGACTAATCATTTAATTAATTCTTCATTTCAGGTCTAATTCCATCCCTGGACTGATTCGAATATTTACAGAAAATTATTGCAACTACACAATTCTTTTATCCTGTGCAAATTGTACATGGAGTACAGTATCTTAAAATAGCTACTTTCAGATTTGTTTATGTGTTGTTGAAGAACGAGATACCTTAAGAGATTGCACTTCAATCTGTCCATCCGGGTGCCCTTTTTTCCAAAATATTTCAACAACTACTTGTCTGATTTGATGAATCTGTATTTCTTAGTAACTATGAAACCTTTTCTTTAACAACCTCACATCAAATTTTCCCATTTAACACAAGATATTGAAAATCTAATGGGTTAACGACATCTAGATATTTCTCTCAGTTTGTTTCCCAAGCACTGAAGCAGTTTAACAGTGTTATTTTAAGCAGGTAAATTTTGATTGTCCCAAGCATGTTTCTTGATCACTCTTGAGCTCCCCTAAATTCTTTATTTGAATATTTTTTTCACTTTTTTATATTTTGTTCAAGTCATTGTTTAAATAATAATAATACCAACACTTATTTACAAAGTACTTAAAATCAAATTTGCAAAATTCTTACACAAAAAATGGAAATCAAGCTAAATACACAGGAATAAACTAAGATGGACGATCAATAAAAAAAAGTGATACTAAACATCTGAAAATGCAATTAAGCATTTATAAGTGAATAATCATTTTGTTTTTTGTACAAATGATGGTTCACTTATGTGTAGGGGCGACCTAGTGAATGGTTAGGATGCAACCCCATAGGAAAATGCCCTGAGTAGCGGGTCCCTGGTTTGACTGCCGGCTGCGCCATTTACTGCATATGAGTTCCACTAATGTTTTCTGTCAATCTCCACTTTCACTACCAAATAAAACCATAAAAATGCCGATAAAAAAATAAATAAAATAATAATAATAATTTCTAGTCTGGACCCCTTATTAAGATTCAGATGTCTAAGAGTTGTTAGCAATTACACCAAAAGGAGATTTCCCTTCTAAACTTGGTTTCATCTAAATCACTGCTTGAGGCCGAAAGAGAGCAAATTATAATATTTAGCAGAAAAAGAGTACAGGAGAAAAGTTTTAAAGTTAATATGTAGTTTTTTCTTCTTTCCTACACAATTAATCATCTCATGACCCTTAGATTTATCTTGTGACCCCCTTTTTTTAAATTTAAGTATATTTTTTGTGATATTTTGAAGGATTTTGAATGCAGGACTTCTATTTGTACTGGGTTCTTTTAACATTATTGTATTGCTACTTTTACTTAAATAAATTATCTTAATATATCTTCTACCACTGATGATAGCCAGGCCTCGAATCACTGAAACAGCTCTGATAGTGAAGACAGTTCAGGAATCCAAATCACAAATCATCTGAGGCTACCAAGTACAAAAAACATTTTTTTTAGAATCAATAGTCATCTTAATTGGTTCAGCAATGAAACATTTGAAGGACAGCAGCATGTTTTTATGGGCAGCCATTCCTAACAAAGTGAAATAAATACCTCATATGTAGTTACTTAGCTATAAGGTCATAAAACATTTTTGAAAACATGCCAATGAATCTTCTTTTCTGATCTCACAATAAAAAATATATTTTTGGATAGTAATATGGACATTGATCTTGCCAAGAATCAACTCGTTTATATATCTTTTCCTCTCTATAGAAATGGCTTTCCATTGTCATGACAAGCCCATCTCAGTGACTCTCTACCCAGACTCTGTGCTTCCTGTTTTATTTTGAAATTAATTACCTTGTGTGTCTGGTAGTTGTTTTGCTTCGTGTCTTGTTTTTCCCACCTTCTGTGATTGCTTGTTTCGCCCTAATTAGTTTAATCTGTTTCCTATTTTCTTCCCCCCCACTAGTGTATTTAAGTCTCTGTGCTCCCTTCACACCTTGTTGGTTCATCTGTGTTTGCTCACTTGTGGTTCTCTGTGGAGTTACTACCTACATTGGATTATCTGCTTTGTTCCTGCTTATTTTCCTTAGTTTTCCTTGTAACTGTATTAATGTGTTGCCAGTTTATGTGGATACCTGCCTGCCATCTTGTCCACCTGTCTGACTTTAGGCCTGATTTTTCTCTTATTAAAACATACTTCACTGCATCACCCTTCCCCAGTTAGGTCCAGAAATCACTAAACTTTACATCCATAGATTATCACTACTGCCCCAGTAAAAATATAGTATTAATTTATGAAACAGGCCCAATACAAGAGTCACACATTGAATCACAGTAAAATCATTCACAATTTGGTGAATGATTTTTCAGCTCCAAACATCAAAACATTACTACCATTAGTACTCTAGAGTAAAGTTTAAATCACATGTATTATTATTGGTCAACTGTCATGGTCCTCACCAAGGCTCCAGGTTTTTTCCCCTTTTTCCTTGTGTTTTTCCTGTTTCCCCGTCCCCTTGTGTTTTCTGTGTTGTCTCTCTCTCCCTCTGTGTGTCTTTTCTTTTTTCGTCTGTCCCTGGGCGTGGCTGTCCTCTTTGCACCTCACCCGTTCCACTCAACCCCTCCTCCGCACCTGCTCCTGATCATATCATCAGCTCTGCAGTACTTAAACCTCCAGTCACTTATTGCCAGATCATTTGGTTCACCTGTGTGGTACTATGTCAAGGCCCCAGTGTGTTTTGCTGTTTGTGCTTCCTCAGGTTTTTCCATTTTGAATAATACATTTCTCTTGTGCTTGAGGATCATACCCCTCCTGTCTGCTGCTCATCTGCAGCCCAGCCTTCCCTCATCAACAGATTTTCCACACTGCCACACATCGCCTGCCTTTCTCTCATTCATCTGCCAACCTTCACTATTACCTCTTCTGCAACAACTCCCGTTAATAAATCTAGTTCAACTTGCTCACCTGAGTCTGTGTTCTGCCTCTGGGTCCACTAAACATTCATTGGCCAGAACATCAACCTATCTCCAAAGACACATTTTTTCAAATAGTACATGCCCACCGGTCAAAAGAATGCCGCTGTTGGCCAGTTTTCTCTTACAAAATAATTTTTTGGATTAAAAAAAATGAACATTTTAGACTAGAGTTTCAATGCAAAGCAACAAGTGGTACAAGTTAGAGCAACTGATCTGCAGCCATATTATAACCAGAATGACAGTTTACAAATTACCAACATTTTAACACCACCAGCCTCACCAGCCTGCAGTCCTGGTTGAAATTACTGGCACCCCTGAATTTTAAGTGAAGATTTTAGAATATCTTCAGAAATAAATGCAAATTGACCAATCTTTTTATGATCAAAATATTTTAATAAAATGTCCAAGGTTACTGAACTAAAGAAAATAAAAGGAAATCAAAACTTGCATAATCGTGAAATAATACAAACACAAAATGTGCCCCAAACACAATTATTGGCACCCTTCAGTAATATTTGGTTGTAGAACCTTTGGAACCACTGGTCAGACATCTCATTGGACTTCGTCACTGGTCTTCCTGCGTCTGAAGGTAAAAACACTGTCCTCACGGTGGTAGACAAATTCTCCAAGGTGCACTTTATTCCTCTGCCTAAATTGCCCTCAGCCAAAGAAACAGCTGAGGTTATGTTGTCCTATGTGTTCTGTTTGCATGGATTCCCCAGGGATGTGGTGTCTGACTGGGTGTTGTTTTTCATCTCGAGATTCTGGAAGGCATTCTGCCCTCTCATTGGGGCCACAGTCAGTCTCTTCTCTGGTTATCACCCTCAATCTAATGGACAGGCAGAACGTGTCTTCGCTGCCTTGCCTCCCACAACCCTTCCACCTTGAGAGAGTACCTTAATTGGGCTGAGTATCCTCATAATACATTACCTTGCTCTGCTCTTGGTCTAACCCCATTTCAGTGTGCATACGGGTACCAGCCTTCTCCAATCCCCGAGCCAGAGACTGAAGTTGGAGTCCCTTCAGCCCAAGCCCGCATCCATCAATGCCACTGCATGTGGAGCCAGACCAGACGGCAGCTCCTCAAGAAAGCTGCACTCAATAAAAGGTTGCCAGATCATTGGCATGTTCTGGCCCCATCCTGCCATCCAGCCTGGGCAACAGGTCTGGCTGTCCTCCCAAGACCTTCCTCTCTGGGTGGAGTCGGGTACAGTCCTGGTTGAAATGATTTGCAGTCCTGAATTTTAAGTACAAAATTAAGAATATTTTCAAAACTAAATGCAAATTAACCAATTTTGGAAAATCAAAATATTTTAATAAAATGAACAAAAGAAAAAAAAAACACGAATAACAATGAAATAATAAAAAATGTACCCCAGACACGATTATAGGCACCCTCCAATAAAAGAAGCTTCTTGCACCTGTCTTTTCATAGTTTCTGCCCCTCTTCCATTGCTATTCTTTCAAGCTCTTTTGCAGGAGTCCCTTTTGAAATGGTAGATTTGAGCTCTCCCCAAAGGTTATCAATAGGATCTAGGTCAGGAGTCATTGCCGGCCAGTTTAAAACAGTCCATCTTATCCTTTTCAACCATTCTTTTGTGATGGTGGATGTGTGCTTTGGGTCGTTGTCCTTTTGAAAGACACAAGACCTTTGCCTCAGACCTAGTTTTCTGTCACTGGGTAACACATTTCACTCTAAAATGCCTTGAAAATCTGATTTCATCATTCCTTTGATACATTAAATGCCTCCAGAACCAGAGGCGGCAAAGCAGTCCCACAGCATGATAGCCCAACACCATGTTTTACTGTAAGTAGGGTGTTCTTTTCCTTATGGGCTTAATTTCTTCACCTATAAACAAACGGATGCACTGCATTACAAAAGAGCTCTACTTTGGTTTCATCTTTCCATATAACATTATCTTAGAAAGACGGTGGCTTACCCATGGAAATTTTTGCAAACATTAGTCTTGCCTTTTTTGCCTGTCCTTCTGTCCTCCTTGGCCTTTGTGCATGCCGTCCAACTTGCTTTAGTGTGCATTGTTGGCTATGGGCTGAAAGTACTGGTCCAGATTGTGCCAGGTCAGCCAGAAGCTCTTTGGATATCTTGCGTTGTATTTTTTCAACAATCTACATCAACCTTCACAGATTTCTCTCATGTAGTTTCTTCTTAGCACCATGTCCTGGAAGTATCTTAAGAGTTTTATTACTGTGAAACTTCTTGATAACATTAAGAACTGTAGAAACAGGGATTTCAAGATCTTTGGTGACTGTCTTGTAGACTTTTGAATTGTCATGTTTATTGATAATAGCATTTCTGATGCTCTCAGACAGCTCTCTTGTCTGTGCCATTGTGAAAAAGAAACTGGCAACAATCAGCCCTTTTTTATGCTGTAGAACCATCATTCAGGTCAATTCAGGTCTTGTCAGCACTGAAAAATAAACACAGGTGAGTATCATTTGTTTTTTATTTTGTTTAAGGAACTGATCTAAATTCATCAAAAGGGTGCTAATAATTGTGTGAAGTGTACATTTTATGTCTATGTTTTGTATTTCACTGTATAAAAGCATTTTTTTTGTTGTTCTGTAGCTTAGACTTTTTATCAAATATTCTGTTATACAAAATTGGTTAATTGACATTATTTTTTAAGGTATTCTACATTCTGTACTTAATATTCAGGGTTTCCAATAATTTCAACCAGGACTGTAGATTTTTTTGCACGACATACAGTCTGGATAAAGAGACATTTACATGTGTACCCAAAACTATGACAGCAGTTAAAACTTAAATTTGCTACTTACTTCTATTTTAAAGGACTAGCTCTGCATTTTGGGAAATATGCTCCTTCACTTTCTTGTGGAGAGTGAGATGAAAAGACCGATACCACTCTGATGTCTGTACACTAAATATGAAGCCACAGCCAGTAGATGGCTAGCTTAGCATAAATGCTCCAGCTCCTGAAATAGTTGAGCACATAGCCCCTTGTAACTCTAACTTTTCATTTTAACAATTAAGTTAAAGGTTTCCAGTCTTTATGCTAGGCTAAGATAACTGGCAGCTAGCTATACCCTCACAATTCTTCCAAAAATACAGGAAGTGATCGAACTCTAGCAGATGGAGTGCAAAAAATTCAGTCCAGATATACAACGAGCGATGTAGTGAGAGGAGGGGATGAGATTTTTTTTGTGCCACTTGTGATTTTTCCCTCTGAAAATTAGTATGTTTTAATAATTTTCCCAGCTCAAAAAAGATGATTTAAATGTATTTACAAAAACCGTTATATTCTATATAGGCTCATCATATAGGCTATAGTAGAGAGTGATAGTGATTAACTGTGTGTACTGCTGAGTGCATGCAGTGCTAGAGCTGGACTCCAGACACCATGGACCACAGCCACAACACTGTGTCTGGCCCCATTCACACTGGGTAAGACCGGCTGTACTGTCTCATTTGATCTGTCCACATATGTTTACCAGCATGCACACACATATACTCCGTAAACAAAGTCAATATGTGTATACAGACACATACAGTATACTGCATGTATAGCCATGCAACTATTGCAGGAACCACACATTTTACTTACTTACTGCACAAATCTGTTTTATTTTCTTTTGTTCTCCACCTGGATCAAGCGTGTGAAACCTTTGCAGAAATAGCGCCCGGGTGAGTAGTTTTTCAAACAAGCGTAACATTGTTTAGCCTGCTCGCTGAAACATGGAGTGTTAGGATATCTTCATCGCGAAACACTGAAACAATCTGATGTTTGCTCACTCGTTTGTCTGCATCGCGTCCAGTTAAAAATAGGCAGCTATGAGAGAGGTTTTCATCCAACTCAGCAAAAACTCAAATACACATATATTTTAAAAATGATAAATTATTACTTTAAGCCCAGACTTTATCTGTTTATCTTTCAGCATATAATGTCTCCTCCTTTAAGAAGCTGAAGTGTGTGAGCACAGTGCAAGCTTCTCATTCTGAAAATAAAGGTTGCTATTGCATTGATCTGGTAGACACCATAGAGTATGGTTATGAGCACAAATCCCACTGTGATACGTGCACATCTAAATGGTATCTGGATACATTTGATCTTACATACATTTAAAACGTCTGCACAGAAATTGTACACAACCAGCATTTTACAGAGATTCAGATGGCTTATTTAGGGTACACAATGTAATCACTAATGTACTGTACCAACCAAACTGGAATTCAAACAGTTAATATTTTCATCAGGTACTGAAAATACCCTTAGTCAGGACCTTAGTCAGCTCAAATGACAAGATTCCCTAAAAAGTGGAATAATGACATAAGTGCAAAAACAACATGCTTATTTAATCAAAAGGGTTAATTTTATGGTGAGTAGAAATGGTTTACAGATTTGTATGGTGCATTTTTGGGCCTTAGGGTGGTGATAGTGTGATATTCACAGGATTTTGGGATATCTTGTTTATGGATGAGTAAATCATGATACAATATTGTTGTCATGTGTGTAACATCAGAAAAAAGGAATCAAGATACAGGGGATTTCATGATATACTGGAAGACAGTTATGTTTCTCATCAATTCTGCGTGAGGAAAACTAACCTCTGAAATGGCAAAATGTTTTTAAAAAGCAGAAATCATTATATATTGGATTGTTATAAAAGTCATTATACAACTGAACTTAACAAGTCTATGATACATAGTAACACACATATACTATAGGCACATGCCATCCAACTGTAAAACAGCAATTAAACTGTGAAAAAGCTGAACTGACAAACAGCAAAACAGTTTTCTAAGTGGACACAGCACTTATTTGGGTCCTGGCTCCATTTGCCCTCATGTTTTTTCAAGATTGAGCACAAAAACCTATCATATGATTGTGCATAAATGCTAGCATATTACAAATAGGTCTGCAAACCAAATGTTTCAATAATCAAGTCCAGATTAAACAAATGTATGAATTAGGAGGATCTGACATGGAGAGAAATTCTTGCTGTGTTACGTAGGTGAAAAAAGCCAGTCGTGATCACATGGTTATTGAAAGTCACTGTGACCTGATCATACTGGTGTCTATGTCAGGCTGGGCCCATGACCAGCATCTCAGTTTTATCTGACTTTAGGAGAATGAAATTTTGTTTTTTTGTGACACCAAGCAGAAAAGCAGGCCTAATTTGATCATTTGAGAATAGTCACCTGCCTTTACAGGCACATACAGCTGAGTATTATTAACGTAGCAGTGCAAATTAATTCCTGACTGTATATAATTCGGCAAAGAGGTGGAGTATAGAGAGAGAAAAGCAGAGGGCCAAGAACAAGGTCTAGGAATATACAGTGATATATGGTATCAAAAGCCTCACTGAGATTGCATAAAATAAGCAGAGGTGGAATCTGAATCCATAGTAAGCAGAAGACCATTCACCACTTTAGAAAGCGCAGTTTCAGTAGAGTGACAGGCCCTGAAAGCAGATTGAAAAGGTTCAAAAAGATTACTGCTAGATACGTGGGCTGAGAGCTGCAGTGATGCAATTTTTTTATAGTACTTTTTTATAGGTCAGAGACTGGTGAAGTCTTAATTATGAAGAGACCCTGGATCAAGGGATGGTTTCTAAAGTGAAGGCTAAACACCTGTTTTTAAAAACAGCGGTGACAGTGCCAGTTGTAAGTGATAAATTAACAATATTCATCATTATCCCAAAAGTGGCCAGAGATCTTTGGAAAGCTCAGCTGGTAGAGGGTTGAGGAGGCTGGTAGTAGGTTTTGAAGCCAACACCAGTTTAGACAATGATTCCAGAGAGATACTGTCTCAATATAATGCTGAACTGGTTTTCCAGAAGAAGCTGGAGATGAGGAATTCATTTTGTATCTAATCTCATCTATTTTGCTGAAATAAGTCTAAAAAGTTATGAGCCGAGCAGCTCAGCAGCAGAGAAGACTGTTTTTAGGCGAATTTTGCTACAGCTTCAAAAATAAATCTAGGATTGTGCCTATGGTTACTGATTAAATGAGAGAAATATGCTGCTCCTGCAGTGGACTGAGCACATTTGTAATTCAGAACACACTTCTGCCATTGGAGGTAAAAGACTTCCAGTCGAGAATTTCACAATTTGAGCTCTAATCTCCTGAAGGCCTGATTAAGAGCACGTGTTTCAGTAAACTAGGGTGTACACTTCACCATCTAGTTTTGGTAGTAAGATGTGCAATTGAATCAAGACTAGACAGTGCTGTGTTTAAGTCACTGATAGAATTTTTAACATGGCCTGTCACCGCAGGGAAAGGAGCTAGGACCACCGTTAATGCGCACCAAAAGCAGTTAAAGTTGGCAGACCAACGCATTGAGTTGTAAATAAATTTGCACCGACGTTACAAGGACAGGCTAGTGTCATTTCAGATTTGATAAGAAAGTTATCTGACATAATGGATATGATTGGGGAGACAGTCAGATCAGAAACCACCATCCTGCGGGATGTAATCAGGTCAAGAGTGTTACCACTGCAGTGAGTAGGTTCACACACAAACTGGGTGGAACCAAAAGTATCATTAAGTGCCAGAAACACTTTACTTAGAGGATCACAGGCCTTATTCAGGTGAATATTCGAATCACTTATACTTAGAATCTCACCAGAATGAGCAACAAGGTCTGACTTGAATTCTTCTAAAAATTGTGAATAAGCACCAGGTGGTCTAGTACCACAAGGTGGAGTGGTCGGAGTCTGTTGCCCTGGACAAAGCAATTCATAGCTGATGGTTTAATACAAGAGGCTCAAAAGAGTTAAATGTAATTTGAATTTTTGGAGGTTAAATTAAAAATAAATATGTAGATTAATGAAACATTCCCTCCTTGATTAGTAGTGCAAGCATCATGGACATTGGTGGGGAAGCTTCATTTAATGGCAATAAAACATTTGGTTTAAGCCGTGTTTCACACAAACCATCATAATGACATCATGCTTAATAATTAAATAATTTATCAGTAAGGCTTTAGAAGATAATGATCTGACATTTATAAAACGCAATTTGGGGGTCTTGTTGAGGCTGGAGCTAATTTCAAACTTAACTTAAGGGAAAAGTAAGTGATTCTAGAGAAAGACTTGATACTTGAACTCAACAGCACAACAAATACACTCCTCCCTTCAGTGCTCCTTCAAAAGCGCCACCCCCAAATTCACGGATGTGCATTGCCAATGCAACAACACAGTGGCGGAATCCAGAACGTCTCATACAGCATTGAAATGGATATTTTCAAACAAAACAAAGAAACATAGTATAGAATGTCATCAAACAAACAACACGCTCACAAACACAGCATCCAAACACAGCTGCATAAAAACTAGCAAGAGTTATTTGTTTAGGTGGTTTTAACAAAATTACAGTGACAGAACACTGGACCTTAGGTTTGTAGCTAAACTAACAAGGAAGGTAACTTTACCTGGTATAGCATTTCAAACTATGCATCAATCCACTGTGATAGCAAACCTCTGTTTTTAGGTGTTTGTGGTTATAAAACCCTTTGCATGTTTAGAGACAAATACAAACAACAACAAATCAAACAACAATACAGCAAACTATCGCTACAGTTGCTGCTGCAAAGCTAACATGCAGAAAGGACAAGACAGTTTCCCAGAGCCAGCAAACCAGCTGCAGAAAGCGATACTCAAAACTCTCGTGCTACTATAGCTGACATCACACTAACAACATATCCAGGCAAACGAAAAAGTAAGCCCATTACTGTTTTGTTCGGCTTATTTCTGTGAAACATAGCAAAACGAATGTTGTAGACACCTGTCAAGCAGACGCAGAACGACTGCCGCATCCATCTTCGTGCCTTTCCACTCTCTGAGATCTCTCTACCATAGTTGGACTGGCCATCAGTACTACCGGGACAAATCCCATCCTGTCCGACCATGCGCTCTCCACCATTCAAAAGCCTCTGTGGCGTTAACATGGGTCTTCCCCCTCGCCTGATCATAGCCCTCCTTTTGCAACTATTGTTCCTCAAACCTTTCTCCTCTTAGGCTGTTTCTCGGCCATCTCTTCTGTTATGTAGCACATTAGCATGGGCCAGAATTACTGTCTCTCTCACTCCCACTGCCCCTTCCTGTGCATGAGCACGATTGCCCCCTGGTGTTCATTGGCTTGAATTGTTGATCCAAGCAACTTTGTTTATATCCCATTTACAGAGCCAGGGCTGTGTAGGAACTACAGATTTTTTTTCAGCAAACACAGAACAGACCGCTAGGGAATCTTGAGGAGATATTCACTGAATTTGACAAAAATTTAGATTCGATTAGAATTGCTCATTCAACCTTTAAACACCTGTCTATATTCTTAGATAAATTAGTGGTACCTACTCCAGTAGGACAAAGGCCATCTGCTATCAGCATGTCAGGGCGGCCCCAGAAAGAAGGCCAGTTATCAACAAAACCAAAGACAAGGACCAAAGACAATCAATCAGTGAAGACTCATCTGTGTGGTAAATGTCCAGGCGAAGCTTTTTTTGTGATCTCAGACCATTTCATTCTAACGTTATTAGTGCAAACATAGATTACAATGTTGCATTACAGTGTTGGATGACAATGTTAAACAGTGGTTGGTGATGCTAATCTAACATTGCCAGTGATGGAATCCCCTATTACTAGTGTGAAATGTTTAACCCGGTCGATGAAGGCAGAGGAGACATGCAGGTCAACACGACTACCAATGGGCCTGGCGGGTGTCTCTGGGAAATTTGTTATCATATACAACTGAATTTAATCATATATTTTCATATACTACTGATTGTGATCATTTTGTTTTTGTTTTTTTTTATTATTATTGGATGTGTTCAGTATAAACAGAATCTGAGAATTGAGGATGCTGACTAAGGGAAGCTTAGGGAAGAATGTGTTTGCATTAGAACATAGTGGTGTATGTAACAAAGTGATACAATGTCCAGAGATATCAGCTACTGAGGAATGCAGACACCATTATTTTCCAGAAAGTAACTAGTCATAGTGGATAGCACTGGAGAAATGTAACAATAGTGTCTACAGTCAAGGTCAGGCCAACGAGGTTTGATCACGGGAGTGTACCTACAATTAGGCCCACAGAAGGAGGAGAGACTGGTAATATAAAAATTATTGTACAACTGAGATAATTCAGTGTTGCTCCAAGGACCAGCTAGGTTTAATGTATTCTCTGTTAATATATAATACATTTACTTGACATTCAACTCCGAAGAATGCATAGTGTATTATTGTTGAAGACTACTGATCGAGTGGCAGAGAACCAGAACCCGTCTGGCCCTGGTGAAGGCTTTTTCCCGCTGGTCGAAAACTTGTTTGCACTCAGGAGGGGTCACTGCAGACCGCTCTTCTAACTGACAGACACGTCTCTTGTGCAGAGACAACTGTTTTCAAAAGTGGAAAAGCTAACATAAACCATCAAACACAGTTAGCAAGGTAGTGGTAGCTTTGGGTAACTAAAAGCTAAGGCGCTAAGCTAACGGCAGCAACAGCCTACCTGCAATCACAAACAACATTTCAAAGTAGAAAGTAGCAATGAGAGGAATGAGGAGATTATACAGAATAATCACAATAGAGTAGAAAGAGCAGACAGAAGTTGCCGTTCACACAGACAATCATGATGTGCTTGACAGGAAATAGTGTCACTGGAATCAATCCATTAGCTTTCACTGTTGGCTTATCTTTTACCCAGAGTTTAAAAGGCTTGTTTTTAGTAAAAAAAACAACCAAAGAGTAACAGCAAAAGGCATAAGCAAATCACTGGAGATTGTTTACCCTCTCTATTCATGAGTTTACCATATGCAAATCACTGTGTGTGGTTGTATGGGGCATCGTGTTGATAGCAGGAGAGCCGCTGAGCTTCAAAAGAAAAGAAAAAAAAAAAAAAACGCAGCAATACATATGGCATAATAAGGGTACTGCCTACCTACATGAAAACATCATCTCAAAGGTGAAGTACAGTGGATGGAGCATCATTATTTGGGGCTGCTTTAGTGCTTCTGGGTCTGGACAACTCGCCATCATCGATGGTAAAATTAATTCCCAAGTTTATCAAGGTATCTTGATACCTTGATAAACTTGGAATTAAATCTACTACAGACGGACAGATAATACTACTACAGACAGACTTCGGCCAAATAAAATCCACCTTTTGGAGTGGCTCAGTCAGAGCCCACACCTTAACGCAATGATGCTATGGAATGACCTTTCACACCAGACATCCTAAGAATATGGCTGAGTTGAAGCAGTTCTGTAAGAAAGAATGGTCCAAAATTACTCTTGAATGTTATGCAGGTCTAATCCACAGTAAGTGGAGCACTTGTTTGAGGATATTGCTGCCAATGGAGGTCTGATGTTTAATCCAAGGGTTCAGCCTGCTTTTTCTACCAGCACTGTGAATTTTTAAAGGGTGTCATCATAAGCACATTGTGTTTGCCTATACCTGTAACTTCATGAAGATGAACACCAGATCAGATCACATTTTATGTTCACAAGTTATGAAGAAAACCGGGTCATTCCAAAGGGTTGACATTTTTTCTTGCCACTGTATCTGTAAATATCTTTATGGAATGAATAGAAAAGAGTGTCAGTGTTTCCAGGGATACAAGAACCATATGTTTAGCCTGAGCCTTATTTCTGTCAAAAATGTATTGGTACTGTAAATAATTGCTGACTTTTGTGACTTGTCTTTTTTTTCTTTTTTTTTTTCCCCCCACAAACAACCTCTCCAGCAACAAAATACTCAAGGTCATATGCAGCTTTCAACCAACAGCAACACACTGACATTGCATGGAGTCATCACTCAGGAGTGTGCAACACTTCTCTGTGCTATGCCAACATTTTCAATCTGATTACTAAAGTACATTTTTTAATTCTGCTTTTTTCATAGCCTATTTTAATTTTTTTTGGCTGACAAAACACTACGATGAAGTCAAGATGTGATTAACACTGTGGTGTGTATTTCATACTTTACTGTTCGCACAGATAGTGGGAGGAATGGGGGATCAAAAGGTATCCACAGTTCAGTTTTTTGCCTCTGGGCACCCTAGCGACCATGATTAAAACTTTTCTTTGGCTTGTCGAGCAGTGGATAATTGCTTTAAGTTTTCCTCTAATGAAAACACAATAACAAGGCTTTTGTATATGGATGGATCTCATTAAAGTAGATTTTCCCTCAGTTTTGATCATTAATTTTTTACTATGGATCATTAAATTGTCTTGCCATTCAAAGTAGTACACAAATTCTATTGATATCCATTAGTGTAAAAAGAAAGCAAATGGCAATTGTTACACCCTGACCTTTATCCAATTTATGGGCCAATGTACTCTATCAATTACACAAGAGAACAGTGGGTGGTAATTACTGGCTTATCGGATGAAGTGTACACAAGTAATTTCAGCTCCTCCTTTTTGCTGCTTGCTTAACTAATGATCAAAGTTTTAGGGGGCATAAAACAAGGTCACATCAACATGACTTCCGTCTTAAACTTGTCAATTTAGGAACACTATTCAGTGGATTGCTATTCTGCACCAAATCAGTCCTTGCATTAATATTCAGAGGACCAATTTATGAGAATTGTTTGGATGCAATTGATTGCAAACTAAATAAGCATAGTGTCATGATAATTAGAAAGGACTTATATGTTGCATTTAAAGCCATTAGGAGAGACAGTTAGGTGGCCACTTTCCTGATTACTTCGGATTCTGGAAACACAGTCGGCACAACTTTAAAACAACAGAGCTGTAGTGGTGTGTATATGCAGGTATATGGTGTATATCTCACAGATGTATTTTATGATTTCAGGACCCCATGATCATAGATCGCAAGCAGTCAGGAGGTATTTAATGATGTATTAAACAATTTAAAATACCTATATTTATACTGTAAATATTCTTAAAGCAATAAAACTACGTATATTAAATGGTACAAACGCTAGATAAACACATTGATTAAATGCTTAACATAATTGGAATTAATACTCGAAGCCAGTTGTATGGTCAGTCCACCGGTGATTGCAGCAGTTCCCTGTGAATGATCCCCCCATGCATACTTGTGTTGTGTGTCAGTATATGTATCAGTGTTGCAAAGCAAGGCTGTAGCCAGTCAAAATCATCTTTCATGTATTCTTTCATTCTCCCTGACTTCATCCTTTATGGCAGTGCCTCGTCGCATGTAGCATATGTATGGCCATAAAATGGCACCAAGTCTGGGATGCAGCAGAACCAGGGCTATTGTCTTTTTTATTGAATGCATTATTCTTTCCTTGTCAAAACTCGGTGCCAACATTACCCGCAATGCTACTTGACCACTGACTGTTCAGCTGGAGAATTGCATTATGCTAGTAAAAAAGTTTGTTTTTTTTCATACGCAGGAGTATTTCCCATGACCTGTAAACTTTAAACTGAGTTTAAACATGAACTTAGCAAACAAAAATCTCTGATGTAACATGACCCACAGACTTCATGGGAGGGTATGACATGAGTGAGCATAGTTCAAACACTTGTAGTTAGCTAATTGGTCACGTCCACACCAAAGCACATTATCATTAACATTGTCAAAGTTGTCAGATAATGGTGACTCAGCAAAGATCTTGAAATTCCTGTTTGAACAGTTCAAAATGTTATCTAGAAATTTCACATTCATAAAATGGCTTTACTGCCTCTGGTGCTGGAGACACTGAATGTATGAAAAGAATTATAAAACCAGAAGATTAACAAGGCATTTTAGAGTGAAATATGTTACCCAGGGTCAGAAAACCACTTTTGAGGCGAAGGTCTTGGATCTTTCAGCAGGACAATGACCCAAAGGACTCATCCAGCATCACAAAAGAATGATTGAATGGGAAAAGATGGACTATTTTAAACTGGCCTGCAATGAGTCAAGACTTAAATCCCATTGAAAACCTTTGGAGAGAGCTAAAATCTGCCATTGCAAAAAGGACTCCTGCAAACCTAAAAGAGCTTGAATGCATAGCAATGGAAGAGTGGCAGAAACTATGAGCTGACAGGTACAAACAAGAAAGAAACATTTAGAGGCTATATTGTTGCCAAATTTTCTGCAACCAAATAATAGTAAAAGGGTACCAATAATTTTCTCTTCTGTTCAGTAACCGTGGACATTTTATTAAAATATTTCGATCATACAAAATTGGTTAATATGCCTTTATTTTCTGAAGATATTCTAAATTCCGTACTTAACATTCAGGAGTGCCAATAATTTCAACCAGAACCGTACCCGACTCCACCCGGAGAGGAAGGTCTTGGGGGAAAGCCAGACCCATTGCCCAGGATGGAAGGATGAGGTTTGAACCTACCAGTGATCCGCCAACCTTTTATTGAGTGCAGTTCTCTTGAGGAGCTGCCGCCTGGTCTCGCTCCAAATGAAGCTGCACCAAAGACAAGATCTTTGGCTGAAGGGACTCCAACTTCAGGGATCAGAGAAGGCTGGTACCCATATGCACACTGAAATGGGGTGAGACCAGAAGCAAAGCAAGGTAATGTATTATGAAGATACTCAGCCCAAATTACGTAGTTGTTCCAGGTAGAAGGGCTGTGGGAGGAGAGGCAACAAAGACATTTCTCCCATTCCTGGTTCATCTTTTCTGTCTGTCCATTAGATTGAAGGTGATAACCAGAGGAGAGACTGCCTGAATCCCCAATGAGAGCGCAGAATGCCTTCCAGATGAAAAGCGGCCCGTGGTCAGACACCTCATCCCTGGGGAATCCATGCAAACGGAAGACATAGGACAACATAACCTCAGCTGAGGACAACTTAGGCAGAGGAATAAAGTGCACCTTGGAGAATCTGTCTACCACCATGAGGACAGTGGTGTTACCTTCAGATGCAGGAAGACCAGTGACGAAGTCCAATGAGATGTCTGACCAGGGGAGATGAGGGACAGACACGGGGTGCAGAAGGCCAGAAGGTGGACGCTGGGGAATCTTGTTTTGGGAACATATGGGACAGCCCGCCACATATTCATTAATCTCTCTCCATTGACGGACACCAGAAACATCGTTTGATGAACCTGGTTTGATGCCCAGATGACCTGAGAAGAGGGAACTGTGGGCCCAGTGGATGACCTGAGAGCAAAAGGGGAGAAGGCACGAACAACTGGTTTTGGTGGACAATCTGGCACAGATTTGTTAACACAGGCCTGCCTTACCTGCTCCTCTCTACCTCATGTGACTGCCCCTACCAGACAGGAGGAAGGCAGAATGTTAGTGGGGGACTACCTTGAGGAGTCAGAGCATCAGGTTTGATGTTTTTTGAGCCAGGACGGTAAGACAGAATGAAATTAAATCAATTAAAAAACAGAGTCAACCTTGCTTGTCTGGAGTTGAGTCTCTTAGCAGTGTGATGTACTTTTTTTGTGGTCTGTCCATACCAAAAATGGCTGTTCAGTGCCCTCCAGCCAGTGCTGCCACTCCTGGAAAGCCACTCTCAATTCCAGAAGTTCTCTGTTTCCCATGTCGTAAATTCCTCTCTGATGGGGACAGCCTCTGGGAGAAGAAAGCACAGGGATACAGTTTCTTATCTCCAGTGGACCGTTTTGAAGGAACTGCCCCTACTTTGACGTCTGATGCCTCCATCTCCACAGTAAACTGCAAATGGGGATCACGGATAATGAGGACAGGGGTGGAGGTGAAACTTGTCCTGAGTTTCTGGAAAGATTGTTCAACCTGAGAGGAGCACTGCAACATAACATTGGTAGAGGTTAGGGGATGCATGGGAGCGGCAACAAGCTGAAGTTTCTAATGAAATGTCTATAGAAACTGGCAAATCCTAAAAAGCATTTTAACTTGCTTTTGGTTGGTGGGTGTAAGCAAATCTGTGAGAACACTAACCTTAGCAGGATCCATTTGGAATTTTTTCTCGGAGGAATTATTCCCCTTTCCAGGGAGGCAGAATTATATTTGTCCATTGTTTCTCTTTCAGGAGCAGACAGAGTACAAGTACCTTATGGGGGGAAAGGTTCCAGTTCATAGCACAATGTACTTACAGTGAGAAGGGAAGGATGTGGCCTTGGATTTGCTAAACACCTCCCTTAAATGGTAAATGATAAATGGACTGCACTTATATAGCACTTTTCTAGTCTTATCAACCACTCAAAGCGCTTTACACTACTGCCACATTTACCCATTCACACACAGTCATACAGCGCTCTTTTCTACACATACTGCGCCTTCTACACACACAAACACCGATGATACATCAGGGGGACTTTTGGGTTCAGTATCTTGCCCAAGGACACTTCAACATGCGAACTGGAGGAGCTGGGGATTGAACCACTGACTGTTCAGTTAGTGGACAACCCGCTCTACCTCCTTAGCCACAGCCACCCATAATAGTATAATAGTAGGAAGGTGGTACCTTAGAAAGGTCTGGGTCTGATTCTGGTGACTCTAGGGGTGACTGGGACACTGGGAGCTCAGGATTCTCTAGCAGTAACTGAACAGGTGGGGAAGGAGGCTCCTGGGAAAAATTAGAAGAGAAACAG
Source organism: Xiphias gladius (assembly GCF_016859285.1). Classification (NCBI taxonomy): domain Eukaryota; kingdom Metazoa; phylum Chordata; class Actinopteri; order Istiophoriformes; family Xiphiidae; genus Xiphias; species Xiphias gladius. Next base: position 27,867,905 of record NC_053405.1, on the reverse strand, counting down.
GTGAGTGAACATCCCTCACCTCAGCCCGTTACCTCACCAGTGGCCCAATTTATTTATAGGTTGTGTTGAGTAAGTCAGCACAGTCCCAGGATGAGAGAATGTAGGGGAGAGTTGGAAAGATGAAAACTCAGATGGTCTGCGTGTCCCTTGGTCATGACGAGCTTAACTGGTTGAGTTTGGTGAGTTACTCTGAATAACAAACGTCCATCCAAAGCCTTGGATTGGCCAGAGGGAGCACTGTAAAACGCAATCTCTTAGATAACCTCCAGTCCATAAAACTCTCGTCTGCACCTGAGTCCACTCAACCCTTATGACTCACAGAGAGAGAAGTAGAAACTAACAATCTGAGTCAAAGGTCATGAAGGATAGTTGGGACAAGTAATTTAGCTCACCAGCACTCTCCTCTTCAGTGGTGAGCCTGGTCTTTTACCAGACATAAAACCATGAAGTGTCCCAGCTGAGTTCAGTAGATGCAGCGACCTTCCTGCAGACAGCACTATTGTTCCTCTGGAGTAAGCCTCGCTCGTCCCAGCTGCATGGGTTCCTCCCGGACCAAGGGGGTCACTGGAGCTGCCGACAATAGAGAACCAGGTGGGGAACAACAAGACGGAAGTCTGTTACTGGAAGAGTGCCCCCTCTGGACTGTATTGTCAATCTTTATGACGAGGGTGATGAATGCATCCAGATCTGTATGGCATTCCAGAGACACCGGCAGGTCTTTGATGGAATCTGAGAGGCTGTGTTGGAAGGCATCGAGCAGAGGTGAATCTGCGACAGGTGAGGGAGCAAGAGGCGAGGTGGAAACGGGAGCCAGGGAATTCAGGTGGGCAAGCAACTGTTGTATCTGGTCAATAATATGACTTCCTTGATTACTAATGGAAGACTGGAAATCCTCATGGCAGAGGTTGACCTCTCATATACCCTGGAAAACAGAGTTAAGCACCTCTTCATGCTGGGTTAGTTGTGTTCCTTGAGAACGAATGGCAGCTTGTAGAGTAAGAGTCAGCTGAGTCCATTGTGGCCAGTTTGTACTGTAAAGCCTGGACAAACAAAGCAGAGACTCACAACTCAGAGGCAGCATCAGTTTTTTCAAAAACCTGAGTCATTACTAGCACAGGCTCAGTACGCAGGGAACGAAGACAAACTGGCACAGAGGGAAGGGAGCACAGAGACTAAATACATTAGGCAGGAAGTGGCATTCTGAAATCAGAGGAATCATAAATCAAAAGAATTACAAAATCCAGAAGATGTACTAAATTCACTGGATTATATCCAGAAGGAGATGAGTCAGATGAAACATTAGTTATAAAGATTGGCTAGAAGTGTGAATAACAATAATTATTGATGCCAACAAGTGTGAAAGACATTACCGATAGGCCCCACCAATGCAAGGCACCTTCATTAAGTGCAGGTCCATTACGATACCAGATAGGACAGAATCCTTCAGTCTAGATTCTGGTTGTTGTTGGGTAAAGCCAGCACTCTCCCTTGAATCTCCTAAAGCATCCTGGAATGTACTGGTTGCTATGGGAAGCTGGTGAGTTGTGCAATAGCAGGTCTCAAGGACAGAATGGTAAAATGGCAGTGTTATTTCAAGCACAGCACCTGAGGGACATTTGGCTTGAAGATCAGATTTGGTGACATCCAAATTTGTGAATGAAAAGAACTTTGACAGTATGGGAAAGCACAAGTGACGGAGATTAGAATGAGAAGAAATAGAATTTGAGAGAAAATATCCTAAAATCTTCAATAATAATCTTTAATAAAAGCTTCATTTGATGTTGCACTCCACTGGCAGTGGAGTCGGTGGAAGCCGCAGTATGCCCACCTACCACCAGATTATGACCTTAAACCTGCATTCAGATAGTCAATACATTACATATTTTATTGACTTCTTCCAGCTCAGAGAAGGGGAGCGAGGCATTTATACATTCCTGGTTAAAATTATTGGCATCCCCAAACTGTAAATACAGAATTTAGAATATATTTAGAAAGAAATGCCAATTAACCAATTTTATATAATCACAATATTTAATAACAAGTCCAAAGTTACTGAACAGCAATAAAAAAGAAAATAAAAAAAAGCTTTTGTATTGTGAAATAAAAAATATAAACACAAAATGTACCCTGGACCCAATTATTGGCAATCATGAATTTGAATTAGTTTCTCAAACAAAATAAAAAAACAAATAAGACTCACCTGTGCTTATTTTTCAGTGTTCAAATGACCTGACTTAACCAATGAATGATAGTTTTACTGCATAGAAAGGGACTGATTGTTTCCAGTTTTCTTTTTCAGAAATGTTATTATCAAAAAAACAAATATTTCCACAGGCTATAAGGCCATTGCCAAAGATCTTGAAATCCCTGTTTCAACAGTTCGTAATGTTATCGAGGAGTTTTACAGTCATAAAACTGTTAAGATGCTCCCAGGATGTGGTTCTTTTTGTGTTTGTATTATTTCACTATTATGCAAGTTTTTTTTTTTTTTTTTTTTATTTTGGTCAGTAAAATTTTATTAGAAATATTCTGTAGATATTTTAAATTCTGTACTTAAAATTCTGGGGTGCCAATAATTTAAACCAGGACTGTAATGTCACTCTTACAAAATCTTGTAGCGTGACCAACGAGAGCCTTGAGTCTGTAATATTTTTGATATGATTTTCAGTTACTGCAGGGCACTTTCTGACCGATTTGGTATCCTTAGGTGGCCATTCATTCCCAACAGGAGCATGGTGAACCTACAAACATACACACAAAGTGATGTTTGTGCAGGGAACTCCCTATTCAAGATATTTGAGTTCAAAAGTCTTCATATAAGTTTTGTGAGATTAGGAGTATTTTTTGGTGCATATTCATAAGATGACAGCAGGTTGAAAAATAATAATAGGTAATGATACAACTAGTAAGAGTCCATGAAGTTTAGTTTAATTTTAATTTTTTTAATTTTTAATTTTTTTACTCTTCATGTTTTAAAATGGATATGCAAATTGGCAATATCTAGCAACATCTAGCGACTGAATCTTGAAGTCACAGCTGGAGGGTCCACCATAGATTTTGGCACTTAGCTAAAACCTGCATGCACCTGTTGGTCACACATAGGCAGCCTTGTTTGATTTGGGTCACTTGGCATGCTTGCCAGGAGGTGCATTAAATCAGTGATTAATTATGGTAGAAGAAACTTTTTTCTTTTCTTTTCTTTTTTTTCCTGGCCCAGTTGCAACTGTATCCCTTGCACCTCCTGACACTCAGTCAGTGAAAGTACATCCATGGTGTACACATTTAGAACATGTATCTTTTACAAAGTGTGAGCTGAGGGCGCCCAAGAGTGGCACCTCTCTGGACATGGAGCTCTATAGAGCTCTGGCCTCCCGCGACAGCAGACGCTACATCAGCTTCTTCTCTGCTGCAGCTGCTGATTTGGCTTTTTTCTTTGATCTGACCTCACATGGTTTATTGTGACATCATGCAACTTTTAGTCCCACTATGTAACGATTGCAACTTGAAATGCAGGAAAGTACTCTACTTGCGGTAAAAAATGCTTACTAAAAGTAAAATACTTTTAAAAATACTCAAAAGTACAATTTTGTTACTGAACCGAGAGTAAATGTAATTCATTACTTCCCTCCTTGATGAGGGGTAATGCATAAACATAATTAATTTCAAAAATAATCTCATAACCCAAAAATAAAAAAAATGCCATGCTGCAATGATTATGCTAACTACTTGATCTCATCCACCTTTACAGTAAATACAGTTCTAGACCTTTGTGTTGGCTAGTGTACACTTAGAGAAACATACTAACGTCCAGAAAAAATGATGGGCCAGTGAAGCAGTACTGGTGTAACCTTGCCCCAAGGAAACCAGTGAAAGCCCATACTTTGTCAGTTGGAGAGATCCCCATCCAAAGAGACAAGGAGATGATTCAAACCCTCTGCTTCATTTAATGCAGAGATGACTACCGACACGTTCCCTCAGTTTGGCCCTCCACCCTCTGCCACTCAAGAGGAGCAGGTCACTGTCACTAATATCACCCGTCTCCAGCAAATTAAATGAATCTGAGTCACTCCTACAGATTTACAGATTTTGGAGCTTTAATGAAAGCTGTTTTTCCTATTGACAACAGTTGCTATCATGCCAATAATCGGTTAAAAGAGGCAAATTTTGAAGGGCTTTTTTTACTTGAACAATGCAGTATTATTGACAGAATGAATGATGAAATTGAAACTGACAGGAAAATTAGAAAATTAATGTTCTACCCAAGATTTTCAATCCAGTCTCTTCTAGAGCCATTAGTCAAAAGAGGTTTCTACTGACATGCAGATTGACATTGACTAGAGGAAGTGTTCACTCAACAGTGACAGTAATAAATGTGAGCTCACTGAAGCCCAATGTTATTCAGCTCCACTGCCTGGATGTTTTATAAAAGGCATCTGTTTTTATTTATGCTCGGACATTATAGAGATTTAAAATGAGATGAAGAGGGTGCTTAAAAATCCAAACCGTCATCTCCATAATCTCCAGCTCAGTAGGCTCCGCTGGAGTGAGAGAATGAAAATTACAGCCCTGTCAGGCATCAGTGACATAGAGAAATGGGAAAATGGTGGACTTTTAACAGCCAGCCTTTCCTCTTACATACCCACAGAAAACATTCTTGCTGGTCCATTTAACACTGTGTGAGGCAAGGTCACTCCCTCTTAGTTAAGTCTGCTTGGAAATTGAGCCTACATTTTCATAAGTGAAGATAACATAGCTAAATAATTCAGATGAAACCCTTATTGAGCTAAAATTCTGAAATGTACGCCTAGTAAAGGCAGGTGTAAGTGCTTTACAGCTATAATATATAGAAACTAACATCCTCTGTAATTCAGATTTGTAATTATGGTTTGAGATTGAAATTCAGGCAGCTTCTGAAATGAGAAAACTGCACACTGTCTTAGCAAGCTGATTCTACAAGCTTCATTAGAAAAATGCAAAAATACAGGCACTACAGATGCAAAGAGTCTTGTCCTTTTTTTAAACAATTGAAACAATACATTTTTCTCAAGATATCCGACTTGCTCCGATTTATTTACTTTACCAGCCAATAATAGTTTGATGTTACTTCACACTTGCACACAGTCATAGCATGCAGATTCTACAGATCCCCATAAAATATGTACTACAGGCACTATAGTCATTGAATTATTTTACAAGATAAACAATAAAAGTTGTAACTGTGACTTTATTCCCTCAACCAGAGTTGGGCTTAGCCACAGGATCATGTGAGCAAGAAAAAAATAAAATGTCTGAACAACATTCAGGACCATGGCTTATAGCACTGACAGCACCATGTTAGTCAAACAACATGACTATAAAAATGACCTTGTTAGGAAATATGCACTATATAATATTTAATTAATACTGGAATTAATTCTTTAAATGATCGGGATGAGCACAGGGACACAGCACAGAGTTGTGACCTGAGTGGAAAAGCTACTGCTCAGCCCTAAGTGCTCTTGAGAGCCGTATTAAGGTGATAAGCTGACGATATTGATGTGATGTGTTGAAAATATATTCAAGGGATTTCATCTTTTGTTTACTATCTGCAGGAATTAGCTTTTGCTAATTACTGGACTGCTACCTAACGATATCATTTGGGGCTGAAAAATGATGCGTGCTGTTAGCTAACACTAGATAATTTATTGACCATCAGACTCAATATTCTGTTGAAACAGCAAAAAGATTCCACTAGCTAACTTTGTGGGGGAATTTCCCCCTCTAACAATCCATCATTCGACAAACTTGCAGTTTGTGGTGCGCATTTAAAAACGCAAAGACTTGAACTATGTATTCTGGTTAATGTAACATAAGTCATTAAATTAATGTTAACTGATGACCGCTGATACAAAACAGCATTTATGCCCTTGATTTTGCGGGGACAAATAAGGTAGGAAGGTAACAGTGACAGGTTAAAACAGGTTAAACGGACTTTTATGTTTTAGGCGGTCATTATCACAATAGCACCCTCTGGATCAAACCTTGCTCTCACCCTGCACACATGAAATCCAGATATATCCATAAATAATGCATGAAAGTATTTCATATACTGTAAACCACTTTCAGGGATAATGAACTTTGTTCTTACCAAAGTCTATATTGGACTCACAAAACTCAGTGAACATGCAGCTGGCGGTCCCGTGATACTTACTTACGATCGCTGGTTGTGGCTCGATTAAAATTTGGTTGTGTGAACTTAGACAAGCCATATCCAAAAAAAAAAGGTAAAAAAATAAGAAGATTAGGAACAAACACCTCTAAAAACCCTGGAAGGCCAAAACATGTCAAATTTTACCCAACAAAATGCAGTATTGAGCTATCCTTGGTTTTAAATGTGTAAATGTGGACTGAGGCAAATTTTCATGCACTTGAGTGCATAGTGTAACAAGCTTTAGGTGATACTTTGTCACGCACTTTTTCCTAATGCCTTTATCCATTACCTGATGATTTCAAGCTACTCTAATGCCCCAAGTTACAGATATGACTTACAAATATGTATTTGAACTGCGGGGAACTTAACGCATGGTTAAAAAAACTATTTTAGAGCTATTATTTTTTTCAGTTGCTTCGACTTGGACATCTGAGAGTGTCTCTTTTAGTCACTACATCCACCAGGATTTTTTGAAAAGGCTTCCTATGGATATCTAAATACAGTAGGTGTAAATTCAGTGGTGGATAACATGTTAATGTCGGAATTGGTAAATTGCCTGGTTCCTGATGGAGACCGACTTAGAGAGTCAGAAACTACAACAGTGTCTTGGCTGCAGAAACATTCCATCCTGTCCTCCCAAGCCATCTGAAAGCCATTGCAGGGGTGTATACATTTTACAGTAATCTAATGGTTCTGACACTTTTACCATCCACACACTGAGGCGGGTTGGTTTCGTAATCGAACAACTGAGCGAACAATTTATGCCTTCAAATTTAGGAGTTAAAATATATCACACCTTTTAATACAAGTTATGAGTAGGTCATATTGGAAGATTTAGGGCCCATACATGGCACTAAATGAAAGTTAATGTCAACTTTTAGATGAGTGAAGTTGATGTTATTATCTGTTCATATTTTATGGGAGACCTTTACAGCTTTCATTGTACTGATTTTGCAATTTGCTTCTGTCTTAACGTAAAACAAGACAAAAATCACTTAACTGACAACAGCTTTGAATTTTACAACAGAAATATCTAAAAAACACCCTTAATAAATCTTACACTCACTTGTTGTTTTTAACCCTTTACATGTAAATTAAACAGTTCAGTGTTAATGTTACATCAACTCTGTCTGATACATTATGATAACTGATCAAAATTTCTGATATTGGTAGTATCTTAAAGACACTGCGACAGACGGAAGGGATGGGCTTTTTTTTTTTTAAACAAAACTGTGTGCCATCAGAATAATTTGTGTTAGTCATATCACATGAAAATATCTAAGCATTGTGGCTCTGATTAAAGGTTGTTTAATATAGAATCTCTAAACGTTCTTTTGGGTCACTGAGCTGTGATGGAATTATGGAATGAATAAAAAAAGAATGAAGAATGTGTAAGTTGTCCCACACAATGAATGTCAATCAATACACATCCGCACAGGCAGTTAGTGAAAACATCTTTTGGGGTGTATGTAATGTAATACACCACATCATCAAAGTTGTTATTGCAAAAGTGTTAGCGTACAGTTGCCTATTCACACATCCAACACATTCAGAGCATTAGTCCAATATTCACTCTCCTTTTAGCTCTGTTTGTCTCTCCACCAACTCCTGAGGAAAAAAATATTGCTCTTTAGCTTGCTAGATGCTATACTGTATACACTAGCTCGTTGCTAAATTTGTCTGACTGCAGGTTGGTGCTTGGCAGGTAGTGTACACGTGATTCATCCAACATTTTATACGCTGAACAGCTTCAGCCAGAAATATAATGATAAAAGTGGAGAGAGTGAAATGACTAGAGTACAGTAAAACAAAGATTAATCTGAAAGATAGGAACAGGCTCTGTAGAGCTGAGGGGAACTGTAAAATTGTCACATAATTCTCTATGGGTTTATCAGTATGAGCAACCCTTTTGACCTTACAGATAGTCATTTGAACCACAGTTAATATAAAAATATTGATTCAAGGCTTTGAGATTTCAGTCCTAACAGACTTGGCAGAAACTGGGGTTCCTGGTGGTAACAGCAAGTGTGTTTTACTAATACAGTTCCCTGAGGTCTGTTCAAAATGACACGTGTCAGCCACTGGGGGCATCAAATATGCTGTGAGCCGCCACTCTGACAGAAATGCAATATAAGAAGAACAATATGTGTATCTGTTTAAAGTGCAGTCAAACAAACTGTGAGCTTTTTTTGCACACCTTTTTTTTGCCAATAATAAACAAATAAATCTGATGAGGCAAACATGTTAGAAAACAGTTATACAGTACAATTTCATAAATTCACTCCCAAAGTAAACATCTGTTTTTAGCTGATACATGCTATGCTGTGTTCATTGGCTAGTCACTAACTTTGACCACAATTGGGTACTGGGTATGGAAATGCACAGTGTGATAATTTGAGCCTTTTTGATAAAAAAGCTGCCTGCTGCAGCTGAATAGAGCAGTGAGACTGAACTAAAACAGTAAATTTGCAGGCTGAGAAACTAAAATAATGCTCAAATGCTGGGGTCTTAGAACTGAGGGGAATTGTAGGCAGCACCATTGATCCAGTTCAAAGTAGAATTCATGTTAAGTAGACATTATTCCAAACTGCTGGTTTCACAATGACAGCGCTTGTGCGCTATAACAACTACACTGAAAGTATCTTTAGAGAATTAAATAGATTTTGTTAGATGAACTTTTTACAGTTCATTGAAGGCCTAATATAATTTAAATACAGTATCTTATAGTGTGGATAATCCTGCTGAGAACTGGAATCATCCTGATGATGAACCTAATTACAGCCTAGAATTATCAAGGAAAAAGTCGAATAAGTAGAGATGATGAATTAGTTGCCATAGAAAACCTACAGATTTAATCCGCAGCAGTACTTTAATATAGGCCAGAATATTTCTCTCTATTTTAATGACACCTTGTACACCCCTGCCTCAGCCAGACACCTTTACCTACATTGTTATGACGAGCGGTGGCATTGTGCTCCGGAGAGCTAAATTTAGCTGATGGCTGCTAGGATGGATTACTCAGAGGCTCGAAGGCGATGTGATATCTGTGAGGGAAATTATTTGAACTTAATGAAGTACATAACTCATTGCTCACATGCTGCTCACTATATAGCACACCCTCTCAATCTGTGGGGACAGTTTAGAGGGCACTACACACACTTGTAGAGGGTAATAGTTCATTTTCCTTGCAAGCTCCTCCGCAGAGACCTCTTTCCAGCTTGACCCAGTTTGCGGGGGAAAATTATGACCCAATCACTACTTTTAAAGGTTGTTCAATCATTTTAAATGATAATTTTTTTTGTATTTCCAGTGTGTCAAATGTTGAGGACCTCTTGGTATGTGTAGTTCAAAGTTCCACCTTTAATTAATAGTTATCCAATGTAATGTAAAGTATCAAAGGTAAAAGTAAACTCAACACCCATGACTGTTATATTATGAATTACACTGTTATATTGTTAATACTGATTCATCAATATGTAAGAAGCCCTATAGCTGAAGGTGGAGCCAGTTTTAACTTCTTTACATACAGTTACGATTATTCTTGTGGTTCCAAACCTGGGGCTTAAGCCACCTCCAAAAAGTTGCATGTTAATTCCGAAGGGCTTTGGCTTTAAAGAGGAAAGACGACAACTTTTCTTTTGCTATTCTTGTGTCTCGAATCACAACTTCATTATGGGATTTGAACCCATAATCTTAAACTAGGGAGACATTCATGATAACCATTGAGCCACTAAGCCACCAGATTATTGGTGCTGTGGCTCTAGTTATGATAGTGTCAATCACTGAGTACAGACAGAAATATTTCATCAACTACTGGATTGCCATGAAATTTTGTACAGCTGTTCATAATCCCCAGAAGATGAATCTCAGTGACTTGATTCTCTTACTTTAAATCTACAATCATCAAGCCGAATTTTTAATTTGTCCATTACTTTCCCAAAAGCATTGGTTGGACTAATGTTCTGATGTTCTACAGTACTCATGTTAGTATGTTAAGCATGCTAACATCAGCATTAACTCAAAGCATGGCTGAACCTACAGTCTCACAGGCGAAAATATCACATCTGATGACACTCTTGACCAATAATGATGCCGTTACTTCAAAGTTGTTAGTCTTTCATGAACTGTCTACATCATTTTGTCTAAGCCTGGCACATGTGTAAGCATTGTTATAGATGTACATTGTGTGATATTTTAATTGATACAATTGTCATCGTCAGAGATGGGCTTTAGGTCCAGTGATTATTCTGAGACTATTGGTGTTATCATTGGAATGTGACAGATTTAAAAAAAATGAACTCATGGGAACAAAATTCTGAACCTTGAAATTAGATATTTTGTTCCAAGATACACTTGGGAATATTCCATCATGCAGTCCTAAACATGCAAGACAACAACTTCAAAAAAGATGATTTTGTCGTGAAACTTCAGAATGTGAAATAGGGATCAAAGCATACTGATGGTCCTCCAACAAATATGTCCTTTGTATAGTCAGCACTAGTTAATCCTATCTATAAATAAAACAAGTCAGACTAGATTTTGAATCTAATCTAATCTAAATCTGAAGATTATCTCTATTAGTAAGAAATAGTTTTTTGCAGTGTGTTAAAATTTAGAAATAACTAGCAAGTATAAGGGTAAAATGTAGAACATTTCCCAATGAAGTGTTTTCGCGTAGAAGTATAAAGTAGCAAGGAAAAAAAATGGAAATACCAGCAAAAGTACTAGTACTCAAATTTGTAATTAAGTACATTACTTGAGTAAATGTACCCAAGTTACTTTTCACCACAAGTCAGTGCAGACGATGCTTCTGTTCTTATTTTTTGGGTAGGTAATGCATATTGTAAATCATTTCCCAACCTCCCCTATGCTCCAAATGTCCAAAATCCATTTGACAAAGGTATTTGTAGAATCAAAGGCATCTCTGGCAAAATAAAACCACAAATAATGCTTTATCAGAGCACGAAAGAGGGTTAGTGTAGTTTTTCATAGGGTTAACCGTTTCCAGATGGTTAGGGTAGCAGATTGGAAGTGAAGGGCGTGCTCCTGGGCGAGAGAGGGGAGAGTGGATGAGAGAGCGGCCCTAATGCGGCATCTCATTACAACCTCTGTCAGGATCCCTCTATTCTACCATCAGCTCCCTTTAACTTGGTAAGAGCCAAACTGTCGTTTCGAGTGAGCGTGCCGCCAAGGAGGCATTTACAAATAAATGAAAAATGTCACATTTGATTTCACTCCTCTCGGACTGCGGCGCCTCAGCTTTGTCACAAACTGTCTTTGTTGTTCTGGTCTCTCGCAGGTCCCGCTCTCGGTCGCTGTGGATAGGTTCTGGCAGGTTCAGGCCCTCTGCATCTCTCCCAGGGTAAGCCCACAGACAATAACCTTCCCTTAAGGTTGTTGAAACACTGATTCCTCTTTTTTTTCCCCTGTTCTGCTTCTCTCATCCTTTTCCATGAATGCCATGCAAGCAAGCAGGAAGTTGGAGCTGGTTTGCATTGACGGGGAAATAAAGAGCTGGTAAAATGGCGTGGCATATCATTTAGGGAGAGTCAGCATGGTATCGTCTTTAACCCTTGGCTTTGTGGTTCGCCTGGGATGCCCTCGCTATTGGTGCTGTCGCCACAAAGGCAGGGCATTAAAGATACATTGCACCTTTTTGATATCGTATCTTCGCTTAATTTATTTTATTCCGTGATTTTGGGAAGACGTCGCTTTGCTTTTGATGTTTCGGGATTGTAATCTTTGGATATTTCTGAATTTCTTTGCGGTGCTGTATGATGGCTCTTTTGATCTACTGTAAGATTTTGTTCATTCGCAGGATCATTTCTATTATTTCACTGGCAATACTATGGTTTACCAACATTATCACTGAAAGAACTGATGAAATTATAGCTGTTACATTTAAATTGATCCACGAAATGCGAAAATGTTTCGGTAAATATTCCGAAAAATGGCAGGATATTCTGTAAAAATAAATCGAGTAACCTTTTTGGACCAAGAGATTCATCTGACAAATAAGACAGGATTTCAGATTTTTACACGATACACAATGTTTACATTCTGTAGGTCTTTCCAATGACAGTCAGTATCACAGTCATTCATTTTACTATGCAATCCATTGCTGTCAATTGTGAGGCCATTTTAGATCGTGGCTCACAGTATTTGCTTGTTTTGTCAGTTTGTACCTACGAAACATTTCACTCTTTAATCACTTTAAGGCATGTTTAACCTCCTGGAATTTCAGTGCAGTTATGAGGCTTTCACTTCAGCTCCATTTCATTAAAATTATCATTTTGAAAACCTGCAAGTGAAGTACAATTGTGTGTGCCTCACTATATATACAAACCTATGTATATCCCATAACACCTACAATAACATAACACAGCCTTCAATCTCCACCATAACAACGCATCCTCAGCATGTTGTTGCTAAAGGCACTCGCACCATATTGACATCAAATGTTGGCACTTCTTTAAAGTTCTGCTGTCAGATATAAGGTAGTCTTTATGTTATTGTGTAATGTTTTAATGGCACGTTACAAGGATCAGTCAGCTCACAGGGCATCGACCGTGCTGAAGCAGCCAAATGCTTGTTTTGATGTTGAAAGTCACCATCAGAAACATCTTTTTCATTAAGAATTACCTTCCACCAGCCTGCTAGTGCAATTGCTTCAAAGAAAAGATCTGCATACTACAATTGCTTCCGATTTCACATCATGTCCTGACATATTCATATCCTGAACACATGAAAGTTTGTATACAATGTACGTATGCTTTCATAGGATGTGTGTTTTTTACCCACTTCTAACAATTTTCAAATCGCTTTGAATTATTATTGGAAAACAAGTGCATTGTAGAGAAAAGGCTTTTACTCACCTGCTGCTGCCCTTAACCATCTCAGTACAGCAACTGGTGGTGGCTCCATAAGGGCACTCATTGAAGTACCATTTGTGACTTGTAGCGTTTTTTTACGCAGTAAAAATGCCCCCATGCAGGCTTTTTGGAATGGGCTGTTAAGTCTCTTTAGTAACACTTTAAAGAGAGTGTGTGTAGTGGGTGGGATGTTGTAAGGAGGGGGAGACAGACGGCCTGTTCAAGGATCCTGAAGGCAGGACGCCTCTGTAGTTTAAAAGATGTTAATGATGCATGTCGCTCACTGAGAAATCAGTGGACCGCAGCCAGCAGGTTTCTTAGACTAAGCATGTGTGTGTGTCAGAGTGGGACACCTGTTGTGCTCTCTGTAGCCAACCTTCCATTAGACAATACCAATGAATGACATGAGTAAATCCTTGTGTTTAATAGAAGTGGCACCCGTGTCTGTCACTGCTGCATGTTTAAAAGAGCAAAGCTGATGAGCTGTTGATGGGGACAGTTTTTATGGCCTTTAAGTGAGCTTATGGAACTGGAATCAAGGTGGATGTTTTTGGCTTGTTGTGGTCTTTTTCGCTTTGAATTTCTGTTGTTTGAAAGGCTGCAATAAGTGCAAATGTACAGTTTGTGCTGTCAGCGTTTATGCTTCTAACCAATGAGACAAATACACCATGTGAGAGGTGTACCAGGGGGTTAGACTCATTCATTTAAAAACTTGGGAGCTGCCCGCACAAACCCAGTCTTTTACTAGAGCCTGTTGAATAGCTCTGTCAGAGCAGTGGGGGGTTAACTCCCAGCCTCGAGGCAGCCTCGAGGCCTCGACACCTCTTCCACTGGTGTTGAGGCCAGATTACAGGTTCAAAGGTGAGGCATGCAACATGTACGGACAATACACTGTGGTTTAATTGTAATCACATACATTCAGAACCTCATTCAGCTAACTTTTTTTTTCTAACAAGAATTAGAAAAAAATGGCAAAGATGACCTTATAGAGCTCAGTGGGTGTGCGGTTTGAACCCATGGCATCTACCAGTGCAGGCATTTCTGCTATCAGAGCTCAAATCATGAAAAACATGGTGGGTTAAAGGTTAGAGGGCTACAGTAGATATACATATACTTTAAGGCATGAGATAAGGTCTCACAGTCCTGTCCCCTGATGGCCAGATTACTGGTACAATCTACAGTATGTAACTTTTTCCATGTATAGCCCATTTGTCAGGACACTTTCTTTCACTGACTGGCATGTATCATATTTCAGTGTAGTTAAGAAGACCTCAATGACTAATGCAAAAAGGAAGAAATTTTTAGGGGGCCAGGTGATACAAAACTTGACTGAAATGTATCTTCATGAGATGCACGAGAAAGAATGTGAATACCTAAATGTCAGGAGTGTTGAAAGTTACTATTTCAGAGGAAAGCAGTTCCTCAAAGTGATGTCCTTGGATTATCCAGGGTGTAAATGGTCTGCACTTATATAGCACTTTTCGACCACTCGAAGCTTTACACTACTGCCACATTCACCCATTCACTTACACGTGTTTCTATACAAACAGTGCATCACATACTGATGATACATCAAGGACACCTTGATGTGGACTGGAGGAGCCGTGGATCGAACCAACGATCCTCTGGTGAGTGGACGACCCGCTCTAACTCCTGACCCACAGTCGTGCCACAGTGTGTCTTGTATGTCAAAGACTTTAAGTAATACATCTTGTCAAGATACATGATGAGGGAAAAAATGAATTTAAACAATTTTAATATAGGGCTGCAATATAACAAAATGTGAAAAAAGGGAAGGGGTCTGAATACTTTCTGAATGTACTGCATATATATATATAAATAAATATATATATACGTGAAGACAGATACAGAAACATCTAGGCACTACAAGTAAATTGACAATTCTTTCAAAAACAACGCCATGAATGTTTTTTTTGTTTATCAATTAACTCTATACAAAGTGCAGTTACCAGAAAAAAATGTGAATAAAATCACTATTTGCTGTGACAAGCCTTTGCGTTTAGAGCAGCACCAGTTCTCCTCATTATACTTGCACACAGTTTTTCAAGGTACTTGGCAGGTAGGTTGTTCCAAACATCTTGGAGAACTTGCCATAGTTCTTAAGTGGATTTAGGCTGTCTCAGTGTCTTCTGTCTCTTTTAATCCCAGACTGACTCCCTGTTGTTGAGATCAGGGCTCTGTGGGGGCCAGACCATCAATTTCAGGATCCCCTGTCTTTCTTGTCGCTTAAGATAGTTCTTTATGACTCTGATGTATGTTTGGAGTGGTTGTCATGCTGAAGAATGAATTTGGGACCACTCCTCCATGATGATAGATAAGAATCTAAACATCTTAGGGGCCCAAAATCTTTGCACCGCATTGTGTATCAGACTACATTTACACAGCCTCAGATTGTGTACCACTGCATTTAACAAGTCTTAGATAAGAGGTCACACCTTTTTCACCGCCAATTTAAACAGTAAATTGCCTGAAATGTGAGGATCACATTATATATAGAACTGAAACTGCAGCACAAACAAGTGGTACAATAGAGCCACATGGTACGTCACTGTCAGCATTATGAGCATTGTCATGTTTAGGGAAGATGTAAGCAGATTTGCTAGACATGGCTGATGAATATCACTATGTACAGTAAACATGCTGGGTGTCCTTAATGTTGAAAGGGACCTTGGTCAGGTGAGAGGCTGCAAGTGTGTGTGTGTGTGTGTGTGTGTGTGTGCATGGGATGGGGGGGCATATGAATGATACATTCTATTCAAGGTGACTTTTGAGGAGTCTGCCATTTCTCCAGTAATTGTCTCCTATTATTTGCTCCAGTGCACCAGTTAGGCTATACACACACAAGCAATCATGGCCTGTTATCTGACTTTAAAGAATAATTCAACCTATGTTGTGGACAGAATGCATATAAGGTTAAAAAATTAAAAGCTTTGTGGACTGAAAAGGATGCAAGCACCAGATAAAGGATCCCTTGCTTTATTTTAATTGTAAACTTGTTTCATATTTTCTGTGTAAAAAAAAAAAAATTTTTTTTCCACAAATCAATAATCTGTTGCATTGAAAATAATAGAACAGGTACATTTCATAAATGTTAGGTGGTTCTGAAGTTGATTGAGGAACACTCAGTCAACTCACCGACAGCATGCTAGTAACTACAAATGAGCTAAACAAAAATTTCCATTTGTATTCAGCATCGGGATTGATCTAATTATAGACTTGTGCTAAAAAGTGCTACATGATCTTGTATTTCTGCTCCCAGAGGGCATGTTAAGACTGACCCTACCTTGCACTCTGCTCTACTTTATGCGTTCTATCACTACAGCTGCCAGCCCAATTTTTAATGTTCTCCAAAGACACCCACTGTGTATACATAACTGATTCTAAATCAGGTTGCAGGTGGTGTTGGAGAGTAAAGCATATACAGTAAATACTTTTTTAATCTGATATATGCAGTGATATTAGCTTGTTTTGTACTTAATCTGCAACGGAAACCCTTAAAACAATGCTGAAAGCAACGTGCTGGCCTTACATGATCCGCAAAGCACCATGTTTTTATTCACACCGGCACAGTGATAACACAACACGTGTCGAGAAGTTGATTCACAGTGGCTGGATAGACCAAGGGTCAAGCATGCTGCCGATTAAAGGGCTGAGTGGATGGTTAGAATAATTTAGGAGTGTTAGATAAGGAATGATAATGACGGTGAGAACATGTGGTGGTTCAACAGATTTTTAGGTGAGCCTAACAATTAGTTAGGTAGGTTCAGTGGCAGCAAGTGCCAGTTGGAGCACCTTCTCAGATGAAAGAGGTGGTGCACGTGAAGTGTAGCACAGTGATGAGCAGGTTTAATGGAAGTGATGTGTATAAGAGGGTAGAGTAATGTAGGAGGGTTAGGTAAGGAAAAATGTAGGTTCAAAGCGGCTAGATGCCAGATGGAGCCCCCCCTCCGATAAATAACATTGTGCATAACTGATGCACGTTCCTGAGTGGGATGGGTTCAGTGGAAGTGATGTTGGGCTGGCTACACTCTGTATCCTAGAAATTATGCTCATATACTGTTAAACTACTAAACTACTACTTTTTGCTCAATTATGTTGGTGGAAACATAATCCTGGGCAGGATTATGTTCACGGGCAATGTTTGTTTTTGTTTTGTTTTTTCGAATAAATGAATGAAGTGCTACATTTATTGACAGCAGTGGAGTCGCCAGGAGGTGATTGGGGTGCGTAGCCAGCATACAAAACAAGCAAATGTTACAACAGAGACTGGATCTCACATCCAGAGTCATGTCTGTGGTTAGGTTAGGCAACAAAAGTGCTTCGATTAACGATAGGGAAAGATCGTAGATTTTGTTAAATGTATATAAACACACTGTGTCCATAACTTTAACCAAGTGAATGAGTAACTAAAAATAAAGATAAAAAAGTTTAATCATGCTGTAGTCACTACAAATAGATATTGTACTTCAAGATCAGATATGTAGGCAGAAGACACGTGTTGTCTGTGAACATTTTAACTGATAGATTAAGTATCAACATTTTTGTGATTTAGCAAATACGTAAATTAACAGTATATCCTAATTATGTTAATATAAAATGTAATCTGGTCAAAATGATGTTTCCTTCAAACTTATTTACTATTGCAAATCAGTTGCATACAGGGGTTAAAGTGGGATTTGGCAGGTGGGGGAACCCTAAGATCTGGTGTAATGCTTTTAGGGTTTCTAACCCACAGTTTGGCTGCAGCCACAGAAAAAAACCCTGTCACCTTTCAGACTTAACCAGGACTTTTAAAACCCCCACAGGCTCCTGAAGGCCCTAACAGTTCTGCACAGAGACAGATATTCTACAGCCCCAAACAGTGTTTTTTGCACATGGCCCCTGATGATATTTTCTTTGCTTGAGGCAACAGTTTCACTGTGTTGCACAACACTGTTTTGACACAAAGGGACGCATAGATTGTTTGTGGTGTCACACTGAAGCTTCAGCTCCCATTTCTACAATCTGAGCACTTTATTAGGAACACCATACTAATACTGGGTAGGGCCTCCCTTTGCTCTCAAAACAGGCTTAATTCTTTGTGACATGGATTCTATGAGATGTTGGAAACATTCCTTTGAGATTCTTGTTCATGTAGACAGGGTTGCATCACATCTTCTCTGTATATATGTCAGCTGCACATTCATGCTGCCAATTGCCCATTCTACCACATTCCAAAGATGTTTTACTGGATTCTGATCTGGTGACTGAAGTGCACTGAACTCAATGTCATGTTCATCAAACCAGTTCGAGATTACTTTTGCTTTGTGAAATGGTGCATTATCATGGTTCAGGTAGAAGAAGATGGTTAATTGTGGCCATAAAGGGATGCACATGGTCAACAAGAATACTGAGCCTGGTGAGCCTGTGCCCACTGCAATCTCAGATTTCTGTTCCTGGATGTCACGAGTGGAACCTGATCTGGTCTTTTGCTATTGTAGCCCAGCTTTCCGAAGGTTTGACATGGTGTGCATTCTTAGATGCTTTTCTGCTTACCACAGTTGTAAAGGTTTGTTATCTGAGTTACCGTAGCCTTTCTGTCAACTCCAACCAGTCCGGCCATTGTCCTCTGATCTCTCACATCAACAAGACGTTTCCATCTGCAGAACTGCCGCTCACTGGATGTTTTTCTCACCATTCTGAGTAAGCTCTAGAGACTGTTGCGTGTGAAAATCTCAGCAGATCAGCAGTTTCAGAAATAAACCAGCCTGTCTGGCACCAACAATCATGCCTCGGTCAAAGTCACTGAGATCACATTTTTTCCCCGTTCTGATCTTTGATGTGAATATTAACTGATGCTGCTGACCTTTATCTGCATGATTTTATGCATTGCACCGCTGCAACAGTATTGGCTGATTGGATAATTGCATGAATAAGCAGGTGTGCAGGTGTTCGTAATAATTTGCTGGGTGAGGGTATATGAAAGCTTTTGGCATGCTGTTGAATCACTCTGAGGGGCAGGTAATGGATATGGAATGTGTATCACTCACACATTCATTCATGTATTATTGCTAGTGATGTGATCAG
Organism: Xiphias gladius; assembly: GCF_016859285.1. Classification (NCBI taxonomy): domain Eukaryota; kingdom Metazoa; phylum Chordata; class Actinopteri; order Istiophoriformes; family Xiphiidae; genus Xiphias; species Xiphias gladius. Next base: position 27,848,756 of record NC_053405.1, on the reverse strand, counting down.
CAATAATTTGAAAAAATTCAGTATTTTTTAATCCCATAACATATGTCTTGTTTTTAAACATTACCACTGAACTGCAAACTGTATTTTTGAGAAGACAGAAGATAATATTGATATAATCTCTATTTAAAGAGCACTTTTCTAAACCCATGTTACAAAGTTACTTACACAACGCAACAACTTAAAAACAAGCAGATCAGAAAAAACAATTTCCGTATAGAGTAATAAGCAAATTAAACAGATTACAGTGTTACCAGCAAAAGAGCATTTGAACGAAGAAAAATCAATCAATCAATCAATAAAAATCAAAAAATCAAAAAAAAAAATCAATAGAAGTATGTTTTTTATGAAGATTTAGAAGAGGTCACTTTTGTTGACCTGACTTCTGATGATCTGTCTTCCTCTCGTAGGCTGGCTCCTGATTGCGTCTTTGCTGTCACTTTTCAGCACTCTCTCCTCTAGGATCTCAGGCTATGTACTGGGCTGATAAATAGGGTCATCAGATATATATATATATTATATAGGATATAAGCCATGAATAGCCTTAAAAATCAACAATAAGATCTTAAAAAACAATTTAAAACATAAAAGAAGAAGCTGGAGGGAAAAAGGGGGATTGGTGTGATTTTTTTTTTGAAATATATGACCACATATTTACGTATATATTTTTAAGACTACACAGGTTTTGTGGTGTGCTGCAAATTACTAAATTACTATCAACAGGTTATAAACAATCTCTGTTTTTCTTGAGTTAAGCTGCAGAAAATTTTTTGACATGCAGTTTTTGACATCACTTAGGCAGTCATATAGTGAAATCAGCATGTCAGGATCAGAGGCTCTAACGCGCAGACACATCTGCATGTCACCGGCACTAAAGCGAAAGGAAACACCCTGTCTATGGATACTATATTCAAGGGGAGGCATGAACAGGGAAAACAAAATTGGTTCCAAAACTGACCCCTGAGGAACACAATACTTGACAGGAGAAAAAGATGACGTGATTATTAATGGAGCTACATAACCTACTTTTAAACAGTCATGTTTAAACCTTTTTAAAGCTTTACCAGATATTTCTATCCAATGCCTCAGTCTGTCTAACAAAATTTTGGGATCGACTGGTGTCAAAATCAGTGCTAAGATTCAGAAGAACAAGGACTGAGCATATCCTGTCATTGGCAGCAATTAATGAGTCACCCTGAGAAGGGCAGGTAGGATCCAGCCCAGTTTTTTTTTTTTTTTTTTTTTTTTTTTTTAATAAGGTTTTTGGTATTACACCAACTGGACTGGAAGACAGGAATACTATTTCTAAAAGCTCAGACAAGGAAATGGGAGAAAACTTATTTTAAGTGTTCTGTTTTGGGTGATGGACATAAGATTATATGTCGTCTGTGTCAAGCGAAGCTCTGATGGACTTTATAAACGAAGTAAGATGAAAAATTTCGCACAATGAGGGGTCTGCTTTACCAGCTGATCAGTGGTTTTAGATAAAAATCTGGGGTTATGCTGAGGGGCTGAGATAAATTCAGATAAGTATTGTGCTCTTGCATTCTTTACCATATGATTGTAGTTGAGAAATAACTTCTTAATAGCCTCATAGTGTACTGGGAGAAATGATTACTTCCGTCACCGCTCTGCTTTCCTACATTCCTACAGATGCGAATACTATGATTTATCCAAGGCTTCTTTCTTTGTTTAGGGTTGGATCTGACTTTAAGAGGAGCAATATTATTCAATATGGACATATAGAGAGAGTTAATACAGTCAGTCAATTCATTGGTGTGATTGTATTCAGACAGGAGTGGGCTATGATATGCCAAAGTCACAGTTATGTATTGGTTCACAAATGCACTGTTGAAAAGTTTTGAGGAGTAATCAACATGAATATTAAAATCACAGCAAAGAACAATTTTATCATATTTTAAAACAAGTGAGCAAAAAATTCAGGGATTTCTACTTAGAAGATGCTAATAGATTTTGGAGGGCAATAAATTAAAGCAAATGTGATCAGGAGGAGACCACCTAGTTTAAACAGGAGATACTCAGAGGAAGAAAATTGTGTGGAGGACACAGTTCAACAAGCTGGTAATGATCCTGAGTTTGTAACCAAGACTCAGTTAAAAAAATAACATTTAAGTTGGAAGATAGAACTTTTTTTTTTTTTTTTTAAATAAAAGTTGGTGAAGGTGTTGGGGACATGGAAGGACAGAAGGATGTACAATAACCTGGGTCAGTAGATTGACGTGGAACCATAAAAGAAGCGGTGGTTTCCGATGGGCATGTGTGAGATGTAAACAGGTAATCACATGGATGAGACAGCACCATGTGCTGCATGTTAGCAGTTAGCTTCCAAGTACCTGATTTGTTTGGGTGGTGTCCCTGTTAACAAAAAACAAATGATTCCAGAACAGGTTAAAACTGTCAATAAAACCCACATTGTGAGCTCTCTTGGAGACTGCAGCCTTATATGACGATTAAGGAGTAGTACTGCAGCCTACTGTGGGAATGGCATCTAAGATAAAAACAGACTTTCCAAGATGTTTTAGGAAATTAAAAAGACGGTTGAAATCAGATTTGGTCAACTTGGTATGTCGAAGAACTGTGTCATTTGTTCCCATGTGGACTATTATTCTTCTAATGGAGGACGGGAGTGATGGCAGTAAACCCTGGAGCTTTTTTGGAATGTCAGATAGTATGGCACTGGGGAAATAGTGTGACTGCATTAAAGACACGCACATCGTTCCCTCTCATCACAGTGCTGAGGGGGAGAAGAGCAGCTGAGCGGGTGTAGACTGGGCTCTCTCAGGACAAAGTAGACATCCACAGTGTGTACTGCATTGACCAATGGGGATGGATGGTCCTAGCCAGGGACTGCTGTAGCGAGGGGGAAACATCTTTCTTAGCAGAGTCTCTAAATGACTGACCCCTCCAAAACTTCTCCAAATCACAGCCTCCTTCAGCAACCTGCAGTGAGCGGAGGAGGACTTGACCACTGGAAGGGGTTGTTTGCTCCATTTTCTTGTGCTGGGTTGGCAATTCTTACGAGCAACATCTGCAGGTAGTGGAGGGGAGACAGCAGTATCGGAGGGTGTTGCAGCCAAGTCCTGTAAAAGCGGGACCACAGTGCTGTCTTGTGGTCACTGCACCTGACTAGTTCCTACTGCCACAACATCCCTCGGACCAGGATAGTTGCAACCAAAGATTGGTCCAATTAAATGTGGTGGTAAGAACTGAATTTGGGCACCATGTTCGGCACTGGCTCTAGCACTGGTCAAAGCCAGCCACAGAAAAGTGATGGTAGAGTCTGAGGCCATGGCCGGCGATAACCGGGAGTGGGGGTGATAGAGCCACCAGGACAGCAAGGGATGCCTGCATTTACGAGACACGCTTGGCTGGGATAAGGCGACCAACACAAAGCTACCGATTAATTTTTCCTTTTCCCGGACATTATTCTTTCACCTGTGGATGTTGCCCTCCAGTTGTGTGTAAACCAGTATAAAGTATACTCACGCACAGCCATGTTGCAGTTGAAATATTTGAAAACAGGTTATTGCTAGCAAGCGTACAAGCTGCTAAACAACCAGGCTGCACTACTCACAATAATCCCAATAATCTAGTAAATACAGAACAGTCTTAACAGTTAGCTGAACAGCGGTGGATGGTGAAAATGTCTTTTGGATCATGATGCCTTCCCCTGAGATGACACCCAAATTCAGTTTAATCCAGGATGTCGTGTACTGTGGTGTAACCTGCTGTAGATATGTGTTTTTCTCTTCCTCTGCATTAACACCTAATGATGTCATTGTTGGTTGGCTAGACTTCCAGAGCAGATGATATTTGCAAAAATACTGGCCAGGATGCTTACTGATGACTCCCGTTCATGTATTTGATGTGTGTTTTGCTTTTATTTATCTTTATTTTTTCATCTATATTCCAGTAACTGACAGAGAAGGAAGCAAGAGACAGATCTTCACATTTTCATCCCACCTTATTTGAGTAAAATGAATAACTTTGTTGAGTAAAAACACAGAACTACCTTAAACCCGCAACATGGATTCTATATAATGTGTTTTTTGCTGTACTTACCACAGCATAACTTGCCTTTGATACATTTTTTGAAGAGCCTTGATGTTTCAAAACATAACTGCATGAAATAGCCAATGGTTATAAATATTTCAACCTTGTTTCTGAGAAATCAACTTTTCTGTCAGTTTGGTATGGTGACTCTAAATGCAACCTTGCCCATAAACCTAAATGGTTATTTCTATGGTGCAAATGCCAGCTAAAATCTGACCTGTAGTAAATTCAGAATACTTCTTTGTTGCAGCCAGGTTTTGAATTGATCAAAATTGACCCAGAATCTGAAAGTTATGTGACTTAAAAGTTAACTGCTGAAAGTTTTAATTGGGAACTACAAATGTCTACCTACCTTCACCATTAGCAGCTGGGACAGCAGAACTTTAAGCTAGGTGACTGGGTGTTTCCTTTCTGCAGTGCTTCTTGGGAGTCATAGTTGACTTCTCTTCTTAAGTTTTTATGCACACAGGCTGTACCTTTGGCTTTATGTGAAAGACCCACATATTTTGGTCATCTTTTGTACTGATGACCAGGAGATTTTCATTTACATTTTAGCTTTGGAAGTGCTACAATTACCAGCCATCTAATATTGTCTATGCAAACAAGTATAGGATTTATACCTTCAGAGCTCTAATACACCTGAAATAAGTCCTCCCACTTTGCTTCTCTATAGCATGCTATGCAGGAAAGAAAATGTTGTGCTTTTTTTGGGAGATAGCAAGAAACTGAAATTGCACATAGAGCATGTATGGACTTGAGAGGGTGGATAATCCATTCATAGACATAATATTGTAGTATCAAGAAGAAAATATTCACATAATTTTTGTCTTAAAATATATATTAATTATCATATGCATAGTAAAGCAGTTATCAATACATTGTACACACACCTTTCAATCAGAAAATAAACATTTAATAAAATTTAACCATCAATTTCAAAAATACACAATCTTAAGAAGATTACATTTTATCAGAAAATAAAATGAATTTGTAATTTAAATTGCAAGTATTGTATTTTTATGAAAATGCTATGATGTCTGAATATAGGTATGTATTTGCTTGTTAATATTCAGCACAAACTATTGACTTCCCCCCTTCAAGAAGCCTCTCTTATGTCGGTATTGGATGGTAGGTGGCACAGGCGAAGCAATTTCCTTCATCAGAATTATTGGGAATTGTCAAGAAAGCATTCTTTGTCACCTTGTATGACAAGCTACAACATATCGATGCAGTAATCTTCCTCACAAAAGGTTAGCTTTGCATTATAATTACCGCTGACATTTTCCTCTTGAATTCCACACAAGGGCATCAGCAGTGTGCAGGCTGGCAGAGTCCCTTTCTCAGAGTCCCTATTCTCTTTTTACTTTCATTCTTATGGCTCAGTCAGTCCATAGAAAACATTTAGTCAATTAATAATATGGGTATCAATTTCATGTTAAAATATCTGTTGTGATTTGATCAAGACAAATTGTTTAAAGGTACTCATGGGGACTTTTGCCAATTATATAATTTTGTGACAGTTTTGTGCCTATTTGTGTTTAATGTTATGGTTGGATCTGTACACTTCCTCAGGAAAATGCTTACTCAGCATGCTTTCCTCTATTTCCTCTCTTTACTCTCTGCTCTGTTTTTTATCTACAGATGGACAACAAATTAAAGGAAAGAACAGTGTCTTAGTAAGGTGTTGGGCCACCACGTATTGCCAGAACAGCTTCAATGTGCCTTGGAATCAATTCCACAAGGTTCTTGAACTCTACTGGAGGGATGGAAAACCATTCTTCCAAAAGATATTCCCTTAGTTGGTGTTTTGATGATGGTGTTGTAGATTGCTGTCTAACACGTTGGTTAGTGTAGGTATTGACTTGGGTTGAAATATGGTGACTGCAAAGGCCATAGCATATGAGTCACATCATTGTCATACTCATCCAACCATTCAGTAACCCCTCGTGCTCTATGGATTGGGTCATTGTCATCCTGTTTCTCCACTCATTTTTCAGGTTTTCAGGTTTTTCCTTTTTAATTTGTCACCCGTCTGAATGTTTCTGTATGATTTTTATCTCTTTTGTCTCTCTCTCCTACCCAGCCTCTTCACGACCTTATTGTATCCTTCAATTACACATAACTAGGCAAGCACACCTGCGTTCTGTGACAGCTGAGCCCCTGGCCTGGTGCAATGCTGTCACTCAGCAAGCTAACCACCATTAAAGAGCATGACCCTGCCGCCCCATTAGGCTTGAGTCAGATGGGAGTGTCAAACCATTCCCCCATGCACCTCACTGTTTGATGCTGCTGTGCAGATAAGGACTTGGTAGAATTAAACTGTGAGTCAATTTTGTTTGTTGGGGTGGCTTCAGCTCAGTAGGTGAATGGGGTCGTCCAGCAAACGTTCGATCCCCGGCGCCTCCAGTTTGCATGTTGAATTCTCCTTGGGCAAGATACTGAACCCCGAATTGCCTGCCTATCATTTGACTTGAAAAGCGTTCCATATATATATGAAAAAAATATATATATATAATCATGGTGACTGAAAAAGAAAGACCTAAAAGGGTAGCAAAAACTATTCAATGCTACTGCGCTTGTGCTGCTCAACTTAATGAAATGCCATTGTAGTGTAGCGTTTTCTTACAATGTGCTGTCCAACCACATCAAAGATCAAAACTGTTTATAGCTGATTTGAATGGCTACACTCAGAGGCAGAGTGAAAGGCTGACTGTTATAGAGAGGGGGGGGTATCGTTTCAGACTGTCTGGACTGGAAGACATTCATAGTGTTGCACTTGGTTGTTCACATGAAAAGTGACGGAAACACCTCTGTCAAGAATTTGAAAAGAGAGCTAGAAAGAGAAAATTGAAACCCCGGCTCCTTTCTCACCTTTGCAGAGCTGGTGAATCATGGCGTGAAGTGGATGTGAACGCCAGATCGTTGGTTTCGGAAAGTTACAGAAATGGTTGGACACAGACCCCCTAATCCAGTGTCAGAATGGTGTGTGTGTGTGTGTGTGTGTGTGTGTGTGTGTGTGTGGGGGGGATTCAAAGATATTAGACAAAGAGTTCTGATGGTGTATACTCGCATCATTACTTTCCACCTCCCTAACTAAAGAGCACACTACTTCCTGCACTGGCAGTAACGTTGGCACCGGACTTAGACATATTAATTAGTCTAATATACAGTAGACATAATTCTTAGAGATTTTATAACTTTTTAGACCGAACAGGAAGTTCATATTTACCTCTCTTATTTGTGCAAATTTGATAGCTGGAGTGTTCCAGCTCCAGTTCTTTCTGTTATTGTCTTCCAGTCGTTCTCCTTTCCCCTCTTAACTCAGTACATGTATGAACTATTGCAGCGTCAGTGAACTACTATAGTCAAACAGCCTCGGATTAATTGTGATTATTGAGACATTGTTGAAACATTGTTAATAACATGAATTTGTCTTTGCCACAATTTAGGCAAATCTGCAAGAGTTGACATCCACTTATGTCTTTATACTGACTTCATATACAGTTGTGCTGCCTCTAAAAATTTGCTTCGTGTTCAGACTGCACGTAACATTTTGCACATTTTGAGTGATTTTGTATAATTTCTACAAATTAACTGAATCTTTGTGTAAAGCAATTCTTTGCTGCCACCCATATGTGGTAAGATGACTTTAGCAGTTTCATTTTTCCTAATGAATGACTTTGACTTTTCTGATCCATGTGTCCTTTCCATCTTTCCATCAATTGGTAGGTGAGCCACCCTGGCTGCAACAAGGGGCCCGGTTGGGTCTTCAACCAGGGATATTGTGGTTATGTAATGCCTGGTCTTTTTATTCTTTATATTGAGGTTTTTTGGTGTAATAGTGAGTTGGGGCATAGCATGAATGCTTTATCTGCAATTGAAAAAGCTGAAGCTGCTACTGAAAAAGCAAATCGATCTCCACCAGCCTTTATCCAATGTCCTCTACTTTTCTGAATGTTGTAGAAAATACTCATAAGTGACAGAGAGAGAGGTAATGCTATATATACTGAAATGTTTACACTTTATAAACTAAAACATCACTGTATGGCTCTATGGCAATCCTATACAATCCAATTGAGCATTTTTAAATTCTTTAATAAGCAATACCATTAATAAGCTAACCTCACTCATTGCTCACTTCTCAGTTTTATTTGTTCACAGCTGTGTTTATGTGGTGTAGCATTTATTATGAATATGTTAATTAGCTGTTCCACATTCATTTCCACCAATTAATCTCTCATTGGGTGGTAATTAGTATTGATGATAAGCTGTCACCCTATGCAGTCACCTTCTGTTTTCAGAGACAGAGATTTGAACACGGTTGATGAAATTACTTGAAGTGGGCTATGAGGCCATACTGCTATATTAGTGTACATGCAATGTGCAAAATAATACAAGTTCAGTGGCTTAATATAGGGTTTCACAACCACCACAATTGGTCAGACCATTGGCTTTTGAAGGTGTCAGAAGTATTCCACTGAGTGGCTGGCCAGCAGGTTAGATGCTTCCAACAGTGGTGTCATATTGGCTGGTAGTGGATCTCTACTAAAACCTTGCCCTATTGTCTTGGAAGTTCAGTTAGCCAAACAGTGCATCTTTGAGGTGTAAGTAAGGATGCAGTGATGCACATAAAAGTTGAATAGCTGGAGTTCATTATATTTATCAAGCCTAACCACCAGAAACATCCAATTATACACTTTCTCCTAGTTTTATATAAGCTAAAACAACTACTCTCATTTAAGCTAATTACCACAAATTACTTTTTTCATGAACCTACAGGTAAGGATGAGTGTCAGTCTTAAAAGGTGTACACTTGGCATAGTTGGGTTTGGCTTTATCATACATAAAATTGCATACTCTTTGCACTTGTTATCATACTTTTTTTTAAACTTTTGATAGTGAGAAGCTGTTTCCCTTGATTCCAGTGTTTGTGCTTAATGAGGCTAATCACATCCCACACAAATTTTGTACTGGTCTGTCAATTACTAATCACATGCATGATAAAAAACAATATTTTCTAATGGTAAATTACAACATGGTTACTGTTACAGCTGGACTCATGAGGTAGAGCAGGTTAGCGGTTCGATCCCTGGCTCCTCCTGTCATTATGTTGAGTGTTCTTTAGCAGGACACTGAACCCCAAGGCGCTCCTTATGGTTAGGCCAGCACAGGATAAATCATCTTTTAGAGAAGAAAAGCGATAAATAATTGCAGTCCATTTACCATTTGGCAAGGTGATTGTTGAGCACATGCACAAAACATCCGCATGTAAGCAGAGTGCAAGCATTAAGATCTTATTAGAATCAATTTTGTTGATACTTTTATTGATACAGAAGAAGAAACAAAACTTTGTGTCAATAATATTGATAATTTTTAATTGAGGAGTAGCAGTTTTTACGTGGTTACATTTAATGAAATTATTACTGACAATGACATTTTCATGATAATCATTAATAAGCACAGAGAAGGCAAGTACTTTTCCTTTCTTTACTAATATTAATTATAGTCACAAAGAATAACATAAGCTATTTCACTTTGTTGTGAATAACAGGGTTCCTAATTTTCAAATTTAAAGGACAGCTTTGTTTTATATTTTAATTTTTATGGTATAAGAAACCTAGCTAGCCAGACTTCCAAATGTTGTCCTATAGTTGCTTTTGAATTAATTTTCCACATATGCTAAAATGTAGACCTAATTAGAGTTACACGTGCCATTTCTAATACTCTTTGGTTATCTTATCAATCACGTGACCTTTTTCATGCTTATTGTGAAATTCCCTCAAGGATGATCTTCATACACTATGATAGAGATATACATTATGCCTGTGTATGCATTATGTTAGATACTGTGTACCTGTTGCTGCCACTTTGTGTCATCAAATATTCAGCCACCGGAGTTATTTATTTGATATCTTGTACACAGCACCCTTGAATTACTTTGACTGCAGATCAGTGTAATTTCAGGAACTCATTCTATTTAGGGCCACTAGTTGTATTCATCTGGAAGCAAAATAGAGACCACTTGGAAATTCTGAAACAATACTACTCACTAAGTAAAGATATTTTGAATTTACCTCTCTTTGTTAGACTAAATGTATTCCCTTTTAATATTGCTGCTTTAAAACCACTAACGATCTAAGAGTTAGGGCTGAAAATCTGGAGCTGCCTGCACCACTGCAGCACTCTAGTGCTTCACAATCCCTGAGGGACAGAGAGGGAGTTCAATTTTGGAACGAGAGAAATAGGAATAATTAGAGACAGGGAAGTAGAGAAAGAAGGCGAGCGATAGAAGGGCAGTTAGAGATGTGAAGAACAGAAAGGAAAATACCACATAAAGAGAGTAGAGGAAGAGAGGCATTAATCATAATCGTTTCATCTGTAAAATAGCTACAGCATGAGTACATGTGCTGTATCTGTGCAGAAGATTCAGCATGGTGATGATAGAGGCTTTGCATTTGCATCGCAAATCTCCTAACAACCACAGCTTGCACTATCATGGAGGTCGATCATGGCTTGGTTAACAAAAAAATTGTTCATGGAAATGATACTTGGGACTAATTGGTTTGCCATTGGAACTGAAAGAAAATGTCAAATATGTCATTCTCTGAGTTTCAACCGAGAAAGTTTCAATTTTACAAAGTTGAATCAAATAACTAGACCTGAAAAACTATGGTTGGAAAGACCAAAAGGATCAAATTTGTCCTGTCCCTTATTTTGGACATTTTGTTGTAAAATTTTATCCTTTGCAGAAGCTTCAATGTTAAAACAATGGTTGATGGTCAAACACAGAAGTCTCCGAGATCATTTAATAATACTATAGGTTTAAATTAAGGCCATCGGCCTTGAATACTACAATACTCAAGAGTTATGTGCGATTGTTAGTTTTTCTCGGTAAATACTGAGTGGGAACATGCAAATGTATCAAGTATTTCGAGCATTAGGTGTCGTTCACCTTTCAGTGCCGGACAGACTACAATGACATGCTGGTGTCATGTGGAAGTAAAACAATATGCTTCATCATCCTCCCAAAATATTAAGCTGTATGTACATAAAGATCATAACTTATGAAATCAATGTGTTTTTATTCAACTGTGATAACCGTTATGATGTAAGTAACAAAACTCTACCAATTCTAATGTATGTATTGAATGATGAGAGTTGCAGAAATAAGAAAAAACCTGGGGATGTTTTTTTTGTTTTAAATTATAATAATAATTTTATTAATTAAAGTTTTGGCATTATATAAAACTACAGACAGTGCATACATGACATGGCAAAATATCTTAACAAAAAGACAGTCAAAAAGAACAACCCTAGCATCCCAATTTCCCTTTTTCTGTAACTAGTACCATCTCTTACCCCTGGATTCCACTGGGTGCAGGTGGTGCTTATAAGCACTGAGATCTACCATGACTCTGGTACATGAACAAATCTGGCAAGCCCCTAAGCTCTCAAGCAGTTGCTTCGACATTCTTTGAAATTTGGGCTGCAGTTTGGCATGTGTGGGAAGCGTCAAGGGCATCCAGTATAAGGCATAAATCTCAGCTGTAGGAATTTCAAAACGTTTTTTCCTTGCAAGTGGTTACAAAACATTTTTCCATAGCTGCTGAAATGACCCAAAATCTGAAACTAAACTGATTAAAACTGCTGAATATTTTATTTGGTTTATAAGCTTGATCATTAATCAAGTTTCCAACTGACTACTTGAAAGTCGCTGATAGCTTCTCTCCTTAAATTTTTATGTATTCCAATCCCCTGACTTTTCATCTAGTGCCACCATCAGATCAAAGTTTTTAATTATCCATTTAAATATCCCGAAATTCACCACATGGACTGCCACAAAATTTGATACTGCTGTTTATGGTTATTAGACAGCGGGCCTCATGCAAGAGCAACTCGTAACAAAAGATTTGTTTTTTAGTGGCACGCAGGAGTGATTTAAGACAATTTGGGGCATTCACCAATTCTTTTGTACTAACGAATGAGTGCCTCAAACACGTCGAATCAGTTATGTTCAGGCAGTCTGTCCTTTTCCCTGGCATTTGACCTGATATCATAATGACTTGATCTGAATTAATTTAGAGTCGAAAGCTGCTATATGTACATTTTCGCGCTTGCTACATCGCTAACGTTAGCATTAACAGCTGTTTATTTACAAGTCTAGAAGAAACATTGTGAGTTCAGCATCCATCTTCATTCCATTACTCACCAAGAACTGTCGCCAGGAGTGGAAAGCAACACCTATGTTAATTCTTGTTTTGCTTCTATTTCTATCATTTCTTTTTCTTCTACTGAAGTTAGCATGCTAACCAGCTAGCCCGGCCCATCTTGCAATATCAATGTGCAATAGGGAGTCACTGTCGTGTCCAATCTGCCCTCAGTCCAACATGAGAGAATGAAGAACTAGCACTGCCCAGGGTCATATTCTAGCCTCTTGTAGGCACAATGATGGCTGAAGTAAACAGCTGTTAAAGCTAATGTTGGCTATGCAGTGATAGCAAAAACAACCTTTAAATATGATATGACTGTTTTTGGAATACTGTGGAACAGCGACCTATTCATTACAGTATTTGTTGTAAAATTATCTCACTCCTAAAGCTCCGTCAGGGTCTTCATGCAGATTGCTGTCTAGTATCATCCTCCTTCGCATCCAACAATGTAACATCACCTACTGACCACTAAAATTTATGCTATCCAATTGCTCTGTTACTCGCACATGACCCACTCTCATATCAGTCACAGACTACTTTGCCTTAGAAAGATATTTTTAGCAAATAATTTAATGTTAAATCAGTCCCTTATTATGTCATTATGTCACAGTACAGCTCTGCTCTGATGCCATTGGTGACAGCTGTACTATTAATATTTTCTAATTGCTTTGAATCCTCTATCACTATTACACTGGCCCAGCAAAATTTCCTTATTTCCAACAGTGGGACTTGAAGCTCTGTGGTGTGCAGTTTTTTTATACTCTTGGTAATGTTTTCGTGAATGACACTTGCCCATAAACAGAATAAACGATTCATGACAAGTTTGTTCAATTAAGAGAGTTTGGTGAAGCCAAGTTATTCAAACTTGGAATACGAGCAAACCTGACAGAAAGTAAGAGAAATTTAGGATTTGAATACAAAAATGTTCTAGCATGAAGCCCTGTGTGTCCTAATAAAATAACACTATCCATGCAGAAAATGAACAAGACTTTAATTTCCTGATCCTTGGATGCTGGAAATAACCTATCTCCCTTTGTAGGGTTATAACCGAACATCTTTTAAACATCCAATCAATGTGCATTGTATACCAAGCTGACAAAACCCAAACCCAACTTCAATGTCCACTTGATAATGACACATTTCTGTTCAATTCTGGTGGGACAGCCAATCCATAAATTTAGAACAGCAATCTCTTAATCATAGCTATTAGCTACTAGAGTTGAGGATCTCCAATAGGTCCGCTAAAGACCATAGTGTATTATCCGAAAACTTTCCCTAACCAAACCATTGCTGTCTATCACTGCTTTCTACACAGTTTGCATAGAGCTTAGACTGTAACTCAGTAGGTGTACAGCTGATTTTTAAATGTCATGTACTTGTCATGTACTACATTTCAGACAATGTAAATGAGGGGGCATAATTACAGAGGTCATTTTTTGCAATGTGAATGAAGTACCTTTTCAGACTAACATTAATGAAGATCCATGAAGCTTTTGAGTTCTTGCATAAGGAGACCTATATCGTTGAATCCGTTGGATAAACGGTATTTACATTTAATACTTTGTAATGTCACTCCCTCTTTAAGGACATGAGGTCTGTCTCAATGCAGTCCATCTTTACTTTGAAATAATGTATGGTTAATGTGATGCATGTCACATATGATGAATAAAGTATATCCAATAATGCATCTTAATGCACCATATCACCCTCTATATCAAAACTGGAGTCAGATTTATCTAGTTTAGGCCTGCAGACTATGTTTGAGGGGGTTGCTAGGTGTCATGGTGCAAGCTGTCATACCTATTTGGAATAAAGAAGATTATTAGGCACTAAGCGGATTGGCTGGTAAGAGGCATAATGTGGGAAAAGTCTTTCTCTCTCAGGGGACCAGATAGCACGTGCAGATATGAGCAGTGGTAGAGGTAGAGACTGTGTTGTTGTTTAGAGTGAGATTAAACAGATTAGCACCAGTGGCTGTTTCCTCCAAGGCTGTTGTTAGGCTTTTTAAACCCCAAACACTTCTTAAGTACCTCTCAGTTCAGTGAAGGGTTTTGCTTTAGATATGATCTGCCAATTCTCTTAAAACACCCCCCCCCTTTTTTTTTCACAAGAGTTTGTCAAAATATCGACCTGAGGCAGCTGTACAGCCTTTGAGTTACCTGACCCCCTTTAAGACCATATTTAGCCAAGCTTACCTTCCTCTTTAGAGCAACTTATCCTGTTGAGCATTTCTAAGTTGAGAGCAGGCAGAAGGTAGCTGGGACACTGTCTAAAAATTAAGTTTGCTGGCTAGCTTAACTACACTTTAAAAGTCCTCCACAAAAAATCAAAAGCAGGAGGGGGTGGCTCTCACCCCACAGAAATGTTGTGCTTATCTATTGTGCATTCTTTGATAGAAAAGGAGTGTGGTTTATGATTGTAGAAGAATCAAGACTGATTTGTTTCTAACTGAGCCCACCTATAGACATCAGTACCCTCGCTAGCCTGTCAATGCTGCTACCTTGCCTCTGGAGCTATCTGACACACATACACACTAACACACACACACTGAAGTAGCAGATGGGAAAGGTTGCTGAGTGAAATAATAGGTCAGAGCAGTGTATAGTATGTATTTAACATTTTTGATAGCAACTGAGACTGATTCACTGGTAAATGACAGTGTATATAAATCACATGCATTATACTATATACACTAACTGAGCACTTTATTAGGAGCACCTATACACCTACTCATTCATGCAATTATCCAATCAGCCAATTATGTGGCAGCAAAGCAATGTATAAAATCATGCAGATACAGGTCAGGAGCTTCAATTAATGTCCACATTCAACATCAGAATGTGGAAAAAAAAATGGGATCTCAATGACTTTGACTGTGGCATAAGTATTTCTGAAACTGCTGATCTCATGGGATAGAGTTCATTCAGAAAAAAAAAAAAATTGCAACAAGGCGTTCAGATTCAACAAGGCGCATCAACAAGGTGTTTCCGTCCTGCAGACGTCCTGCCACCTCGTTAATGAGAGAGGTCAAAGAGAATGGCCAGATTGGTTAGAGAGACGGAAAAGCTACAGTAAGTAAGATAACCAGTCTTTAGGACACTGGTAATAAGAAAAGCATCTCACGATGCACAACATGTCAAACCTTGAGGCCCGTGAGCTAAAACAGCAGAAGACCACGTTGGGTTACACTCCTGTCAACCAAGAACAGAAATCTTAGACTGCAGTCGACACAGGCTCACCAAAACTGGACAGCTGAAGACCGGAAAAATGTAGCCTGGTCTGATGAATCTCCATGGACCCAACCTGCCCTGTGTCAAATGTCCAGGCTGGTGGTGGTGGTGTAATGGTGTAGGGAATATTTTCCTGGCACATGGTCCCTTAATACCAGTCAATCATCATTTGAATGCCACAGCCCATCTGAGTATCGTTGCTGACCATCTCCATAACTTTATGGCAACAATTAACCTGTCTTCTAATGGCCTCTTCCTGCATGATAATGCACCATATCGCAAAGCAAAAGTCATCTCAAACTGGTTTCATAAACATGACAATGAATTCAGCTTACTTCAGTGGCCTCCCCAGTCACTAGATCTGAATCCAATAGAACCACCTTTGGGCTGTGGTAAAACAAGAGATTGGCAGCATCAGTGTGCAGCTGAAAAATCTGCAGAAATGGTGTGATGCAATCTTGTCAACATGGACCAGAATCTCAAAGGAATGTTTCCAACATCTTGTGAAATCCATGTCAAGAAGAATTGAGGCTGATTTTGCATCAAAGTGAGGCTCTACCCAGTATTAGTATGGAGTTTCCAATAAAGGGCCTGGTGAGTGTAGATGAGTGTGAGGATGACATCTCCCCTGTCTCCCTTTCTCACGCATCAGTCTCTTATTTCCATAGTCCCAGCATTTATTATTATTTACCACTTCCGGCCCTGTCATTCTCCATCCCTCCACTAAATGGTGTCAAAGTTTCCTTCCCCTCTCCAGTTGCCTGATTCTGCTCCTCCCCACACACCTGTCCCTAACTGAACCAAAGCTACCCCTTGTTCCCTCAATATTGCATTACTGTAGCGGACACCATCACAAAGAAGATGGTGTAAGCTTTTGTTGACTCAGGTTACCCAGTAATTTTAAATAGAGACACCGGTAGAGGAATGGTAGCAATGAACAGTGATTAGTCATAACATACGTTTTTATTGACTTATGGTTGTTCAGGGAACAGTGTGAAATCTTTTCATTGAGTCAGCCAATCTCAACATTCCGATTGAATGGCACAAGAAACTGTGTAGAATATTTACACATAACCAATAAGTTTAACCCCTTGAATAAAAAGGATTGTGCAATTTTAGCAAGTTTATATGGTTGTGCCTTTACCAAATCAAGTGACAATAATGTTACAGAACACAGATGTGCTATGCGAGCTGCACTGTTGACCTGCTCCGAGCATGCAGGCAGCGGACCAAGTGAAACACGGTCATCCTAAGTGATGAATGTAGTGCGCCACGGGATTGACAACAGCAGACCCTTGACTGTGCCTTTCCAATCAATGAGGCACAACAAAATACAGCCCTAAAGGTTGTAAGTTTGTTCTTGACCTTGTTTTTTGCAGTTTCAGTGAATTGTCTAAAATGACTTGGTATTGGAACCGGAAGAGGGATTCTGGTGCTTGCTTCACTGTGCGAAGAGATGGTTAGGAACATACTACAGCAGTAATCTTCTTCAGCATGATATCTTGCAATAGTAGTAATGTGGAGAAATCTCCACCTTGCTTATTAATATATGTATACAGTAAAAAGAGGATGCAAGTCAGTTCAAAAGCAGAAAAAATGGCACACCAACAAATTAAAAATGCCTGTAGAACTTCGTATTGTGTTACAATATCATGGCTGACACATTTCTATGGTGTTACGTTTGTGTATTAATAAATATGCAAAGACATTTGGAATTGCAAACTGCAACCCAAAATTACTATCATTTAAAAATACGATAAAGAATTACCATTTGAAAAGCAAAAAATTATTTGCAATTAAAATGTCAGCTTGTATTTCCTGTCTTTTGTTTGTGTTTCTAATTTTCGGTTCGCAGTTTTTGTTTGTGCTGCTCAGTTTTTCTTTGGTCATTTTGATAACTTGACAAATGTTCCAGGGGTGATGATTCTCTCTGGTGCTCCTCTATTGGTCTGTTAAAGTGTCAGTTATATCCTGCAAGGAATTCTGGGAAGTGACATCAGAACTCCTATGATATTAGCATTCGGCCAGTAGCCCTCCTTAAAAGTTAAAATAAAAGTTATTTTAACCATCGATTTCCAAATGATTTATGAAGCTTTATTGATGACAAGCGATAAACCTTCAGGAAAGTGAATTATGGCTTCTAAAGTAATCCAGCATTGCTAACTTAATTGCAAGCATTTTAGCTACATTCACGCTTAGCCAGCTAAATCTTGAAATGCTGCTTAATGGTATGTGTTCATTTCCCTGTTTGGTAAAGATCTTTGACCAGACTAAAACATCTAATTAGCAGCTAAATCTTTTCATGTTCCTCTGTTGTTCAGAACAGACAGCTGATCTGTTGAGCAGTGCTGCAGACATTCTCAGCTGGTTTCAACTTCCGTTCAGACCCCCTTTGATCTACATCATTGCCTACAACATTTCTGGATTTTAAGTCACATACACAGAGTGTAACTGCTCTCATTTAATTATTTTTCTGTTTCCATTGTCAGACAACTGGAGGGTCTTAAACAGTGGTTTGAATGTAGTTCATTAATGCTAACGTTACCTGCTACCCAGGCAAATCTGAACTCCTTCACTACTGTGCTGAGATCTGACTAAATCAACATAAATTCGGTTTAACGACAACACCTGTATTGTGTGATCACAGAGAGAGTTAGGGGTGCCAGACAGCTGATACATAGCCCTTAGACCCTGAGCAGAGATATCACATTGTGATTGTATTTTTTTCATTTAAATATTTGATTTCAATCTGGTGAATATGCAGGAAAAGCTCTGGTTTGGGGTGTATAAAAATGCTGGTTTAGTGTGGAGATAGTATATGTTTTAACCAATGAGCTTAACTTCTGGCATGACTGATGCCAAACACTTTCTGCAAGACTCAGATCACCCACCAGTACACTATAGATTTTATTGACTGCTAGTTTTTCGAAGACTATAGAGCTCCAGTGGTGTCTGAACATTTGAGTTTTTACATTTGATATAGTTTTACTTTTTTTTCTGCTAAACAGACCTTGATGTAAGTAACTTTTGTATGGCTACTGGATAGTGTAACTGACTCCCATGTTTTTTTTCCCCATTTACAAGGTCATTTTTAACAAGGGAGAGCTTGGCATCAACTCCTCATGACTTATGCCGCCCGCTGAAGATTCTCCTAGAGTAGCAACGGTCCATCTGTTCCATCATCCAGTTCTCACCTATAAATATGTACAAAAATGCACACTAGCAACTAATAATCACTTTCCTGTAACTTTTACGTTACTAAACATTTTCTAAGAAAAGATAGGTTTTTAATGATTGTACAGAATAAATACACAATTTAACCAGGGTTTTAGGAAAACCAGTAGAGGACTTAAGGCAAGGTAAGTTTATTTGTATTGCACCTTTCAACAACAAGGCAGCATCAGAATCAATACAATACAAGGGCAATACAAAGTGCTTCTTTTCCTGCTGCATTTAGCATGTATCGACCACAGTCAAACGTTGCTCCTGCTCATTTGGTTTCCTGACAATAGAAACAGAAAAATAATAAAATGAGAGCAGTTAAACGGTGGATGGAGTTTTATACAGCAACACACAGCTCAACACATGTAAGCTGTCATCTGCAGTTTTTTTTGTTTTCTGATTTAAGAAGGAGCATGAACAGATTTTTCCCCACTTTTCCCCACTTTTATTTTGTTTTGATCTGAAATTCTTTACCAAAATGGCCTGATAACAGTGTTTTCCAGATGTAACTGGTTTAGTGTGGCTGTAGCTAACAAGCTAACTAACGGGCTAACAGTCTTGATAGCATTTGCCCAAAAAAACTGCCAGTAATTTAGAGTACTGTAAACACTATAACATACAGTTTTTTCCAGATATCAGCAGGAAGGTTTCATAAACCAGTGATGAAAATCGACAGTAAAAATAACTTTTATTTCAACTCTTAGGGAGTGCTAGTAGCGGATGATAATAGCATTAGAGCTCAGTGGTCGCTTACTAGAGTGTCTTGCAGTATATGACTGAGAGTTTAGCAGACAAGTGAGAAGCACAAACAAAAAACTATGACTCACAAACCAAAAAGTCCAAACACAAGCCATTAACAAGAAAATTAAAAAAAAACATCAACCAAAAGACAGCCAATGCAAGCTGTTATTTTAGATGTTAGATGATAATAGTTTTTGGTTGCAGTGTATGTTGGGCAATTTGCCATCCCACTTTTTTTCTGTTTAACAGACAATATTAATGCCATATGTCTCGGACAAAAGGGGTGTACACACTCAAATAGGCACAGGGGCAAGTAAAGAGGCAAGAACTCTAACAAAGTACAATCTAGTAGAGAGAACAGGAATACAAGATTACAAGCACTGCATCATACATCAAGATCTAAGCATTATTATATGAAAGGTTCAAAGGAAATTTATCAGTAAGGCTTTTAGGGACCATAGTATTGAGCCTGTCAATCCATAATGTCTCTCTTTGGGAAAGATATTTTGGAAAATAACCTCCTCCAATGAGATGTACTTTTGGTTAATGAAATGAAGGGAGGATAGTGGGACATGTTTGGCCTCTATATAATGCTTAGCCATTGTATAGTCTAAATATCCTTTGCTGATAGTTGTTTTTGCCCAGAAATACATACTTTAAGAGGTCTTTTGGTTTGTCCTATGTAGGCCTTTCCACAAGAGCAGGTCGGCCTGTAGACTATGTTTGTGGAGTTGCAGTTTATGAATTGGCCAATATAAAACTTTTCACCTATTAATGGGTGGATGCTCTTGGAGTTGTAGATATTATTACACTGCTCACAATGTTTACATCTGAAGTTACCTTTTGAAGAAGTAAGTCAGTTTGATTGGTCAGGCTTCTGTAAAAATTTAACCAAGGATGGAGCCCAATGGCCGAAGCATGTCAGCCATAATATTCCAATAAAATATAAAGTTTACAGGTATTTTTACTTTGTTGGTGTACCACCTTTTTGGATTTCTGAACTGATTGAATTTTTGAGGTTGAGCACCCAATTGAAATCAGAATCATAATCAGAAAAACTTTACAGCGGGCCGGATTTCTGAACTGATTGAATTTTTGAGGTTGAGCACCCAATTGAAATCAGAATCAAAATCAGAAAAACTTTATTGATGCACACTTGAATGCAGAGGATGCAAGTATTTGTACCTCCAGAGCTTGCATACCTTTTTTTAGGATAGATAGAAGGTATTAAGACTTATACTGTATGGTATGCATTGTAGAGATACCTGAATAATGCCGTATTGATGGCAGGATGTGAATCTCTGCCAAATAGTTGAAGGCCTTTCGTCACTTGAAAGGAGATAGGTACATTTCCTCTCAACTGCCAACACTCTCAAGGACTATGATTTATAAAGGCATCTTTCTATATAGAAGATCAGCTCAAATAATTTAGTTTTAAGGGACAGTTTGTCAAAAACTGTTACCGTGAAATAGTTTTATTTATCCTGATGTGAAATAACAGCCACTCTATCACCTCCTACATTTTAACGATGGGGCCCCCTTTCATAATCTCAGCCTCGCTGGAATTTCTTTTGCACTAATCAGCCTTAAATTGTCAACTTGGTTTGATTTAACTCAGGCTTAATGAGAAATCTGCCTTTAGAATGACAGCAGCCATCCATTTATCCTTGGCCTATCAGCACCTCCCCTGGACCGTCCGAATTGAAGTTGGAAGAGACAGCGGGCCTGGATTGTGTGATTAGATATATATATATATATATTTATATATGTATATATGTATATATTTATATATGTATATATGTATATATATATTTATATATGTATATATGTATATTTCTTTTTTTTTTTTTGGACAGAATATTGGGTTTTTCATCATTCATGTTGTAGACTTATGAATGAGTCAATAGATTATATGAAAAGTTGAATTCAAAGGTTTCTTTGAAATAGATCACTAATGGGCTTTGGTAAAATATATTTTTTTGTGACTGTGTTGACTTGATGGAATCAAAGAGTGAGGGCAAAGTCTAAATGGGTCATTTGAACAAGGAAAAGAGCCTTTGTCCTAACCAAGCATCACTCGGTCTCTATTTCCCTCATGTCTGTGAGTGATTATTGAAGAATGAAAATATAATGAGAACAGACCTATTTCCATTTAGGCTGTGTTTGGTTGGTGACATGTTTGTTAGGTCTTTGTTGTGTTTTAATGGGAATATGCCACAGAGTCTTGGTGTAGAATAGCACCTCAGATCTTGGCTGTTTTTCTTGCGTCACAATACATTACTTTTACTTCGCCTTTTCTGCTGTTCTGACACTTGTTTCAGCCTACTTGAATGTCAGTCAAGTAACAATGTAGTGATTCCCACTTTGATCACTGCTCTGCGTGTGTGTATGCATTTATTTCATAATGTATGTGGTTGTTATATTTATTTGACAGAGGGGGTCTTGCATGATTCTTTTCTTTATGCTTGCATGTTTAGGCACACAGGTCTGCATGAATGACTGCTGCAAGGGCTTAAATGTGTGTTTTTATGCTCACGCTGCTGCTTGTGTTGCATTCAAAAAAGATACAAATGCTGACAACCAAATGATTCAATAGAGGGCTGTTTTGGATCTGTTTGGATCTGTCAGCAGCAGCCTACTTTACATATCAAAATATTCCATATAGGAAAGAAACACATATTTTACTTCCAAGACCCATTGTTCTCTATATTTGGTATATATTGTGAACAAACAAATTTCTTGTGCAGTTTATTTTTAGAGGACTGTTTTACATATTTTTTAGTGTTACTAACAAAGAACTAGTATTGGTCTAGTTTTCAATATTCATCACTACTGCAAGGGTAAAAGCAAAAACAAAAAAAATGATAAATGATAAATTTGGATAGGAACACTGTATCGTGTTTTGTTTTGTCATAATTCAGGTTGTATTCCAATAAATTATTTCTTTTTTATTTATTATTCTTACGTCCACCCCTGCCAATATGGACTTTATTCTTTATTACTTTATAAAACCCGTATTACAGTAGCAGACTAATGCTCTTGAACAGAAAATGCTGCATTTTTGCTGCTTTTGCTGCTTTAACACAAATAGTTGTATAGTTAAAAGAGATTTACCGGTGATTCACTGGTGATCATAGAGAATGTTGTTTAGTTAACTTGACTTTGTGCTGCTGCCGATAAATAATTGTTCTGTCTCATTTACAAATGTATTCAGACCCTTTGCTGTGACACTCCAAATTGTGGTCACGTGCAGCCTGTTTGCTTTATTTTTCCTTGAGATGCGTCTAGTCCATCTCTAGCAAATTTAATTGATTGGATATAGTTTAGATGCATGCACCTGTGTATATAAGGTCCCACAATTCACAATGAATATGTCAGAACAAAAACCAAGCCACAAGGTCAAACAAAGTCTCTGTAGACCTCAGCGATAACATTGTGGTGAGGCATAGAGCAGGGCAAGGGTATAAAACCATTTCTAAAGCTTTGAGTGTCCCCAAGAGAGCAGTGGCAATAATAATCAAAAAGTGTGAAAAGGAAGAAGTTTGGAACCACCAGGACTCTTCCCAGATTTGGCCGTCCGACAAAACTGAGTAAACTGTCCTCTGCCAGAAGGATGACCACCTCAGCAGTACTCCATCAACCAGGCCTTTGTAGTGGAATGGCTAGACGGAAGCCACTATGAGTAAAAAGGCATATGACAGCCTGCTTGAAGTTTGCCAAAAAAAAATGTAAATGACTCAGAGAGCATGAGGGAAAAAATTCTCTGGTCCAATGTGACGAAAAATTAAACCTTTTTGGTCAAACTCCAAACACTATTTCTGTGAAACACCATGAACTTTTCATATCCTGGCTAAATCCATCCCTAAAGTGAAGCATGGTGATGGCAGTATCATGTACTGAATTAAAGGTCTGAATACTTTTTGGAAATGAAAGATTTCAGTTTTTGATAGAAAAAAAACAAAACAGCAATTGTATCCATTTAAAATTGAATCTACAATACAATGAGGTGTGCAAATACTGAAGGGGTCTGAATACATACATCTTGCTGTTCCCAGTTAACTTGTCTGGTACAATCTTCATGTAACTGGGAAATGGGCTGGGAATCACTGGCAAGCCAACATTTGGGGAAAATACACATCAGTAAGTTGTTTTGAAGGCATTATGACCAAGAGAGTTAATGCTCATCAGTTTGTCATTCATCCATGTTCTGTTTAAGCAATTTAAACGCAGCAGCCACTGATTGATGTACTCTTCATAAGTCTCACAGATTGCCTATCCGATTGATAAAGCAGGTTTCTTGATGCTGCAATACACTTAGTTAAGACAGATTTGACCGCTGTACAGGAGGTGGAAATTAGTGTTGTTACATTTTGTTTTAAATGGTGATAGAGACTGGCAAAGGGACATAGATTACACAATACACCTTTAAAGAGATCATGACATATTAATAGCTGTACGTAGTGTCACAGTTGCTGATAACAGCACACAATGGGAGGACCCAAACACAGACAAACACACACAGACAGAATAATGTAATGAAGTTGCTTTAATGGAGGAAGAAAGGCTTACAGGCAGATGGGTGGACAAGTATGCAGGCAGGTTTACAAGCAGGTAGACAGGCAGCTAGAGAGACAAATAGACAGCAGGCAGGCATGTAGGTACAAACAACAAGTAATTAAACTCAGGTTGCAGGCACACAGCAAAACACTACTGAACCTAAACAGTTGAACTGACAAGGAGGAGTTGACAAAACTAAGGCAAGTGGGCTGGGAAAAATGGAGCTGGGATCTCAGGTGGAAAGCCTGGGGGCAGGACAATGGCTTAGCAGGACACCTCAGTCGGACGACCCAGGGGCAGGGCAGAGGCCAAGCAGGAAACCTCAGGTTGACGGCCTGGGGTATGTGGTGCAAATGAGCAGGAAACCTCAAGCAGAGACAGGTCCCCTTTGGAGGCAGAGCAGGAGGAAGATGGCGAATATGCGTGACTGATCCTGGACAGAACAGGGTACTGGCGTTCAGAGGAGGGAACCAGTGATGGGGACCAGAGATTCAAACAGGCAAAGGAGAGAACCAGACACAATAGAGGCTGGCAACTTGAGTATCAAGGAGGCAGCCTGATAATCTGGCTGGTCATAGTCGGTTGAGACAACGGTGTCAGGAACTGGCTGGTCTTCGTCAGCTGAGACAACAGCTAACTGCGAGATCAGCCAGGGCGTTGGCAAGGGTTTCTGACAGAAGATCAGGCAGGGCAACAGCAAGTATGACTGACTGGGGTTCAGACAGGCTGTCAGTGGGGGCAGCCAATTGTAGATCAGGAGCAGGTGTTGGCCAGGCCACAGACTGAGAACCAAGAGCAGGTATCAGCCGGCCTGCCAACTGGGGACCAGGAGCAGACTTAACATGGGCAGACTCAGGAACAAGCTTGAAGAAGCAGGCAAGGACGGAGCAGGAGACCTCAGGCAGGCAGCCTGGAGGCAGGAAAGACAGTCTGTGTCAGGCCGAGAGCCACTTCCTCTAATCTTAGGCTCAAATTCTACAAATTCATTGGATTTGGAATAACCAGACAAAGCACATCCTCTATCTATCAGCACATGTATCTTCACGTTCAGCTTGCAGAGCAATACAAGTAATAAAATTGACAAAAACAACTCCCTATATTGTATACACAAGAATAAGTTGCACATCCATGAACATCAGGTCACACAGAGTTGTCACTCAGTATTTAGCATTTAAATGCTCACAAAAACATCAGGAAAAATGTAGTCACAGAAAAAGTAATACACAAACTGACTTATGGGCAGGAAGACAGGCTGGTACACAGGCAGGCAGTTACAGACAACAGGTAATTAAAATCAGGTTGCAGGCACATAGGAAAACACTAGGGAACATAAACAGAAAGAGAAAAGGGAAGGCGGGGGAGCAGTAGAATTTTGACTTTGGAACTTACTTTGGGATCTTTTTTTAAGTCACGCTAGTGGCAAGGCTGTATGGATATGTCAGTCGGTCCATCACATTAGTCCAAACTGAAAGATTTCAAACACTATTGGATTGATGTAATGTTGTAAAGACCTGCCTACTAAGTACAAAACTATCCCTGACATGAATTGCATGACTTGCATTATTCATGTATTATGGATTGTTAATATTCTTTTATCAAGGAACCAAATATAGTCCAAACCATAAATATGTAGACAGCTACACACTTTTTTTTTCTTGAGTCTCTGTGCTTCAACACATTCAATTGGGAATAAAATACTGGATACTAGTACTGAGACTAATACTGAGACTTAAGAGCCAAGTGTCAGATTTAATTTGAGTGGGTTTACATCCATATACAAAGAACTGTGTCGTGCCTAAAGTTTAGGGGTTCAAAAGTAGTTGGACAGATACACATGAAGTCAAACAAAAACATCACATCTAATTTGTGGAAAATCCTTTGCAGTTGATGACTGCTTGAAGTATTTGACCCACAAACACCAGCAGACACTTTGTATCTTCCCTGGTGATGCTCTCCCGGAGCTTCACTGGAGCCACCTTCAGCTCTTGCTTGTTGTGGGGTCTCTCAACTTTTAGTCTGGTCTTCAGCATGTGGAATGCAGCTCAGCCAGACTGAGATCGGGTTATTGACTTGCCCTGTCGAGGATATTCCACCTCTTCACCCTGAAAAGCTCTGTCGTTGCTATGCCCATATATTTGGAATTATTGTCCTTGTGAATAATGAAATGTCGTCCAATGATGCATTTGGCTCAATCTTAGTGCACAGAATGCTCATGTATACCTCTGCACGCATCCTTTTCCAATTTCTGTGGGTTTTTGCAAACTGACACCAGACCTTCCTGTTTTTGAGGCTTACCAGTGGTTTTTCTTCACCATGCAAATAATTTTCCAGTCATCCATAAGACTTGTGCTCCTCAGTCTACCAACTCCTTTGCCATTTTCTAGTTTTCCTATTAACACCGTTTTTCCTTTTTTTTAATCTACCCAACTGTTTTTGGCACACCACTCATTATCTTTTTCATCTGCATG
Source organism: Xiphias gladius (assembly GCF_016859285.1). Taxonomy (NCBI): domain Eukaryota; kingdom Metazoa; phylum Chordata; class Actinopteri; order Istiophoriformes; family Xiphiidae; genus Xiphias; species Xiphias gladius. Next base: position 27,822,257 of record NC_053405.1, on the reverse strand, counting down.
TTCACCTCCTTACTTCTCATATTGACAGACAACTCCACCTAAATCTAAATGCAACTCTCAACTCTCAGCCATCTCTGAGCCACATGTGAGCTGTTTTGTGCATGAACAAGCTTTGAAACAACACACACAGCTCCCCAAGACACATTTAGTACCAAAGTGTCCAAATAATTTTGAACCCTTAGGCACTATGTGTTTAAAGGGCTATATCTCACACACCGCTCTTTCTATATTGATGAAAACCTTCACAAAATAAAGCTTTAATGTAGTCTCCATTATTTTATTTCAAACAGAATGTGCTGAAACACAAAGTCGGAAGAACAAAAAATCTATAACTGTCCAAATACAGTCTGGACTCCATTTAAATAGGAGCTGAAAGAATTAGTCAATCGAGATGAGTGGCAACAATTGGCAACAATTTTGGTAAACGCTTTATCATTTAAGTCATTTAATCACTCCAAAAAAACCGAAATATTTAGTGGCTCCAGCATCTCAAATGTGAAGATTGGTCGAAAAATAATGAACACATTAATTAATAATGAAATGATGAGTGGCACTGTAGTACAAAGCTGTTCCATTCAGGCCTTTCCTAGAGGCAGCTGAGTCTCCATATGAATTCCCAGCCTTTGCTTCGATACCGCATTCCTGATTATTCTCCTTTCACCTGAACACATTTTCCCTCCTCTTTAATGCATTTTCCTTGCCTTAATACATTTATTTTCACTGGGAAGGCTGATGCATGGGCTGTTTGAGCTCCTCGTATTGATTGTTTTGGGGAATTTGATGCCTAGAAACTTGCTGTTCACCTCTTCTCTCCTCTCTCCTCCAACCCGGGGGAGTTTTAAATGGAAACACAGTACTATGAATCACACAGCAGGGAGCTCCATGATTGATAGCATTGCTTACCATTTACTAGTCACTGTCTGGAGATAAGCCCAGAATTTATGGAGTATTGGAAATCCTTGCCGCTGCTACATGCGGATTAGAGTGAGGAATGGCTACCCCTGTACTGCTACTCGAGTCACCCGGTTAACAGCTTAAGTGGAAAACGAGCCCATTTTACTGTTTATTAAAATAAAATTTTATTTTTGTTTTTTTTTGTTTTGTTTTCTGGAGTGTTACTGTAAATTGAATGGAGAAAAATTTGGAGAATGGTGTATCTGTGTGTCTCTGCGTGTTTTTTATGGTGTATTTGCTTTTTTTGCGTTTATCTCAGTAAAGCATTTGCTGACAAGTGACCATGACTTCATTCACCTTAAAAATCGTTGCTGCCAGTTAGTTCAGGTAAATGGACAGATATGGGCTCATATTAGGATCAAAAAGATTCTGAGCTTGTAAAAACAACATTTTTCAACCTGTAAAATAAATCTGCATGAGAAATTCAAGTTTGTACATTTGTAGAATGTAGTTTTATTTGTAAAATAAAAAAGACCATGTGAATAAAATCTGTGAACAAATGAACATATGATATCAGTGATAAGGTTACACAAAGACACTGAAAAAATAAGTGCTTTTGTGAACACGTGTGTACATTTATTAAGCAGAAAACTGTGTGCAAAACTCAGCGCTCAAGGTTCTCTCACTCTGTGTGATGCTGAAGTTATATGAATGTGAATTTCTTTACACCTGAATCTGATTGGACAGTGACAATCTAACTAGGGAGCAGAGTCAAACCAGGCGGCAGTTGGTTCCTTTACCCTTACCTCGGCTGCAGGTCCTGAAAGGTGCGGGATTGTCCACGACCCAGGTTCGTTTGCATACATAGACAGCAGATCAAATGTTTACCATTGTTTTCTACAGCATCATCAAATATATATAAAAACCACCTGGGTACCGGAAGAGCCGGCACCTTCATCCATCTTCAAAATCTACTCCACCTCTCATTTAATGCGCTATGTGCAAACAAATGTGGCCCAAAGCGCTGAGCGCTGCTTAAACACTGATTACCTGCAATCATTACTGTGCCTGAATGCATCCTGTGTACACACAATGTTGAATGGCAGTTTTTGTTCTCAAGAACCAGCACACAGACCACAGTTCTTATATCTCAGAACAACTGTTTGCAGACTTACAGACCTTAGATTTTATACTCCCCTTTCATAACTATAGAGACCTGTTCTCTGGCTTTAGAAACAGTTTGCAGATTTATAGAGGCATTTTAGAGATCTCGGATTTAACAGCTACATCATAGGACACTCCAGGCTAACCTATCTGACCACACTTTCTGCAACCTAACACACAAACGTGCAGATTTCAGGTTTTATACATCAAGCAGAAGCATGTAAAGCTCGGCTTTAATGTTTCCGGGTCCACATTTACACCTGTGCTTTTATACCATGGAAACAAGTTAAAGACCCAATTTTGCATAGCCAGACACAGTATATAAACCTGTCTTTATACTATATAAGTATTTAAAAGACCCCAGCTTTTGCCTAAATAGCAGCTGAAAGATCTGCTTTTATTCCTCACAATCTGTTCGCAGTCTTTGGCTTCATACCTCAGACTCAACCAGGTTGTAGACCTCAGGCTGTTTTTCTGTCTGTACGTTCTTAAGAAGACTTCAGTTTTTACACTTAAAAAGCAGTGAGAATTCTTTTTTATTGACCTCGCCGTACCCCAGGAGCAACTTGCAGCTCTTAGTTTTTGTACTTCAGAGGTGGCTTACAGACCTCTGTTTTTACGCCTCAGAAGCAGAGTTTTTATACTTTAGAAGCATTTTAGAGTTGTCAGCTTCTATCATTCAACATCAGCTTTGAGATTTGCTTTTCATTCATCAGAGGCAGATTACAGACCCCGGTTTTTACACCTTTCAACCAGCTTCCAGAACTTAGTTCTCACACTTGTGATTAAGCTAACAGGCTGCAGTTTCTCTTCCTCATAACCAGCTGGCAGACTTCAGTTTTTACGTCCAAAGCAAAGATTCAGTGCCAATGCAGGGTCTGGAGGTAAGGTCAGGGTGGTGAATCGGCAAGTGGCAAGACTCTCTTCCCAAGGAAAATGATAAGCATCAGTTAGTTGTTCAAGTTTGTTTATGTTCAAGTGCCAAAGAAGATGTTCATGAGACAAATGAAGCTGATTGTTTACCTATGTTTATATATCTCAGAACCAAGCTGGCAGGACACAGCTCTTCCACCTCACAACCACCTTGCAGACCTTGGTGTTTATACGTCAGAAGTATTATACTTAGCTTTAATTGCTCAAAAGCAGCATGCAGACCTTAGGTTTAATGTCCCAGAGGTAGGTTGCAGTTTTACTGATTTTCTATTTCAGAGATCTTGGTTTAGAGAGTTATAGTTTTTCATATGTCAGAAGCAGCTTACGGACCTCAGATTTGATACCTCAGCAGCTTGCAGAACAATGTATTGCTCTGGAGAGAGTCCATCCTTACTAGATTTCAGAACCATTTTTTACCGAGTTTGGTTTACCTAGCTCCAGCTGCAGCTTAATTAATGGTGTGTTGTTCGGATCGACAGTCAGGTTGGGAAGATAGCCAGGTTGACTGATCAAAGTCTCATCGTGGCTGAGCCCTGAGCCACCTGAGCCATTTCATCATATTAATATCCTGCCGCACTGTGACCACACATTTGATCCGCACATGCTGATATTCAACAAGTCATTTTACATCTACCTAGTGCCAGCTCATCACAAGCAGCGGCTTTCTCTGCGGCGTGGGCCCATTATGAAACATGACTTAATTCTCCTTGACATGAAGCCAATTCAGGCAACGATTGTTTCACAGGTTCATCCTATCTCCCCACGCAGCGTGCGGGCAACAGGGTAGGGGTGGTGAAGGGGGGTTGTATTAGGAGTTGAAAGACCATGGCTGAGGGGAGAATAGTTGTCAGCCCATGTGGAGGGAGGGAGAGGACACAGTATAGCCCATCACTTCTGCTCCCTGAGAGAGTTATTACAGAGGCAGGCCAGGGTGAGAGCTGATAATTAATTTGGAGAGTGCAGATATTGGTTTTGTGCAGGAGAGACTGACAACACTGGCTGTCTGGTATATGTGCCTGTACGCGTGGTTCTTTGTTTGTATGTGCATGAAAACAGGACAAAGGTTGAAGAGGAGGAGCAAGGGGAAGAAGAGGAGGGAGGGAGCTGGAAAAAAAGGAAGGCAAATGACAGTGTCGCCTTAGAGCTAACATCGAAGCTCCTCCACAAAGAAAGACTATGACGAAGCATATTTATGCCTCCTCTCTTGTCCCCGACCTCCCTACTCCTTTGCAACTTCTTATACTCATCTCCCATATCTCTCTCCCCTCTCTTTCTCTTTCACACCTATCCATCATTGCCATCTCCCTCTCCTCCCCTCTCTCTGGTTCCTCTCTTCCTCTTTCATGAGTGTGTGTCATCCAAGGCAGCTTTTCTTTTTAAATAATGACACTCTTCTCTGTGTGTCAAATTATTAATGTCGCAGGATGGAAATAGGCTTGTTTTCCATCAGTTCGTCCGTTCAGGAAGCTCCCGGATTGTAGCGCAGAGGCACAATAATAGCAGTAAGCAATTGCAGAGACTGAATGGAGCACAGAATTTGTGCTCTTACTCATGCAAATCCACCGTTAGGTCACGATTGAGGACAAATTCAAGATTGTGTTGTAATGGCTGAAGAATAATTCAGAAATAAAACGGAATAGACAAGACAACAAATGGGTTTATAATATTAGCCTGTGTTACTTAAAGAAAGAGTAAACGATTCTCGAGCAAGATTGATATTTGAACTCAACAGCAAAACAAACACACCCCTCCCTCCAGTGCCTCATCAGAAGCGCAACAGTGAGCATCTTATACAGCCTGGAAGTGGATACTCTAAAACAAAACAAACCTTATAATATATAACGCCATCAAACAAAGGGCAGGCAAACAAACACAGCATCGAAAACACAGAGCAGTGAAAAATGGTGAGAGCTAGCTGTTTACACTGTTTTTACAAAACTACAGTGACAAAAGAGAGGACTATGGGTTTGTAGCTAAGCTAACAAGGAAGGTGATGTTACTTGGCAGAGCATTTTGAATTATATATCAATCAAAATATTCCCACGGTGCTTCCCACAAACTTCTGTTTTTAGGTCTTTGTGGCTATAAAACCGTTGTTTACCCTCGTTTTGCATGTTTGCAAATATTGTTGACAAAAACCACGATATAAACAATGAGACAGCCAACTGTTGCTACAGTTACTGCTGTGAAGTTAACACGCAGAGAGAACAGAACGGTTTCCCAGAGCTCCCACTGCCCCTTTTTATCCCCCTTCCCCCTTCTTGTACACAAGCACGACTGACCCCCAGATGCTCATTGGCTGGAATTGTCAGTCTTGTCAGTCCACTTGCCACTTTGTATCCCATTTGCAGAGCCAGGGTTGTGTAGGAACACCAGAAGTTTTGTTTTTTTTTCAGCACAGAAACGGACAGCTAGCGGACCATGAGGAGATATTTGCTGAATTTGACAAAAAGTGTAAAGACTTCGATTCGCTTACTGAAAAACAGAAGCTTTCCTGTCCGATTTGACTGACCTACTTTCAGTTCATTTGACAAAGACTGTTCCAGGGGGATGTTTCCTCAATCTGTACTTTTCACAATTGAAATTCAGTCCCCAAACTCTGTGTCTGTCTCATTCTCCCACCGTCTCATTCTTTTCCTTTATAAATTGTGCATCTAACACAGGGCCCATGGTAGCAGTGAAACTAGGTCCCGGGCTTCAAATAGCAGCCCATTGTATCCCAGGGACCCCCAGCCGAGGAAAGGCCAAGAGAAACAGCGAGAGAGACACACACAGAGCAGGAGAGAGCGAGAGATGGGCGAATTGTTTTACGAAAATTAATATTTGTCATTTGGTGCACCAGACAATACCCTGTTGGGATCACATACAGTACAACGGCATTGTTTAAATCCATTGATTTTTAAAGATATCACAGTGTACCTTTTGTTTCCAGCACAGTTGGGAGAATTTGGGTGCTGAGGGGGTGTGTGTCTGTGTGTTTGTGCACGTGCACGGTACCTGCATGTTCTCTTTCATGATCTCTTGGACTGCTTGCCATTTCCCACATTGTTAGAATCCTTTACCAGGACCTTATTATTCACCGTGCAGTGCGACGTCAGGAGTCAACGTTTCTGTTAGTGTGTGTATGTGAGTGATTAAATGACCATGACTGGGCAAACACACAGCAAACTGCGTCATTTCCTTCTCGTCATCCTTTCTCTCGCCACCATAGAACTCATTGTCCCATCGTCTTTTCTCATTCTTCCAAAAAACCAAAGCAATCTTCTTTTGTCGCAAGCGTCTCTGCTAGAAATTCAGGTCCACTCTTTGTGAAATTTTAAGGCATACAACAGATGTGAAGGTTGTAAGCACGGTTGATGTCAACATGTGACTCAAGGGTCAGACTGACACACACTTAACAAGAGTGGATGGCAACCAAAATAAAGGGAAAAAAAGAACAGAATGTTTTATATCTTGACCTTTTTTTAGAAAGAAAAAGTTCATAGTACCACGTGATACATTGTTATAGAAAAACTGATAATACTATGTGAAAGAAGTTACATTCCTTTTTGTTATTTATATTTTTCAAGCTATAACTTTCCATCTGGCAGAAAATACTCAGTTCTCCCCCAGACAACATGACTCTCTGCCCATGGGCTCCCACTGAGTCCCCACCCTGAAGACAACCTTATTTAAGAATATGCAAAATGTAATATCAGCTTAAATATTATACGTATTCAAACTACAGTTAGACGCAGGTCCCATGTGCAAAAGCTCCATCATCTGTTCACTGTTTATTGTGCTTAAGTGGTATATATTTCCATGCTGGTTTGTGCAGGGGGTGATTGAGAATGGGAACTCTTAAGAGCCCATTGCCTGGCTGGCAATCCAGACTTCGCCAGAATCCCAACTACTACTGAAGCAATTCATTTATGAGTTGATTGACAAAACAATTCTGATCAGTCGATTATTTGTTTATAAAGCATAATTACCTACCCAACATTTTTGGGTTTCGTTTTGTCAAATGTAAGATTTTTCCTTTTTTTTTTCTATTTTATATCATTGTAAAGTTAATGTTTTGGGGTTTTGGACTGTTCCTTGGACAAAACAGAGACATTTGAAGACATTACTTTGGACTTTTGGACATTTTAAAGACAAAATAGATTAACTAATGAAACTGTCAGATTAATCAACAATAAGAATATTTGTTGCAATCCCTATCATGATGAAGATATCTAACCAAAATTTAACAAAATTCTTACACAGATCACATAGAATTATGTGGATGGTTTCGGTTGCGCAGGAAACATTGCTGGACAATAACTGCACCTTGCAGCCTTTAATACCTAATCTTTCACAGTATGGGATATCATTCAAATGCCTCCCTATTATACTTCTTACTGTAAATCAAAGACGTTTCTCACTTTTCAAGAAGAATGTTAAAGTCTGCTTCGCCAAAATGCATGTTCAATGACTTCACAAGGGAAAAGAGTAAGTGTCATCTAAAGCTGTGGTTCAATACCAGACAGAGCAATACGATTTGAATTGCACTGTCTGGAGCTCAAACACCTAAACTGAGTGCAGCTGCCATTAATATTGTTTAATTACACCAGTGAGAAAACCCTTTAAAAATGTTTTACAACAGGTTTCTTGTTCTGCATAATCAATAAGACAAATCACACTACGTACCTGAAAAGAAAATAACAAATAACAAATCAACGAGGCAGCTGCCAGTATAGAAGGAATAAACACAAGGAGTGTGTATGTTTGTGTGTGTGTGTGTGTTTTGCTGTTGTGAAAGTTATGGTTAAACGTCTGTCAGTTGTGTGGCTGAAGCAATAATTTTATATGTAAATGTTGAAAATGAAAAAGAGAGATGTGAAGTCTCTGATCAGTCGAAACTGTTTGGATTTTGTACCTTTTTCCCATCTCCCCTCAGCTCTGCAATGCATTTGTGCAGCTCAACATCCCATAATGCCAAGCTGCCTCAGTGTTGCCTTAGAGTAGCATAGCAGCCTTTATACAGGGGTTACCGTGGAGACCACAGCAGTGCCACTGGTGGCAGCAGCAGCAGCAGCAGCAGCCACTCGCTTGTTTCACCTGACATTCATACAAGCCCCTCTAGCACATACGCACACTAAAGAACTCACTCACACGAGTAGACCACCACACGCCAGCTACCACATGTGCTGTACATATACACGCTTCCTTGAAATATACACAGGCTGAGACACATGAACATACAGCCAGATCACTGACATGCGGGTGATAACGCACACACGCAAGTAAACCTACACAAACATAAAAGCCAGCCCTCTCCTGTCTGACCACGTCTTGCATTATTAATGATGTGGCTGCAGCTTTTTAAACATAGCAGACTCAGCAGGAGGCGGACACCGGCACCAAACACACCGATTACAGCACATTCAGGCATTTTTTCATTCGGGCATTAAGAATGGGCCGTATTTACATAAGAAAATTCTCATTTCTCTCATTTCTTGCAACATTCATTGTGTCACATGTCATCTAGATGTCACTTCAATGTTTGATCCAGTTTGTCATTTAGAGAGATGATATGTGTGGGCTGTTTATAAGGAAGCGTTGGAGGAAGAGTGTGACAGCACTGTCAACGGAACCGTTATTTGGATAAATATCTAATTTGATGCAAATTCTTTTCTTTATGCTGCTGCGTGTCCTTGTTCGATGCATCTTATTGTTGGTCAGGAAACTGGATCATGGCACAATATTAATCTATACAGAAGCATTAAGGAAATACAGCAAGATGCTTAACCAGTAAGCATTCTTAAACCTTCATTTACAGTAATGATAAAACTCCCATCTGCAGTGGTTTGGCACCAGGGGATCACTGCATTTATCTGGAGTTAGTGCCAAATTATTATGGATGTGTTTTATTCAGTCCCATTCCCGCTTTGAAGCTAGTAGGCTAGACACCAAAATATGCCTTGTTAGCCAAAAATACAGAAATTTTTTGATGGAAAATAATGAGTTCACCCTGTTTACCCAAATTCCTTTCACAGTGCTGCCACTTTGAAAACTAAACAACAAAGCATAGCACAAATAGCATCTGGGGCTTAAAACTCAATGACATAAGACGCATTGCAGCAAGATATTGCAATTAAGGCTTGAAAACTATCATAAAAAACACTGAAAGGAAAATATCAATAGTTATAACTAATTCATTCTTATTATTTTTATAGCATAGTATGTAAATACACTTGATGAAAAAAGGACCAGATCAATACAGCAGCTAAGTTTCAACCCTGGCCAGAGTTCTTATTTTTGTGTTTCGACTGAAGTAAAACCAAACTGAATATATTCTGTGTCATACTTTTGTTCAGACTACAGAGAAGCTAGCCTCTCGGTTTCTGCTATGAGCAGCAGAGACTGGAGCCCCCACTGCAGGCAACAAACGTGTAAGGTGAGGGTCACATGACCAACAGAGCTAGCAACAAGAGGATACTGTAAAGTTGCATACTGTAGCACCTCTATGTCATGGGAAGGACGAAACAGTACATAAAATACAAAAAAGTGCTGTTCTGGGAATTGACTACATTTCAAAGTAAAATTTTCTTTTTTGAGAGCAAAGCTGAAAAAGCTTGCGGCCACGCTCAGAATGGACATATGGTCCACCTTTGGACCCTAAACCACAAGTTGTAAATCACTCACATAGGCATTGCGAAATGAAGTGAAAATGGTTCTATGTGAGTTTTAAAACTGAAAGAGTTTCAACTTGAACAAAAATTCATGCTTATCCCGATGCTTTATGACTCCAGTTTATGAACATAGAGAGATGAAAAGCATATGAGGGAAGACAGGAAAAATAGTTCAGTCGTGAAATCAGAGGCAGGCTAAGCTGTCAAAAAACCAACAAACAAACAAAACAAAAAAAACACTATGGTATGTGCATTGGCTACATTTATAGCCAGCTACGGCTAATATCTGCTCAATTAGACCGGTGGTCAAATTAATTTGAATAATGCAAGTTTGCTTCATATTCAGTCAGGAGGCACCTTAAATATTGCTTTCAGGGGGTTGCTAAAGAGAATTGACTTCGAGCACTTATCTCCAGTTCCTTTCCAGTAAGACGGACAGTAACGTAATCCCTTCCTAGCTTGAAATCACTCTAGACAAACACAAAATCCAAAGTCCTTGTTCCGTGCAAAAACACATTCTAAAGTTTGGATGAAGCTTACATGACACCTCTGCAGCCTGAATTAGCCAAATTGAGTGGGTATCTTCAAAAGTTACAGTCTTTGTCCTACAAAATTCCCTCACTGTGTTTCCCCAGACAGGGCTTCCTTGCTGAGCTGCAGGGTGAATGGGAGACATCCTACCATCACATGTTATTGGACAAACCGGCTGGTGAATGATGAGGCTGGCTAAGACGCATGAACTGTTATGTTCACCGCAATGTCATTGAACTTGTGCAAAAGTGCATGAAAACAGAACTTAATGATTTTTGATTCTGGATACAGGGACATCTTGTTACAAATAAAGGGCACTATTTGGAATTATTTACAACCTTTGAAAGATATTTAATTTCTATAAATCTGGTGTAATAAATGGCTTGTAGAAAGAGAAGCACCTTAATACAATTTTTGCTACTGTATATTGAAAATACATCAGTAGGGATGGAAAAGGGATTTGGTCATTCAACTGCATCATGCCAGAGGCTTACCAGTGCTGTAAAGGCTTAGTTTTGATTTCCAAAACGCACACAGATTGGAGACACACGATGAAAAAGCACAGTACAGCTGCACAACTATATGCGTTTAAGTTTATGTGAGTCAACTGTTTCAGTATGACAGTTTGCTTGTTGTGCTGCTGCAGCAAGTTGTTAATTTTTGAAGGCCATGTCAGCCATATGATATTATTGTGTTAATTGGACATGCAAGAACCCAGTAATATCCAGGCTGAGTGCTGAAAGGCTGCACACCGTGCCATGTTTCACAGTGCTGAGATCATGATGACAGGCCACTGGCGCCTTGGACCAAGACCTGCCAGCGCAAATTAACATCATTGTGATGGTTTAATTGTACAGTGATTTTACGCACGTTTTGTATGCATGTGTGTCTATATGTGTATATGTGTAAAAGCTTGATTGGGGAAGTTGGGTGGACGGTTTAGTAGGTTGAGTAGGGTGACTGGGGTCACCACTGTTGGTCATGGCCTAAAAGAATGAATGGATAATATCACTTTTACCATTGCAGTTGTGGTCACTATCCAACTACATGTGCTTTAAAGTTGCACTAATATATATCTTATTTTAGCAGTGGATCAAACAGCTACGTGTATGTGAAAGGGATCATTCATAGAGATACCTACAGAGAAGCACCAGCAGACCCTGCAGTTCTCTTTAGCTATAGAGAATGTGTTTGAACCAAAACAATGAGCTGAAGAATGCAGTCTCACCTCTCACATCAGCCTAATTTCCCGCTGAATCAGGCAGCTGTTTTCAGCGAAAAAGTTCTGACAAATCTGCTCCTGCCCAGCAGTAAACATCAGACAGACAAAGTTTTTAAGCCCTAGCCAATATTGTGGAACATTTAGCAGCTAAAGAGCCAACTAGGCGAATGAATATTGGGCCAGGAAGTGCAGGTGGCCAGAAGCACGATTCCAAATGAATGTTAATGTTGCTTCATATCTGCTGGATGTGTAAATAGCCAATTTTTTGTTAACACCTTTGCCATCATGTGTAGATGTGGAGTTCTTCCGCCTACCGAGTGGTTCATACCATTAACTAATGCAGCATTAAGTAATGATTTTTATCTTAAATTTGTGTGTGCATGCATTAATGTGAAGGCTGGGATCAGTTGGGGGTACATCCTACCTTTCAGACAGAGAAACCACAGGAGGACTGATGAGTCAGTGATGCACTTACAACTTCTTAACTTTCGGCATAAAGACAGTGAGTCAGCCTTAGTCACATCTACAGTGTAATGACTCATATAGTACATAGTTAATTTATTAACAACATCAGTGCTTCGACCGCACTGGATTCATCAGGACTTCATCAGGGTTTGAACTGATGTCATAGCTGATAAATTAGTGATTCTGTGTTCTGAGTTCACTTTTTTTGTTTTTGTCTCACCACCAAAATGTGCTTCCATTACATTGAGAACTACAGTTTGTCAACTCATCTTCTTACTGTCCCATATTTTTCTCTGTAACATTTCCTCCGTAAAAAGAAATTTTGTGAAATGACCCCGTGTCTTTAAATGCAAATACCTGTTCTGCCAGGAGAAGATTAGGTGGAGCAGACTCAGCTGGAAACAGGCAGTAGTCTGAAATTAGGATTGTGCTGTGAACAGTAAAGGTGTGGAGGTTAAGAAGTTTTCTTATTGAGTGAGTTTTCAATTTCAGTTAAGGGTGTTCTATCTTTAACAATTACAAAAATATACTTGCTTTAGTCTTGCCTTATGCCACCAGAAATGAAAGTTTACCACTTTAAATAGGGCATTTAAGCTGTCAACTCCCTAATCATCCTGCTAGTTGTTAGTGTTTACTCACTGTACTGTATATCCTTTGTCTTTTAAATTCTAGATTTGTACACGGTTTAGTTATTAATTGTTATGAGCATGTAACACTAGGGAGCTTTGCTTTGGGTCTTAAGCTTTCTTGCTGTCTTGCTTTCAGCCAGCTGAAGAATTTTAAGAAGCAGAAAGGCTTATTTTCAGACCACTGTTTGTACGTACTCATCACTGCTAACCAGGAGCACCCTGCAAGCCTTGACATTTTGGAGATGCTTTGACCCAGTCATCTGGCCATAACGATTAGGCCTTTGTCAAAGTCGTACAGGTCTTTAGAGCTGCCTATTTCGCCCTCATCCAACAACTAAACTACAAGAACTGACAGGTCAATTACTGTCTAATATAGCCCAGACCGTGACATGTGCCATTGTTACGTGAAAATCAGCGTTACTTGCTTCATCTGTAACTGGTCATTATTCTTGGGGTAATCAGTGTATATTCATCAGTAGTGAAGCTCTGGCGTCTTTCTCCTGCATTTACTATGTGGTAATGAGTCAGTCCAGTATCCCTTGGATTTCTGTCTATATGAGACAATTACCGCACCTCCCTCCCCAATATTTGGAGTGTGGCATGCCCATTATGAAGCAAGGTAGAAAGTAAGCATGGTGGACGGATGTGTGGCACATTCAAGTTTCACAGACCTGCAGTTAACGTTTGCCTTACTATTAACCACATACAAGATATTTCACTAACGTTTACAAAGTGTTTTAATTGCCTTGACCAGAATCTTTCTCTAATCTTAAACACGCCTTAGTTGCAATTTGCAGATATTTTAGAGATTGCAAATTTTAAAAATGTTTGCTGTGGATGCATAAATGTTTGTCATTTAACATAATCGTAATTTTGCATAATTGTCCAAAATTAATGTTCCTATTGGGTGATAGGATTGGATTATTTCATGTCACCACTTAAAATGCCTGTTGTCCTGGCTGAGGTCTATTTCTTCCCATTTTTACTACATTATATGTATATATATATATATATATATATATATATATATATATATATATATGAATGCTATCATTTCTTAATACATAGTTCACTTTTTCCAAACTCTTTACGGTCCCCACAACAGAGGTCAATGTGGTTCAAATTGTTGATCATTTTACATTGCTGTGACAACAAATGCTTTCAGCACCACGTCTTTCAAATTTCAATAACTGTTGTCTCACTCAAACTCAACCACCACCAAAAGTCCATTATAAACGTTTACATACTATTTTCAATATTGTTAAATTTAAGTTGTAAACCCATCACAAATGATTGTAAATTAGACTGTGGTTTTCTACATTCTGGCAGATCTATATCTAAAAATAATAAAATAAAATAAATTAAAAATGCATAACCTCCTTATTGGGACATACGATACTGAGCACCTATTTTTATTCCTTGATAACCTCTATGAAATACCTGTGCCAGGTGAGGAAAGGGGAAAGGTGAATCTGAATCGTAGTAGAGAAAGTCTTACGCTCCACATTATCAGATATTCAGCAAACTAACATGAACTCGTAGTGCTGCTCAGTCCCACCATCATCCCAGCATCCTCCTCTCCTGGTTCCCGACGGGCTGCTTGTATACATCCTGGGAGCTCTATATAGAGCAGTGCCTCAAACTGCCAAGCATAACTGTACAACCATTAGGATATAACGGGTTAACTTTGTGAGAAAGAGGGACTGAAGATATGCTGCACCATTACTTTGACTGCTATTATCACATTACACACTCAGGGGCTCAAGGATCTTTTCGACAAATTTAGCATATACTCCATTTTTTGAAAGCAAAAGGACATCTCGGACTCAAGTGTTTCTAGTCTGTGTGTGATTGCTCTTCCCTCAGAGTATTAAGTATAACATTGCAGCTGTCAGCCCTGTTGAAGGTGTGTTTCAGACTGAAAGATGACGCAAATAAGTGAGATTTTTAAAATCAAACAGGATGTATTTCAGGCCTGTTTTTGAGTCTACTGATGCATCTCCGCCCCCAGTACAGCAAAGTGGAGCTTTTTGCTAGATGGAATTATATAGGAAGGCTTAGTCTTCACTATATTTGTTATTATTGTTACGTTTGTAACTACAGTGACTTTATGTTGTGCTGTGAGCAATTGCAAAATGCCGCCGAGTTCAGGGCAATGCTTTTCTTTTAGTAGCCTAAACCTAGCAAGAGATGCATTAAAACCGCAGGACACAAACTCGACTCTCTGGTGTCAAAGCCATCCAGCTTTGCGCGCCCAACTACCCATCCCTATGACTTCTCTTACCATGTCACACTTCCTCGACTGGGGAAAAAGTGTAGCAATCATGTGCTCAGTAAGTGTATATTGCTTCCTAACATATTTGTTAAATCAAATTCGTGTTCTAAAACACATTTTACACCGGGATTGGAATGTATGTTTGAAAATCTGTTGATATAGATATCTGTGGATATTATCTCAACTTTTTTGTTACTGTATTTACAAAGGCTTCAGTATCGCTGCAGACTATTGTATCATCATCTCTTCCATGTCAACTTGTTTGGTAAGCTCTCGCTCAGTCTCTCATATGTGCATTTTGCCATCTATGAGTTGCTCCAATGCTGCAGCTCGCACGCTTACAAATGCATGCGAGCTGCTGGGAGACGATTGTTGACATTTGAGAGGTTTGCCAGTAATATTTTGTCATTTCACATTAAATGCTGTGCTTGGGGATCATGGTTGCAGTCAAGTCAAATTAATGGCAGGCAGCTCAAGAAGCAGTATGATCTTTCCACATCATACGACTGATATTTTCTGTTCAAATTCAACACAATGGCTGCTGTTATTCTGGGACAGCTTTTGAATATTGAATTTCAAAGCACAGCCGTCTCGCGCTGAGGTTGTGCTACTTGAATTAAATCAATGGTGTTTCAGCGCTCACGTTCCTTTCTGTGCCCTCCGATAATGCTCCTAATTTAGCATCAGCCGAAATGTTTTATCCTTAGTGACCAATCAAGCGTCATCTGTTTTCATTTTCAGCCCCATTGTAATGTTGTGAGATCCATTTCACAGAGCTAAACTCAGGCATTCAGGGATGCATGAATGCAATGCCACCTGGTAGGCTTGGATAGGAGTGTCCCAGAGTACCTCGTTGATTTTTCATAATTTTTTTGGGGGGGCAAGAGGATAGAGTTACTGAATAACAAATTTAGTTGCAATAAAAAATGTATAATAGGACAATGATCAATGGGATCAATAGATAGTATAGTAAAGTGAAAGTACAAAGATTTAGTAATTCACAAAGGTGGATTTAGCGTTCAGTTACTCTTTAACAAACCAAACAGAAATATAGCATGGAAAAAGTGGCACACACATGGCTAGTGAGGTCACCTCGGAGTGGGATCCCTGACACTGCCAGAGGGCAGGTAGTATTGACTCAGGTCAATAAATAGGCTGTGGTTTTACTGTTCAGGTAATACATTTTCAATGTAAACTTTAAGGTGAACAATTACAAATGCAGAATGTATACAGTACATCCAGTCCACGCTTAACCCAACGAGAAAAGGAAAATACATAGCAATACCTATCTGAGCTGAATCGTGGTGTGAAAATGAGATTTTAGTTGCGTGTGCTAGAGTTCTAGATGGGCTGTTGAATTTAGGACCATTTCAGAATGCAAACTGAAGCAACCCTGCAAATTACTTTTTACTGATACCCTCTAATATCAATTGTTGCCGTAGGTCAAGCTTAAATATTCCGTTAAAGAGTAAATCACATCATTGGTACAAGTGGTGGAGCGAAAGACAGGTTCTCTTATTGTCATTGGCCTAAACCTAAGTGATAAAGCAAAGTAGTAAGGAAGAATGTAGCTAATATTATTGATTACCACTTAGGAATATTATCTTCCCCTGCAGGGAAGCAGAAAAATGGCAGAAAAATGGCAAAAAAAACATAGATTAGATGGACACAGCTATATATGTAAGTTGTTATGTTGCAGGAATAACAACTCTAAATTCAGCATATTTTTTTGAGTAACATGACAAACTGCTTCTGACAATTGCCACTAGTAGTTGCTTCCTGGTTGATGGGACAGAATGGTTAGGGCAAAATAATCAGAAAACAGCTAACATGAAAGCAACATCAGACTCAATAATAAAGTGAACACAAAATTGGAATTCAGTCTGATTTTTAGGCAAAGTTTGTCCAAAAATGGTTCTTTCTTTTCCATAAAATTCATAGCTTGATTTTGTCATTTCTTACAGACTGAGACGATTTCTCACCAGTAAGCCAACAGGAAGTAAGTCACTCTTTTTTTATTCAATCTTGCATGAAAGCACAGTCGGATTATCATAGAAACCTCTCAAGTGCAGCTTTAAAAGTGCTTATCAACATGTCTGCCTGCTCCCTGCTGCTGTAGCCTGAGCTTTTTCTTGCTGTCCAACTCTGGAACAGATGCCCTATTGTAACTTTTTGCTATTGTCAGACTCTCTCTGTCATTTTCTTCCCCTGTCTGTCTTTCCCACCCTCCCTCTCCCTCTCCTTCTGTTTGTCCTGTTCCTCTACTTTTCTCTTGTAAGCCTTTAATGGTGATTAGCTTAAACAACTGTGCCGTGCTGACTGTGTCCCTGCGTCTCCTCTCTCACTGGAACTACAAGTGCTATCCCTGAAATAGGTCCTGCACTGTTAACTGAGCTATTGTTTCGCCTCAGATGAATGGTTGGGATATAGTATGCGAATGTTGTTTAAGGATACAAGCTGGTGGTGTGTGTTGCGTGTGAGTAGACTCGTGCTACCGATGACAGAGCTGTATGTGACGGGGTTCTCGCTCCAACACCCTGGATTTTTCTTAATGTGGCCGGTTGATAATGCAGTAACAAACACATACACAGACACACACATAGATGAACACACACAGACAAACACACACACACACACACACACACACACAAACACATAATGTATCCACCCTCTTAGATCCCCATCAAGAACCCAGAACAAATGTTTCCAATACAGTAGGAGCTATGGCTACTTGAGCCCTCTTTAATACAGCAAGACATTTCCTGCTAAGATGCACTGGTTCAACACTTTGACCAAATCGTGTAGCCATGCATATGGGCAAAATGTGTATCTGTCTTTGCTACTGAATCACCTTGTTGTTGTTGACCATTACCTTCCTCCCGAACGCTCGTCACACTGTATAAAAAGCAACAAAGAACTAACAAGTATCTGCTAAAAAGCGAGCTAAAAACAGCTTGTTTATGACTTAATACCAGCAAGCGGATTTGTGTTTTTCTATACCAGCAATAGTTTGCTATACCCAGTAGTATATTTAGTAGTTAGAATTGACCCCAATTGAACCACTTACAACAACATGAATATTTCTGCGACAAGTAGATTTTTTTTCTGCTAATACCTGTGTACGCTTTCATAAGTAATATTTTGAAGTCATAACATTTACTTTCATATTGGGAGCAGCTGAAAATAATGGATTTGCACCTAAGGGTGTGTGAGTACACTGTGATATCACTGGTGGTTGTTGTCAGAGGTGCTTGAAACTGTCAACCAATAAGGGCTGTAATGTTTATGGCCTGCTATTCAGTTAGCATTTCAGTAAAGAATCTGAAGAGCTTTTCCACCACTCTGTCCCTGTTTGTTTCAAAGAGGACAGTTAACAAAACTCAGAATATATTTGAATCAAATGGACCATAGAAATGTGTTTACATGTGTTTGACAATTTTCTTCATATTCTATATAGTTTTATATATATTCTTATATAAACTTATATTACTGATAATCTTCCAAAGCATTATGTAGTTTTTTAAGATTTCCTTAATGGGTTGACTTTTTAATAAGGTGCCCTTTACAAAGGCTTTGTAAGTTGTAACTAATGCTTTATTAATGGTTAGTAAATAATTTACTAGTGCTTTATAGACCCATAATAAGCTATCACTGACCTCTTGGGTTGCTATGTTGGGGAAAACTTTTTCTACCTGGCTTCTTGCAGCATTGCCTTTTGAGCAAGCTCTTATATTCAAGAGAAAGACCACTCTTTGACTATTTTACCATTTGATTTCAGGAAAGAGAACTGCATAACATCCGGATAAAAAGCTATTTATTTACAAATTCATAATATTTACAGCTGCTGGTAACGTTGGGCGACTTGTTTCTTTGCTGCGAGGCAGCCATCGGTTCACATTAATTTTAATACATCAGGAATACCAATTTGCAGAAACTTGAGACTTGCTTCAGTCAGGTAATCTGTGATGGGGCATTGCAGACTTTACTTTACGTTGTTTATACAGGAAGTGTGCAAATTTTATTCTTCTGGTTTTACCCTTTGTTTCTGTCTGCATTATTAGGTTAGGCTTTATTACAACACACATTTGTTGACTGAAAGCTGTGCACAATGGAGATGCTTCGGGCACTCTGTCGGACCAGATGTCAAACTGTCATGAACCACTGCCATTGTAATACATCTCATCATCTTTTTCTTTTTTTTTCTATGAGCTTGTTAATTAGCTGCTCTCGGATCCTACTGGGATCTTAGTGTATTATTAAAGTCAGGTTCATTGAAAAGGTCAGCTAGTTCTGCATGTACCTTTAAAATTTAAACAGGTACTTAATTAAAGCAATCAAGATCTGGGTCATTCGCAATTAGATCTTAGACATGTCTAATAAAATAAGGGCTCACAAATAGCACTTTATTTACTGACACCTACACTCAATATTTGATCATTTTAGAAGATTTACAGAATATAACATTTATGTATTTGTGAATTACAGTGGTGCAGTGGTTAGCACTGTTGCCTCACAGCATGGAGGTTCTGGGTGTGAACCTGACGGCCAGCTGGGACCTTTCTCTTTGGTTTCCTTCGGGCACTCCGTCTTCCTTCCACAGTCCAAAAGACATGCAGGTTAGGTTAATTGGCAGCTCTAAATTGGTGACTCTAAACTGTCGGGGAGAATGTGAGTGTGAATGGTTGTTTGCCTCTGTATGTCAGCCCTGTGATAGACTGCCGACCTGTCCAGGGTGTTCTGAGCCTCAATGTCAGCTGGGATTGGCTCCAGCCCCCCTGTGAGCCTCAAAAGGATAAGCGGTATATCTAATGGATGGATGATATTTATAAATTACATTAAAACTATTGCTCAAGATTTAACAAAAAAATGCTAAAAGACAGGGTGTCCAATAAATTCTGACTGATGGATGGTGTTAAACCATTTCAAAAGACAGTACAATGTAACTTCTGCCAGTAAGACCACAGTGAAATGGGAGTTTACAGACTAATTTGGTTACTTGTCCCTCGTGCCTGTGGATGGATGAGGCAAAGAAAAGGCAGCCTCCCCCACTGCTAGCCTATTATGTACTCTTATACTTAAAAAAATGATCATCTTCATGCCTAATGGCAAATAAGGACAGACAAGCCTCCTCCGCTGTTGGCAATCAGTGGCAGACTTGGCAATGTGACCGCAGCTCATCATCATCACTGTCTTTCAGTTTGGCTTTTTATGACCATAGAAACCCATGTCTCTCTTTTAAATTTAAATCATGATACTTTTTGGCTTTACACTGACAATTTATTTGAAATGCTGACATCTTCAGACATGGCAGGTTGAAGCCAGATCTGTAGAATGAGCTCCCCAGTTTAGTTCAAAGTGTGAGTATATCCGTATACTAATGCCTTGCGGCACAGAAATGAGAAACCAGACTCCTACGGTGCTGGCGGTCCACAACTTGTGTGGCAGCCTGACCTCAGCACATCATCACTCCCTCAGCTTCTGCAGATCTTCTCCAAGTTATTGTTTTTTTTTCTCACAAAATTCATTGCTTTGTTGATTATGCAAACAGGCAAAAAATGTATTACATAATTTTACCCCCTAGTACGTGTCTGTTTTGCTACTTGATATTCCAGTCACCAGGAAATGGTACTTAGCAACCCTCCGCCATTAGAAAATTAACTTGCCAGGGCCATAGGAATCTTTGCAAGTTGATCATTGAAAAATATGGCCACGGCCCTCGTCAAAGGAATATGTTGACATTCACACATTTAAGAGTGCAATATCTCACCAGCGGGTCAATGCCATCATGGAAAATGGCTTCGATATTACAGCACAAAAAAGTGAAATGGCATGTTGACATTGTTCCACTTGTCAGTGAAACCTTCAGGTGCCCCTGACCACATGCCTTCTCATTATTTTACAGCTTTCAGCACCATTTGGTTGAAATGAGCAATGCTGACTGGAAACTCCAAGAAACCGAAGCTGAAGGACAAATGATTAAACTTTTTAACCAATAATGTGACAAGCTGGAATTCAAAATGTCAAAATGTTCCTTAAAATATATTTTAGTCAGCATGATGAGGAGCCTGCTGGATGATGAGAAATCCTAATCATGCACAGTGTTCAGATCGCCAAGCTTTCATCCAGACTCTGATCCCGTTCTCTGTTGATATTCAGTGGCTTCTGCTGCACCAAAGCTCAAAACCAAGCTTAACAGTAGGCAAATTATTATCCTCCTTTCATGTAAAATCTCATTAAGTTAGTTAGCCAGCTTCTGTGCTTCTTACCATCTATTTGCCAGATGTTTTTAATACATTATTGTCACCTCTCTTCAACCCTCTCATCTTTTTCTTCTGCCAACACATTATGGGAGCAGGGCATCGAGTGGCTTTCCTGTGCTGCGAGGTTATTGATGAGTTGCTAATGAAAGGCCTATTAAAGGCAGGCATATTGATCCACTAAAGGCCTGATGACAGTATCATTGCAACAGGGACACAATTGAAAAAGACATGCACTGCCAAGAGGCCGAAGAACGAGGATGGAAAAATCTTATAATCTTGGCTGTGCCGTTTATTTATTTATTTATTTTTAGTTAATATCTGTGTTACATATCTCTGTCTTTCTTCTTAATCTCAATTTTGTCAGATTAGATTAGAGTGACAGACACTAGGTTAATATCGAACTATACCTCCTCCTGTGCCTCCCATACATTGACACTCATTCATAGTTTACAATGATTTATGCTAACTTGATTCCTGTCTGTCCCATAATTTGTAATGGCCTTTAGTGCTGTGGAGGACCTTATGCTTCTAAAGTGATCCCTTATTACTCACAATACAAATAAAATGGCTGAGAGTCTAAGAAGAGGAATTTGATCCACTGTACATGAGTAATATGCTGTTCAGTAAGGTTTACAGGACTTTGCTTGCAATATCTAATGGAGTTTTACAAGTTTAGCTTTTCTTTAGGAGAATACTTGGTTCTCGACTGCTGAGCAGCAGTGGTGCTTGTTGACTTTGCTTTGAATAACTATATAAAACCTGTTAAAACTACCTCTCCACCTTTGATAAAAACAAAAAAACTGTAAAAGTCCAAATAAGACAGGTGAATATCTTGATCTTGGAAATGGTAGTTTGACAAAAGAATCTTAAAGGAATACATCAGCATTTTGGAAAATGCACTTTTATTTATTAGATGCAAAGATTGAAACCACACATGTTTGTACATTAATATAAAGCTACAACCAGCAGGTGGTTAGCTTATCTTAGCATATAGACTGGAAACAGGGGAGCTAGCTAGCCTGGTTCTGTCCTATGGTTAAAAAATAGATATGTTAATCATAATTGTGAGGTTTCTAGACAACCAGAGCTGACCCCAAGACTGAAAATTGGCCTGTACTAAGCCAGCACTTTGAACAGGATAAAAAAGTAAGGTATAATATGTTAATTTGTGATTTTTAGAGGGCTGGTAGGCTTTTTTTTCCTTTCTTTCTTTTTTGTTTTCTTTCTTTTTCACGATTGGACAAAGCCAGGCTCACTGTTTTCCCCTGGTCCCAGCCTCGAAGCTAAGATAAACTAAATGCTGTCGACAAAAATGTGAAGAATGGTATTTTCCTAAATTTTGAGCTTAGTCCAAAACTTTCAACTGCATGACCTTCCTCAGCAGGTGTAGTTTGTTGAGCTCCATAAAAACCTAGTAAATGGACTTTAGTCCAAGTTTAGATTATTTTTTCTTTGTCAGATTTTTTCTAAGGTCAAGAATGCACTTTGATACTTCAAAGAAAAGATACTTCATTTTCAAATTGAAAACAAATATACGTGTTTCTAGATTAAATATACATATAAAACACAATGTATATGAATGCGCTGTTCCCCCTTCTGCTTATCTCATCTGGAGTTTTACTTTTTCATCTTTGCGAAATTGTTTAAGATCTGTAAATTTGCATGATAATTATAAACGAATAACAGTTATTAAGGCCACTAACTCTAGATTCCCTTGGGGTATGGACTCTGACTTGGCCATATAAGACATTATATTTGGGTTAAAATTGGAGTTATTGTCTTGCTGATAACAAACAAGGAGTGTAAGTTGCCTTAGGGGTGCCAATGGAGACGGCTCTGGCAAAAAAATACAGTGTCATCCAGCAAAAATGTTGAACCTGGCTCAATTTGTCACAGACAGTACCACTACGTAATCTGGCAAGGTGCTGTGGTGGCTAATGAAATACGTGTAAGCACATATTCCTGTTAGATTACTTTGTAACATGACTGGAGTAATTCTAATGTTTACCTAACAATCACTTTGATGAAAGATAAATTAAATGTCACCATGAGTTGTAAAATTCTGTTTCAGGGTACTATGGACCATCTAATAAGCCTTCAAACTTGTGAATATATTACTAAAACTGGACTACTGGATCATACCTAAAGCAAAATACACACACAAATGCACTGTTTTGATGCAGGGCATACAAATTGCAGTAGGTTTTTCTCAATAATTTCTCAGTATTTTTCTGCATTCATATTGCCCTCTACCTTCACAACCTTTCCAGGCCCTGTGGCAGAGAGGCATCCTTCCGCACAGCATAATTCTGCCAGCAAACTTCATATTGGGAATGGTTAAATTGGGAAATTCCTGTAAAAAACTGGTGTGGGTACAAATGGTACTTCAGTAGTACATCCCTTGTATGTTTTCTTGATATATATAGTAAATGTAATTATGCACCTTAATGTTTTATAAGTTTTGAAAATAGAATTACATGTAACAAAATCTACCTGCACTCCACTGCACTCAGAAACATAAAATGAAATTGACACCTTTTAGTTTTTTGTTGTAGATTAAACTTATCAAAAAGGGGTCATTAAGATTTTCTCGACTGTACCAGTCAAAGAGAAACATCAACACCTGCAGACTAGTATCAACTTTTCATTGAAGAACAACACTATATAATCATACATAAACATACACACAGGGGCATGTGGCCCATTATGGGTGCTGGGGCACCGCCCCTCCTGCAACTCCAATTTTGACATACATATTTTAATGAAAAATCATTTTAGTTGTGTGTTTTTGTTTTTACTCTAACACAAAACATATATGAGTACAGAAACGTGCAATGACTACTGAAAAAGTGCTGCCTACAATCTATCAGTATGCCGAAGCTATACTTTTCTCTGTATGTGTGTAATATGTTTGATCTGGGACGCAAAATTTTAGGCCATAAAAATGTTGCCAGATTTGGCGATTTTCTGATCAGTTGGGTGGCTTTAGGATGGAATATGTGGATTCCTGTCATAGTGCAGACATTTCTTTAAATTTTGTTTTCAATATTCATAGTCTTTTCTGGCTGATAATGGCATTTTTTTAACCAACCTGGCAACTTTGCAAAGGTGGGTGGGTGCATGTGATTAACCAAGCTGTTCAACCAACTAGACATGCCCGACGTTTTCTAGTTTTCACACCAGCTAGTAGCAATAATGGCTAATATAAACAATTTTCTGAAAATAGTATTGATTCGTTGCTCAAAAATTCATTCAAGTGGAGGATGTTATCAGAAAAGCTCACAGTGAAAAATCTGGGATCAGACCAACCAAAGGATTTGAATATTAAGCAGCCTTCTGGACCTGATTGAGGGAAGTGCTACTTTCAGAGTTTTGCTAGCGAGCGGTATCCAAGGAAGAGCGTGGCTTTACACATCCAAATGGTCAGCTGTCACACACACACACAGTCCAGGTTCATACAGTGAAATTGTTTGGAGTGAAGCAGCCATCATCATGATATATCCTGAGCTTAATCAGAGCTGTCTGGAAAAAAAATATTTCAGAAGCTAAAAGTTTAATTCTGTTTTTCTTGAAGAGTTTCCTCGATCCTGTCAAGTTTATTACTACAGATTTTATTTTTGCTGCTTACCGTAATGTCCACAGTACGTGGCTGCATCGGGTTCCAGCTCTATCAGGCTGCTGGAGACAAGACTGACTGGTCCAGTGTATCTCATGCTCGGTTCTTTTCCCCACTTCACTATCTTTACACATAGGGCTATGCACTGCAGTGCGTGTTTGTAGTCTACATTCAACCAATTAAACGTTATTTAACAAGGAAGAATGTTTAGAAACAATGTTAATAACAACAATTATTATTATTGTTATTATTAATGGTACCATGGTGATAATTGTAAAGTGAAAGCCGTTTATAAGTAGCCACCGAAAGGCTTTTTTTGTTTTTTATCTTTTAGAAAGCTAGTGGACTAAAATTTGAAGAATAACATTACTCAAGTTACAGTTTAATTGGAAATTTAGTTTCCATTATTTTACATATGTGTTCCAAGGATGTAGATGTTGGTTTTCAGTCATTATTGGAATGTGGTTTAATTTTTGGCTGGGGTCTGTGATCAACCATTTCGGAACCCTAAGGATGTAAAGAGGGAAAGATTGTAGTGTCCATGTGTGTTAGTCCAGTGGGTGCATTGTGTGAAGAGAAAGTTTGACATTTTGGTGGCAATTACAGTATTTTTATGTTACCTTCTTTGTAGAGAAGCAACAGTCAGATATTGATCAAAAATGAGTACTATTGTGATGGGATGAACTCAGTTCCATTCCGTGGGTGTCTCAATTGTTAAATCCTATTTGCCTTGTGTCCTTTTGACCTATGCATGCAGTCATACATTTCTCTGACATGGCTTAAAGGTGGTCTGTGTTTTGGATACTGCTCGTTTGTTCTTTGTTTTCTGTCCGAAGGGTGGTTTGAGTGCAGGAGGGCAGGATGGGCAAGCCCTGTTTGGTCCATAATGTCTGAGTGTCCGACTTAATGATGTCTCTGGCATATGTCTGCCGCAGCGGAGACCTGGGGCGGACAGCCTGGGTAAACAAGGGGCGGAGCAGGACTGCTCAGGAGGGTGGAAACAAAGGCAGAGATGAAGGTGATCCGCTCCGGAGGTCGAGCAAGAGTAAAATGGTGAAGGTGAGCCCATTCAGGAGGTCGAGCCGTAGGGCGACGGCAGAGGCTGGTCCCCTCAGGACCAAAAGCTGGAGGGCGACCAGGCAGATGGAGCCTCTCTGGATGACGACATGGAGAACAGTGCTGTAAACTGGACTGCTCTGGAGACCGGTGAAGAGTCTGGTAAGATAGCCAGTACCACAAGATTCAGTTACAGGTCAAGGCAGGATGTAGGACAGTAGGTAGGTGGCTGCAGGTTGAGGCAGGATGCAGGCAGCTGGAGAACAGCAGGGGGCAGCCGATGCAGGAGCAGACTGGTTGAGGCAGGGGTGGCCAACACAGTAGCAGGTGTCAGCCGGGCTGGCTGACTGGGGACCAGGAGCAGGAGTTGGCTGGGCTGCCAACAGAAAAACAGGAGAAGGAGTCAGCCGGGCCGCTGACGGGGAATCAGGGGCAGATGTCAGCTGGGCTGCAGACCAGGAACCTGGAGAAGGCTTGACGTCGGCTGGAACGGTCCCCTCAGGAACAAACCGCTTGTCAGCAGGAACGGCCGACTCAGCTGGGCAGCTGAGATTCTGGACTGCTGGCTGAGGGCTAGCCGACTGGGAGACAGGCCGGAAGCTAACTAGTCGTAAGCTAGCCAACTGGCATGCAGGCTGGAGGCTAGCAGACTCGAGGCCACCATGCTTGAGTTTAGCTGGCTGGGACACATGCAGGGGGCTACCAGGGCCGGTTTTAACTGACTGGGATGCTGGCTGGGAAGCATGAGGCTTGACTGGACAGGTGATTGAAGTGGCTATCTCAGGAAGAACGGGACATGGAGCAGGATTGGAGTGGAATTTCCACAAACAAAAGGCTTTCTTCTTGGCACGTTTTGGATCATGCCTCCAAAGACAAGTAAGTGGCTTAATGAAGGCAAAGTTCTTGTTAAGAAACCTGTCCTAAAACGAATCAAAGTCCTCCCAGGTAAATTGCAGGCTACAAAGGAACTTTTCTGCTGGGTCCATATTTGGTCAGTTTGTACTGTCACAATGTAGCCAGGAACTCAGAAGAAAGGACCTAAATGCAGACACACAAGACAGGCTGATGCAGTGAAGGTGTTTTAATATATAAAACAAAGCTTACAGGTAGATAGATGGACAAACGACAGAATCCTTTACACAAGGAACACAAGGAATCATTCACAAGACCAACTGACATGGAGTTAAGGGAACAGGTGAAACAGGTGAAACACATCAGGGCGGGGCAGACAATCAAAGATGGGGGAAAAAACAAAGACAGGAAGCAAACGACTAACCGAAACACAAGGGAGTAATTTCAAAGTAAGACAGGAAATAAAGAGAGTCCAAAGAGTCACACAGAGGGCACATTGTGACACTCTTATTTAAAAGTTTAATAACATTTGACTTGCATCATAGGAATACAAGATGTCATATAATGTGCAGCGATTCACATTGGTATTTATTCAGCAGCTACATTATTGTCAGTTACTTTTAATTATAATTGTATGACTAAAAATATATTTTACCAAAATGTAACTCAAATATCTATTAATCCAAAATTTCTATTACTATCTTTTTTCTTACTGCTGCTGCTACAACTACCACCAATATCACCTCTACTACTATAATATTATAACAATAATAGTAGGGCACAAATTATTATGACCTTGAAAAGAAAAATCAGGTAACATTTAACCTTAAGTCCCTCAATTTAGCATTTATAAGTACTCTTTAAGCATTTCCATACTATAATAGATACTATAATGTAGTTATATGCAGATATAAGGAGTGTTAATTAAGTGTGTTAATCAATGTTCAGTATTTTTATTCGTGCAATTATAGCAAATTTTAAAATATTACAACTTTATTCCACTATATTATGTATATATGGTGCTAAGTGACAGCTGGAGGGGAAGCAACAAGAGCCAGAATCCATTTTAGTGAGACTAATACGTAAGTTGATTTACAGAGATTGTACATCTCTAAAATCATCATATTACTTCCATTTCATATGACTAATATTGAGTTACCTGCTCCTAGCAACTGCTACCACTTAAAATAATGTTGTTGTAAGAGATGCAAACTCATTGTTAGACCGAATATCTAATTGGAAGTCAGTCAATCAGTCGGTCAATTATCGATTATTGGTCATTTATGTATTATTATGTTTAATGTGTACAGAAAGAACTCTAACTTAGGGTAGGTTTAATGCCATGTGTGTGTGTGTGCGTGCATGCATGATAGAGAGAGAGAAAGTGAGAGAGAGAGAGAGAGAGAGAGAGAGAGAGAGCGAGTGCGTGTCCGGTTACCTTGTGTAAAACCTCTGTGAAAAACAGTGCCAATCACAAACACACACACACATGCAGGCAACACACTGCCAAACAGGTTAGATGAGTGAAGGTAAGAGAGGAGGAAGGGCTATGCTAATGTCAGTACTCGGAGAGAGAGAAGCTAGTGTACAGGCAGACAGTTGAATTAAAACACAGTTAGGGCAGTTCCTCTAGATAGGTAAACAGTCAGAAAGGCGAGCAGTAATGCAAGTAACCAAGAAGTGTGTTTTATAGGCTGGCTGAGTGTCAGGTAAACAGGCAGGTAGCTCTCACTGTCTGCTGTAGCGTTGTAGCAGGAGAAATGCGAGCAGCAGCAGCATAGAGAAGAGGCTATTACAGCGGCCTTTGTCCCCTGCTGCCTGCTCTTTGAGACACACACACACACACACACACCTGCACAGACTGAGGCAGCTACTGGGGCATTCAACCAACTCAGCTTTGCAAGGTAAATGTCTGAATTCAGTTTGCTTATAGCTCAAGGACTTGAACTGGATGTGTGAGTGTGCCTGCATGCTCTTGATTTTCCCAAATTAAGTTAATTAGTTTCTTTCTTTCTTTTATCCATCACTGGCTGTGTTTACATGCTGCTGGTAATGTTCTGTTTAAAAAGCCATTCAGGGTTAATCAGTTTAAATTAACCTTTGCTACTCTTAGATCGAGTCCAGTAGATAACCATATTTTCATCCTTCTTAATGAGCAGTAGCAGGTTGATTTGAAATATACAAGAGGGCAATGAAGTGATCCACGCTGTCGTTTTTGCCGTCAGCATCTACACAAAATGCAGTGCGAGTTTAATGGGGAAAAGCAAAGTGCGAAAGTAGCAATAGAAAGCAAGTTTGGCAGGTTGTTGCACGTCAGTTTCATTTGGTTCCCGAGTGAAGGGAGCTGATGATGAGAGTGTAGGTGCACCGGTTACCATGCAACACAACACACCAAGCCAGCCTCATCCTTGTATGCTGACTATATTTGTGTACCATCCTCTAGAGGATCCTCCTCAGTAACAGTCATTAACAGAGGAACAGAGGGAGAGTTAAAGGACCTGCAGTACATTGTTGCATACTTGCTGTGGTTTTGTGTGACTGTGTTTTGCATGTGTCAGAGGTAGTTTGTACACACGTGTACACACACGGAGCCGCAGGTTTGTATTTAACAGGTGTGGTGGCTGCGGGCATCAGGTAGCATTGTATCCCTCTGTGTACCAGAGAGAGCACGATAGATGAAAAAGGGAGAGAAACTGCTCTGTGAATCTAAAACATTACTCATTCCTCAAAATAAAAGTAGCGCAGAGACTAGGAACTCAATATTAATGAACACCAAAAGCAGTCATCATGATAATGGTGAGAGCAATGCCCAGTTTCGGAATGTAACTTTGTACAATTCACCAAGAACTGTGCTTCAAATTGTAAGGTGCTTTATACTTCCACTTCACCAGATTTACCTTTACTTTTCAGAATCAAATTACATACACAGCACAACACAACATATGATCAGGTAAAATATGATTGATTGTTAAGTTAAACTATCCATCGGTATATAAGGTTGTTACATTTTTTCTAAATATTAGTAATTTATAATAAATCAGTAATAGTCAATAATATGTTATACAATGTATAAATCATATAAGAAGATAAGTGTGTAATAATAATGATAAAATTGAACATTGGGTGGAAAATGATATTCTAAAAGGAGAAATTCTCCAATCCTTGAGTGGGAGTCTGTGAAACCATTTTCAAACATATACTGATTGAGACTCATCATTCACAGGAGTTTACGCTATTTTTTGCTAACCCTCTACCACTTTTCAGTTTAGTGCAATGGTTCAGACTCGTGCTTTTGACGGCTGCAGAAGCACCTTTCCCTTCAGACCCTCATATGGCTCGGTAGTGGTTGCAGATGGCAGCAGGTTCCTCCAAAGCAACACAGTACTATGTAGATTTTGCGATCGGAATTTTTCTCGAGAGTTCTATTTTAACTACATGCTTGGCTCCAAGAGCTCTGGCTTTCGAATCAATCTGGCTTGGGACCACCACGGTCCTCCACCTCACTAATGTCTGCTTCAGGGGATCCTGGAGGGGAAAAGACATCCACCTCAAAAGAGCCCTCTAGCATAGGGACCTTGCAGTCACTGAGGAACTCCTGCCTCATGAATCCAAGTTAGAGAACTTGAAAGAAACAGATTTGACAAGTTGAAGTCGATACAGCAGAGACTAAGATGTCCCTTTTTAGTCCCTAGAATGGGTCAAATTCCAAAAATCCTTAAATACTAATAGTGCAACTCAAAAACATCTCTTCTTTACAGTATCCCTGCTTGATGACATCATTAAAGTTATATTCTTCAATTTGACAATGCTCCTGCAGAGCCACAGAAGATATTATTGCTAAGGAAGTGCAATAAAGACGAAGTTAGAGAGAGAGGGGCAAAAAACCTCACATACATTGGTAAACTAAACACTCTCTCCAGTTGTCTGTTGGAGTACAGAGGGTCAAAGACATCATCTCTGTCCATAAATTCAATTTCCACAATCATAAGAGAATCCTCCAAGGGTAGCCACTCTTCCTGAGAATCAGTTTGAATTCTGTGCATTTGTGTGTAGGCTTTACAGTTGTTTCTGAAATCTCCTTGCAGCCACAGAGGAGATTGTGGCTGTAGGCAAATAATCTAATCTCTAAGACTATTAGTGGTGTGGATATCCATTTGGTAAGGTTTTTTAGTTGTAGGGAATAGTTTAATACAGTGGGGGTTTTTTTTTAGCCATTTTTAGCGGCAGGGCTCTGGGGATTGCAATGTTTGTAGGTCCACCGCTTTTGTGCAGAGTGAAATACAATATCTTAGTTATTAGATTGCGTGGCACAGCTAAACATTTTTGTTTGGCTTCATGCACAACGTATTTCGAGGAGTTTTTTTCTCACGAGTCAGCTGTGTCATAACACAAAAAACATGAGGAGACTATCCACCTGTAAAAAAACGATAGGCTCTCTGCAAGCAGCATACTATGACCCATAGTTATGTTTCATTGATATGATGGTAGAGCAGGAGGAAGTTAGGTGACATTGT
Organism: Xiphias gladius; assembly: GCF_016859285.1. Classification (NCBI taxonomy): domain Eukaryota; kingdom Metazoa; phylum Chordata; class Actinopteri; order Istiophoriformes; family Xiphiidae; genus Xiphias; species Xiphias gladius. The sequence goes on along the minus strand of NC_053405.1, from coordinate 27,791,193 downwards.
ATACAAAACGACAGAAATAGCATTGAGAGGAGGGATGAGCCGAGAAAACACAGGAGACATGGTGTATGACACCAATAGTCAATATTGTCAATATTGAACCATTACCGTTTGACAACCTTAACCATGTGTTATTGTAACTGATGAACATCCTTCCTCCCAACATTAATGAAGAACTTATTAACTTATTGAACGGTACGTCTGCTGATGATACACTATGGTGGGGACAAACAACGTATACGGTTGTCTAGGTTAGAGGACTTGGTTGATTGTGACATAGGAATAAAAAAAAGAAAAGCCTAACACCAAGTTTGTATTTTACTTATCTCCTGCTTTTCATTGTTTTCCCTGCGGTACTGAGGCATGTATGTGGGTATGTGCACAGTGCAAGGAAGATAAATTAGAAGCCTGACCTTTCTGACCCCTTTTTACAGTCGCCTCAGGTTGTTCTATGGATATTTTCACACAGGGTTTATTATTTTCATGTCAAACTGACCTGTTGGGAGTTTAATAACACTTCATATCATAGTTTCATCTTTTAAAACCACAACCGTTTAAATTGATTTTATAGCCATCATTAAATGTCTATCTTTTATCTAATTTTACACATTTTTTCTTTGTAAGTTTTTTCCTGTGATTCATGTCCATTTTTTTTTATATGCCTTTCTGCAAAGCACTTTATAAATGCTAATTTTATACAAAGGAATACATTCATATTTCTGGCTTCCTGGCATTGTTTTGAACGTGCTGCTCTTTGAATCTAGCCAGCCCTCTTTTCTCTCAGCTTTTTTTCTCTTTTAATACCATCTGACATTCCTTACCTGGCAAGCAGATGCGACATCACCTGTTGTTCCCTTTTTCTTCTGCAACACGATCTGATGTGTCTCTCAAACAACAAAAGAGAACGGAGGAAAGGAAGGGGAGGGTGGCGGGAGAGAAGGAGGAAGGGGAGGATGGAGAGGATGGGAGGCTGGTCTGCAGAGTGGTATCTCAGACAGTCCAGCACTTTCTTTGTTATCTGCTCTCTGTGTGGGAGAAAAGCATCCCACCTTCTTTATTATCATCAAACATTGATAAGGACGCCCCTGACTACTCATCTCTGGACAAAGGCGAGCTGATACCTCAAGGCCATGTCTGTGTGTGTGTGTTTTTGTATGTGTGTGTGTGTGTGTGTGTGTGTGTGTGTGTGTGTGTGTGTGTGTGTGATTGGACTGGTGTGTGTGTGTCACCAGTCTACACTCAGATCTGTGTGGACTGCTTAGAAAATTTGTAACGTTCCTTTAATTAACAGAGGAAACAAACAAATGCCACATTTCCATCAAGGTCAGTTTTTTTTTTTTTTTTTTTACAATTTTTTCAGGTTAGGTTAATCAGGTTAAAATTTATGCTAAACTTGGATGGAAACTTGATTTATGAGAATTTTTCAACATATTTCATGGAAATATGTGGTACAGTACAGATGGACTACACAAGTCATACGAAATACCCCAAAGCACTTCTTGTAGTGTGCCACATTATGCATATGACGCATCTTTCAAATATCACATATCTTCAGAACCCATAAGAATTCTTCTTCTTTTCGAGAGCTGCTGGGAGTGTCTGGGTTGGGCCCTGGAGTGATGTCAGTGGAGGACAGTTGATCCTTTGTTATGCTAATTAAAACTCAATGAAACACTGTAGGTTGTGAGGAAGACACAAACAAACAAAAAAAAACAATCAAACAAAAAAAAAATGCATAGCCAAATCCTCAGCGAGGCATACTTGTGGGAATATAGGGTTTTCAAGTAGTTTTTCTTATGAACACAAAAGAGTGACTTTCAAAGCACAAGCAAATATTAAATTAAGAGAAAGTTGAAATTTCGAGGCTTGTGTAATAATTTTGACGTGTGTTATTGCGTCTGTAGAAGAGGCATTATTGCATCAGCATACTGCTGCACGAATATTGTGATGATGGAGACCATTCTTGCACCGCCATTCTTCTGTGTTGTCATTCCCTGACCTTTACCCCCCTCATTAATTCATAATGTTGTCTGTTTTCCCCTGCGTCTTAGTTTACAGAAACAACCTCATCAAATGGGTTGAATACAGAATACCAAAGAACATACTGAAAGCAGGAGTCATACACTGAATAAAGGAAACTGCAAGTTGATTACAGCTGCTCTTGTGTTCCCCAATGCGACAAGTAAAAACCAAATAATCTAGAGTTCAAAAATGTCAACTTTCTTCTCACTCCTTTGGCATTTTCTTTGTTTTTGAACTACATGATTGTCATTGCTTTGGCTGAAGTAGAGGTTATTTTTCTCTTCTACTGTTCGTAATTTCCACATCACTGTCTATAGATACTCCCTCTGTACTGCCTTCACTTTCTCTTTATTTCATGAATATGGCAGCCACGGTGTGATTTGGACAGAAGGTAGAAAAATATCAAAGTAGAAAATTTAAATGTCTTGCATATAGATGAAATGTTTCCTAACGCATTTTAATTGAAGAAATGTTCACCATATCCTATAGGCCCCATTTACCGTCAAGATGCGTCCTATCCAGATAGAATACTGATGCATTTGAATACATTTTTTTTTGCACTTAAGCGCATTTATGCATCTCTGTGAACCAGGCCTCATATCTGATGATCATTCTCTCTTCTCCTGGGAAAGATACTGGTAATGCACCTGAAGCTGTTTAATAACTGCCCAGATATTCTATCAGACAAGGGGTTTATGTTGAAAACTGTTAAGCTGATTGTATCCAAATACATGGATAACTGGTATGGATGGCGACTGTCTCAGTTTTGTCCGAGGGATGCCCCACAGTGTCAGACCTCGAAAAACCCCTGTCTTATATCCATCAATGGTTGCATTGTTCATGGATCAGGTTAAAGCTCTGTATGCCTTATGCGGCAAGTGTTGAAATCGCTGTATTTAGGAAGAAAGTTGGGTAATTTCTGTATCACTTCAGCTGCCATTATCACAGGGGACAGACCTGTGGCTTCACAATATAGTCTATCATTAGTTAAAGACAGTTAACATTTTCTGGAAAGTCTATGATTTTGATCTCACTCCAACCCAAGCGGACTGAACAATTTAATTTTTTTCCCTTTACTGTTTATATAGTTTGTGTGAAATTGGCTTGACAGTCAGATGGAAACATTAACTTATGTCTTTCTTGCTGCTTTCCTCTGCCTGGCTGTAAATTGCTGTCACATTCAACTCTGTGAGCTGTAGTCTAGAAGTAAAGGGGTGCAAATGAGCTCTGAAATACCGACTCCTTGGTAAAACACACTTGGCATGACCTTTAGTTAACAGACAAATCGAGCTGTGGCCAGAGCACACTTCGGACTCTTGACTGAACGCTGCTGGGAACTGTGAGGAATAGTCTTTATGTGCGTGTAGTGTATGTGAATGTTCGGGTTGGCAAGTGTATGGGATGGCAATGGTGATGTTTGGGGCAAATTTACTAATCTTTTTATTTAGTTTTTTTTTACTTTTTTATTTTATGTATTTTTGATCTTTGTGTGTGTGTGTGTGTGCGTGTAAGAGAATCTTCTGGGTTTGCTGGCACCAAACAAAATGAGTCGTTCATTTCATTATCTTGGAGCGAATTGCAGACGTTTGCAGTCAGCCAGTGACCTTTACTTCCGATTCAGTTAGATTATGTTATTGTGCTCTTGAGTGTGTATGTTTGCAAGAGAGAAAGACCAAGAGAGATCAAATCTGCATTCATAGATATAAGTCAGAACATGATTCAATCCGAATGTTGTTTCATCTGTATTTCTAGGTATACATTATACTAATGAATACTAAGCTTGTTTATGTCTTTTATTAAGTGAGTGTATGTGTGCATGAGTTAGGTGTGTACATTTTTATGGAGGGTTGCAGATGCCAGGGTTGCAAGTAACATCACTTTCACCAGTCATCAGTCAGGCAAATTTTAGCCTTAAATGAGATAAATGAGACTGAAATTTGAACTTTTTCTGAACCTATCATCTTCTTATAAACCTCATAACAGATTAAATACATTTGGTAAAAACTTTTTGACCTGGAGAATTTTTCTGTGCAAATCTTTATTCAAATTTCCTCTGACATGCGGGAGTGAAAACCAATCCACAAGACAGCCAGTCACATTTATTTTGATTCCCAGCAAACGGGAGCACAGCTTTTAGCAGCTAAGCTGTTAGCTTCAACTCCACTATTTAAAGCACTTTGAAAACTAATGCAGGGAAAGCCGATCGTCTCAGTAAATGCTTCCCCCATTCAATATGATTTTTTTTACAAGCTACTGGGGCTCAAACGATGCCTGGGAACATATTGCACAGGAAATGAACCACTTTGTTGTGTGATATATAGTGGCAAGATGAGAAAATAACTGACCAAACAGAGCTAAGTATGTAAAGTATGTGCTTAATACTAAATACGGCCGCAAGATTTAGGCTCAGGAGAGGGAAGAGGGCGCCAATACTTTGAGTCTGTATGTGTGCATGATTGCCGGGAGGTTTGAGTATTGTTTTCCTTTGGTATACATATGCTATGTGTGGACCTCTTAATGTATTTTTTGAGTATTTCAAGTGCTGAGTGTTGTGCACCTTTCAGGCCACAGGAATACCAGACACACTACCATGATATTTTGGTATTGCGTGGAAGTAAAACAAAATGCTTCATTATTCTACCAAAATATGAAACTGCTGGCTAGATATAGCTGATAACTTATGGTATTCACCTAACTTACTGCAATAATTGCGTTGATGCTACATGTGTATTATTTGACAGTAAATATACAAAACTCTACCAGTCTCTCTAAAGTCTGCATACAGATAGAATATGGAATAATATCCACAGGCAAACAAGCTAATAGGCTAACAGGCTAAAAAGCTCTGAGTCTAATATTACTCTGGTATATGAACAAATCTGGTGAGCCCTGAAGCCCTTAAGTGGTGTCTTTAGCATTCGTCACGGTGCAGGTGGCAGTTTGCCATGTATAGCAAGTGTCAAGGGCAAGCAAGCACGTACGAGAGCTGGTATCAGCAGGAGGTGAGTCAAGTGTACGGGTTTGTAGTACAGAACGGTCTCAGCAGCAAGCGCGCACAGCTATGATAAGCCCCGAGGGGAAAATATGATTAAGTCAGTCGACATTTGCACTGCTTAAAGCTAAACATTGTCACTCAGTACTCAGGTGAGCTTTAATACCATCTAAGGTCATAATTATTACATAAGGCTGACAGTTGTTTGTTAACATATAAAAGCTAAGTAGGCAGGGGGGAGTGAAAGCTTTTGCAGTGTCGGACTAAGAGTAAAGGCATATAGCTATTTCCTGGAGACAATATGCACCGCTGTCAACTCAATTTGCATTAAACTTGCAAAAATACCAGTAGAAAGTATTCAGTTGGTCATTTTTGGCCAGTACCAGTTTGAAAAGGCCGTCACTGTTGGGTAAAAACAGGGAACCGGCCACACTATAAGTCATGTAACACATTCGCTGCCGGAGTTTCCTTTTCACGCGAACTGCACACAGCCGGAGATTGTCCGTGTGAGATATGTTCACACCTACTGGAAATACTGCATTTGGTTAACGTATGGGGATGGTGCCTGAAAGGCAGGATAGAAACGTCATCAACATGGCCAATTGCATTCATAACATTCTACCTTTGGGCACAGGGGTTTAGCCCTGGCAGCATCTGGAATAGTGATATAAAAGCTCCTCAATTAAGACAAAATTAGGAACGAACCCTCATATAAAACCACCAATGGCAATGTTTTAAAATGTACCCCTCTTAAAGGAGCCTATGTCAAGTGTTCAAGCCGGAAGTCAGCTCCTGTCACAGCAGGTTTTTCAGGTGATTTCACATGCGGTGATGAATATGTCACAAGAGGAGGAAGAAAAATAAAAGACAGGGTTTTCCCTACCCTTATCATACGTAGCAGTGCCTGAGCATTTTTGTGCAGTGCCTAAACCAAATGAAGGAGAAAAACTATGCTGAGAGTTCTCTTCCGCTCAGGAGACAAAGGATAATGTATAGGCCCTAATATAAGACAATGTTTTTTTTTTTCTGAAACTAAGGTTTTAAAAAGTGGGAGTTGTCTTACATTTCAAGACTAGACAATTATGTGTTCATTCATTACAACAGATATTCTTTTTAAAAGGAAAGTACCAGTGTAACTATGGTCTTTTCCAGAGTGTCGCATTATGGGTTAATTGTAGTCTTATTATGTTTGCTAGGCTAGTCGGTGTTTTCAAGTCCATCTATAGTGAGACTTCCAGAGTTAATCAGCATAAAAAGTGTGTGGTTAGTCCAGATTAACCTTCAGGAGTGTCTGAAGACTGGTGTAACGTGTTTTGCTACAACAGAGGAAATAAATTCATGACGAGTGAAAACGAGTTCTTAGCGTCTCCCGGCGTCTTTACTGCAGAAATTAACCGGAGAGAAAATCTGTCCCAACAACCAAAAATTCCATGTGTCACAGATGATGAGCCCAGAAAAACAGTCTAAAAAATGTTAACTGTCAGAGAAAATAATGATGCGAGAGGAATCAGAGTGAGAGAGAAATTGACTTGCTACAGTAACTCAGTCAGCTCGCTTAGTGGCCACTAGAAAAGTGAGCTGTCAGACATCCAACCAAATATACTTTTGGGAGGATGGATATGGGAGGATGAGAAAAATCCATTCACTATAAGTCTTGTTTTACCAATGTTATTTTGTATGGCAAGCAAGTCACAAACTACCTGTTTGTGACTCTGTGAAGACTTGTGTTCATGTATTTTTTTTCTGCAATGATGTCATTTGATTGGCTTTTGTTTTTCCATAAGGAGAAATTTTGCAGTTTTGCAATTTGCTAGAAAGAAAGTGCCTTTGTAATCCTTTTCTATAAACATCAAGTGATGTAGCACTTTTGCATAAGGAGAACGTCCTAACTTGTTGTTAAAGACAAAAATAAATAGATAGGCTTGTTTGAAATATCCATAGTGAGAAACTCTCCAGCAATTGGGCAAATTCTGTTCTGTGTGTGTGCTGCTACTCTCGGCTGTGCTGCTGCTGCTTTGGCTCTGGGCTATAGTGCTAATGCTCTTCTTGGCTTCGCTGCTGCTGCTGCTGCTCCTCTGGGATGTGCTGCTGCTGTTGCTCTAGACCGTGGTGCTGCCGCCGCTCTCGGCTGTGCTGCTGCTGTTGCTCTAGACTGTGGGGCTGCTGCTGCTGCTGCTGCTGCTGCTGCTGCTGCTGCTGCTGCTCCACTGGGATGTACTGCTACTCCTGATGCTCAGGGCTGTGCTGCTGCTGCTCCTCTGGGATGTACTGCTGCTGTTGCTCTAGACCGTGGTGCTGCCGCCGCTCTGGGCTGTGCTGCTGCTGAAGCTCTGGGCTGTGGTGCTGCTGCTCCTCTGGGTGGTGGTGCTGCTTATGCTCTAGACTGTGGTGCTGCTGCTCCTCCGGGTGGAGGTGCTGCTGCGGCTCCGAGGCTTACTGCTCTTTATGGATTTAGCTAATTGCATTCTACAATATATTAGCAGATGTTAGATGGGCTATCATGCTATCATGGCTGCTTTTCAACCCCTAGCATATATAAAAAAAAAATTTTTTAATTAATATTAAAAGAGCATCACCTTGATCTAACCTAATTGATGATGCTGCCTTGATCTAACCTAACAGGGACCATGGATATCACAGCCTGCCGTGCACCAGACCAAATTAGTCCATTACTGTAAACTTTACCACAATACTGCAAACCACCCAGTTCCATAGCCTGCACTTGTTAAAACTGCTCAGTATTCTCACACAGCCTTTGAATAACACACAAAATAATTATCATTTAATTTATTGTGCAAAACATTTCACAATATGAATTAACCACATTACTTCAACAACACATTATGTACATATTCACTGTCTGAAGTGATATACAGTCATATTCACTGTCTGAAGGCCTTACCCTTGAAAATAATCTGTCATCTTCCGCTTTTGTTCTCTCTTTTCTTCCATCTTTGGGAGTGAATTTATCACACATTAACGTTAATAATGTACTATCCAACTGGGAAATACTCGTCCCAATTTGAGGGCACTTCATGCTCCTCAGACTCGCATCCCTCACCCCTGTGCTAGTTCCAATTCTGAGCAGGACCTAACATCATCCTAGCTAAGCTAGTCGAAGTGTTAGCCGAAGCTTTAGCTACCATACCAGTAGCTTGCAAGACTGACAGTCAATTTGCACAAATAACAGCTTGGGTGTTTGGTGATATTTGTTGGGCTCTGTTAGAAACGTTGGATTTGAAATTACTTACCACTTCTATCATTGACCCTTCTGGTTAGCCACTCAGTACTGTGCCCGTGACTTTATTGACATCTGCACACATGATGGCGGATTCAGACAGGAGACGGAAGCGCTGCGATATCTCAAATCACGTGCGAGCACTAGCCCGGCTTTTCACACCAGAAGCGCATTTCTCTGCATCCTCTGCTCTTTTCTAATCACATGTATTTTCTTATCTCATGAATTTTTTATGTAAAGCTTTCATTGTGTTTGCTTCTTCTGCAACAGTTAAGTTAAAAGGACCAGCTTTGTGCGACGATCTGTGGGGAGGGATTCCTTTGTCTGTGTGTGTGTGTGTGTGTGTGTGTGTGTGTGGTCATCCCTCTCGCTTTAAGTTTGGACAACCATAGTGACTGGGCAGATTTTTTTGGGGGGGAATAGAAGCTCCAGAACAGCAGGAGGAGGGACAGGAAAATCAAAATCATTCACTGAGGGGAAGGGATGAAAACAGAAAAAGGATGTGTGTTGAGTCTTGGGGCGCGGCCGTAAGGTGACATTGCTTTCTGATTTGTTGAGTGAGTATGTCGATGGCATCAGCTGGAAGGAGTACCAGGCGGCAGCACACGGAGAATGAACTTGCTGGACATTATTATGTATGAAACTGCAAATCAGATTTATTTTCTGATTAATCGAAGGTGCCAGAACGCCGTTCCGGGCCGTTCTGGCCCACTTAACCCCTGCTTGTAAGTACCACATAATAGCTATACTCTACCCTGCCATAAACGTTGAAATGAGGAAGCATTCACCCATTTGAGATTTCACTGACAGACAAAACCAAATTTCCACTGCTCTTAATAGGTTCTCTCTTTTTAAAACTGATTTTAAGATCTTACTGATTACTTGTGATGCTTTGCATGGGCTCGACCAAGTTCTTTTAAGTCCTGAAGTCAGGGATATAATCCCAGAATTTGTAACAAGCTACCTTAAAAATTCAGGCTGACTCACTTAGAGTCGTCCTTTAAACCACTTGTTTAAATATACAATTTTAATTCTTTAAGTGCGGTTCTTAGGCAGTTTTCAGGAATACCTTTCAGGGCATATTGTCACGTTAATGTCAGAGTATGTTGTCACAGTTCCACTTATGCTTTACTTAGTAAGAAGCAGCTTTGCTTCCTTTTTTTTTTAAGTGTTTGAATGAGTTTGACATGATAGTTGATGTGTGCTATGTGTCGGTTCCTGAGATGAACCCTATAATTATACTTCAAAGGAAATAGAACTGAGTCTGCAAATACACCACACTTGTCTAGATGACAGCATACACTGTCATGTATAACAACATACCCTGACATGAAGCAGGTTGTCACAAGATGTGAAGTGCTCTTTCATCTGTAATAACTTCAATTCCTAGTAAATTATTAAGACTTTAAAAATGCCATTTTTAGAGAAACACAGATCTTTTTTTTTTTTTTTTCTTTTGTCAGTATCAAGGTAGTGCTGCGAAATACACCGAGTAATAAGTGACATGTACCTACAGTCTCCCTTGTGTTTCCATGTTTTCTTGTAGAAAACTGCCCACGATGGCTGCTGCCAAATTAAGACACAGCATGCATGACATGACGAATGACTTTAACCAACCGGGCCCTGGTGTACATACAAACATTACGCTCCCATGCACACATGTAGACTTACACTCATACACTGATCAAAGACCACTTTGTGTCCGTTTCCCTCCCCTCCAAGCAGTTCCTCTCCCCCCTAGTCAATTTGACAAAGCCATTAGGGATCCATTACAAAGACTTTATGAAAAGCAGCTACATTATTTTTCTCCCAGCACTGACAGGAGCGTCATAAATAAACCAAACGATGGTAATGACAGTCCTGAAGGGGGTTTAAGCAAGATATTTGTCTGTGAGCACACGTGTGCACTTGTGCCTGGATGTGTCATACGTTTCCCTGTATGGTTGTGACTAGTGTACTTTCATATCTAAATAATTTCTAAACTTTGTATTTGGTTATCTAACTATTTTTCTACCCTGCTTGTGCCTTTGCCATGAAGCAGCGGACCGTGTTTTGAACATATTTCCCCCGCTGTATGCTTAGTTTCCATACAGTGTGTCTTTACTGTGCTTATGTGACCTTCACGCTCTATGACCACTTGCCTTACTTTGATGACCACAGCACGGCCTACTGCTGGAGAGATCCATATTGTGAACCCCCAACAAAAAGGCTCTTTTCATGATTGTTTGTATACAGAAAGAAAACCCTTTTCAGCCTCACTAGCAGCAAGGCCTGTGGCAGCATTGTCTGGTCTGTTCTCTTCATCTGTCCATCCAACACTTTGCTCCACAGCAAGATACCTTAACAAGGCCCATCTTTTTGGTGAAATGTGGTGTGAATATTCATGGTAACAAGAGGATGATCACTAATAATCATTAAAGGCATGGTGCGGAGTGTCACAAACACATGGCAGGTAGCAGGAAAATGCAGCAAACCTGTATCCTAAAAATTACATGCATATGAGACAAAACTGCAATAGCAAATACGTTTTGTAGGAGTCGCGTTTTTGACCGCATTACTCTTCCTCTTAATGTAGTGTTGTTAACATATAGTAACACATAACACATAACATGTTGTGACAATTTTGGTTATTCGCAAATACATTGATGAATTTTATGTATCTGTAAAATGTTCGCAGATTGCATATTTTTTTCCATGAAAATATCCAGTATGACGATACAATATCCACTTGTAGTGACAACAGCATTATTAAACTTTTTTATGGTTATGTTTAGGCACTTGCAGCATTTGGTTCAGGTTGGGGAAGGATCGTGGTCTGGTTTAATGAAAAGTTCAGTGACTTCAGACACAACATGTTTATTTTCATTGAAACCAAAACCGCAGTCTTTCCCTGACCTTAACCAAATTGCTGTTGTTGCCTAAACCTAACCACAGACAGGAGTCTGGATGTGAACCCCCCGTCTCTGGTGTCACACTCGTGGGCTTTGTACGCCGGCATACATCTAGACCTCCGCAGCCATTAATAAATGGAGAGCTTCATTCATTCAAAAAGACATTGCTTCTGGACCTAATGCAGCCAGCGAATACATTTCCTACAAAACGTAATTGCTGTTGCAGTTTGGTTGAATATGAACATAATTGGGAATTATATATTTTCTTGCAAAATTTACAAAATAATTCCCTGGCCAACTATTTCCCTTTGGAGATGAAGATGGGCACAAACCTAAGGCTATATTCACAAAGTATCTTACCACGAGCACTAGAAGTCCTTGTAAATGAGACTAAAAGTTTGTCGCTAAGACCTTTTGACAAAGCTGCCAAAAGCAGCATTTACTGAGAAACTGGGAGAAGTCAATCAAGAGACGGGGTGGGCTTGGCCCTGCTGCTATGGGTGCATTCATATTTCATGAATGAACTTACTTATTAACTAGTTGACAGATGATCAGTCTGTATCAGTGATTGTGAAATAAAATATTTGTCAATACACGAGTGCGATGAGGAACTTTCATTCCATTACTCACAGAATGCGATGACTATCACAGGTTCCTGCAAATCTCCAGCTTACTTTTTGTGCAATAAATATTCTTAAGTAAAGTATCACTACAACATCTACGTGCTAAAATTGTGCAATATGGTTAAGTTATCAGATATGGTCATTCAAATTTACAGAAAGTTCTTGGTCATACAAGCCCATCCACTTCTGATGTGATATATACGAATGTCACCGCATTAGTAGGTAATGTTGGTATTGGACAGAAATCGCGTTTAACAGATTAATCAATTAGGACATAATTCATAGAGACATGGGGCTGAAAGCAACAATGAAGCACCTTGATCAGCTTATGTGAGGGAGGGCATGAATGTTCTCCAAGCAAAGCCAAAAAAAAAAGGATATTATACCCTTAAAAGGACTTCAGATAAACTACAAAAACATTGATAGTCATTATTAAGAAATCAAATTCATGAATGGGTCAATTCAGTGTGTAGTCCACATCACTCCAAAGAGAAGTAGAGGTTTCTTGTAAAACTAGACCCTCACCGAGTGGCTCCACCATCACTGCTGCTCAATTTAGTGTGAACTCGTTTAGTTCACAATTTCTCTTTTTAGCTTGATCCCTCACAATGTGGCAGGAAATGCTGTGACAAACTGTGAATTGAGTCCGGGCGGGTCATACAGGGACGTTCTCAATGATGGACACATAAGGCAACGCGCCCACAAAACACCCAGACGCACGAACACAGACGGCATCTGCCTGTGCTGTGTGGCGGGAAAACAATGAGATCCCAGAGAAGTGGCGTTCCGCTGGCTACCAGAAATGCACTGCCGAGAGAAAGCACACACAGACACAGGCGTCCGCACAAACGACCTCTGTGCATGAAAATGTGAAAAAAAAAAATGACATGTCAGAAGTGAATGGATAAATAATAGAGTCTGACAGGTGGAAAATTGAGATTTCTCTAAACCCAAGCAATCTCGGCTAGCTGGTGTTGAAAAGACCTGCCACAAACAGGAAGTGGGTATTAGACAAGCTGACAAGCTGTCTCCAAACTCAGCTGAGCCGCACTTTGTGTACAACGAGGAAAGGCCTAAAGGTGCGTCTTCTTTCCACATTACTTAAAGATGATTTTTCATCTTTATGAGGCTACTCCCATCTAAATCCCCCATGATCTGCCTAGCAGGACCTCCAGATGTTTTATCAGTTTTTTTTTTCTCCATTCTCTCTTGCCCTTCAGCTCCATCAAAGTCCCTGCCTTCTGCTCATGTGCCACATACTATTACAGTTCTTCCAAAATAATGTCAAATGTACACCTCCCTGGGGACTTTCTTTCTGCTTTTACTTAACTTGACAAATAGCTTAAGTCAGATGTTTGCTACACTGACTTAACAGTGATAGAGCACCAATCAAATGTGTACAAAGCAGAAAACTTCACACTGGTGCATAGTGCATATATGGTTTCAGCGGCTCTTTTACAGGCTTCGTTTTCATGACAAAAATGGGACACAGGAATTCTTTTAGTATCAGAAAGCTGAATTTGAGATCTTTGCGATGCTATTAACAAAGAAATTTAAATACCAATGAGGATAATTATCATTGTACGCATGCATTTTGCTTCCTGCAGCTTGTTGTTTGGTTTTTACACCCCTCAAGTTAACTGTTTTGGTTCAGTCTCACTGCTTTCATCGACCTGGTTTCAAGCCACAAGGCAGCTTTTTTCAGTGAAAAAGACCCACTGTACACTAGATGCCTGGCACCAAAAAAAAAAAAAAAAAAAAAATCCTGGAATCTCGGAGATTAAATACCTGCAGGATGTGTATAGAGTAACTATGCAAACAAACCTGCCAGTACACAGTGCTAATGTCCCTTAATAACTGTACTTTTCATGTTGTAATATTTTTAAATTGTGTGTGATTAAAGCATGAATCGAATTCTAATGACATTAAGTTTTATTTCTACAAATTAAGACATTCATCTTAGTCTCCCTGGGTAAGAACTGGGAGGTGGGGGATTGGGTGCAGCGCTACTAACGTGGTCCTCGTCGTAAGATTTCTTACATTGTCGTGCTCTTCATGGGCATGTGGGCAACACATAGATATCCTAATGACAGGTAAAAGTAAATGGCGGCATACATTCTAATACAAAGTCCTGATGGAGTTTGGAGTAATAGCTGTTACATAAAAAAAAAGAGGTTTACAGATTAACGCTGTACTTGTGACACATAAGAAGAAATTGTTAAGCTAATACAAGTAATGTTTAACTTTTCTTACAGGTCAGTCTTCAAACATACTGTAAAAACTAAAGCTCAAATTAGTATCATGTCACTATTTACAGTTTGTACTGTATACAGTTGCTTTCAGCTCCCTGTTCATTTATGTTTATCTCCTCTTGTCACAATGTCGGTGTGAAGCTGTTTCTAATGAGCACCACTTAAACAATACTGCAATATGATTATAATGAAATGCTTTTCTACAGTATCATAATTATGCCTCGTGGTACTTTAGAGAAAACAAGTCAAGAGTCAGTCACTCTGAATTTACTTGCTAATTTGTTTATGTTATGGAAAATCAGCCAGTCAAGGTTGAGTCTGGGGCACATGTGACATTGTAGCTTGAATTATAAATTTATAATAACACAGACGAAAAAAAAAAAAAAAATTCTGCTAAAAAAGTCTGTTCTTTACTCTTTTTCTTTCCCTCTGCTCATTCTTGATATTCTTCTAGCTTGTCTTTGTCTTGCTGCAGAGCTCATGACCTCTGACATCAGATTTATTAGACTGTCATTGGACTCAGCAGTACCTGCTTTTATACCCAAGGCTCACGTTGTGAATGTTTTTGTCTGTGTGTCTGCGTGTGTGTGTGTGTGTGTGTGTGTGTGTGTGTGTGTGTGTGTGTGTGTGTGTGTTGAATTGCACTATACATCAGTGCAATTGTGTGCATACATTGATGCGTGTGTGTGCAAAGAGAACAGCGCAACTGCATGTGTGTGTGCTGTCTGCAGCTGGCCACATGGCGTGTAATCAGCACCTGTACCTCAGTGTGGGTGTCACAGGTCAGGGACTGGAGCTTTAAGCTGCCCTGCTCTACCAACAACACCACAAATACAACTGACACAACCAGTGGATTAGGCCATTGTTCTTCCAAAGAGAAAAACTATTACCTACACTATGTCTGTATTGCTCCTACCATTAGATCTGCTCCATATATTCCATGTACACAGAGGGAGTTTGTACATTACTGTTTTACTCCTTGTTTACCACTGGCTCTAGGTGCATTACAGTTTTAGGTCTGCAAACATTTCTTAGTGGCAGTGCCACACCGGCGGCAGAAATAATCTCACTGGTTGACTTAACCCACAGTGATAGCACCAAAGAGCCACATTTTTCAGTTGAGGGAATGTTACTGCGCTTCCCTGTACTGCACTGTAGACTCCACAGCACTGGTCACAATGTTGGCATTAAGTCAGCCTCTTTCGGTGTGGGCACAGGGCTCCTTGGGGGCCAGGGATCTCCTAAAAGCAGCCAGAATCATTTGCAACAAGCAGGCCAACATTCTGGGCTGCAGTGGTCACCTTTTTTCCACTGTGACCCAAAGCAGGAAAAAAAAACAGATCAAAGCTGGATGTATGCCTGAAACATTTCAGTTACTATTACCCAGTTGGCAAAAAAATCACAAGTTGTGACATTCTGCATTGCCTATCCCCAAAACAACTAACATCAAATTTCAGGACTTAAGGCAGTATTTTTTGCAGGACGGCTGAATTGGATTGCACTAGATTATACAGGTGTGGACAGGTAAACACTACAACACCCATTAGACATCAGACACCCATCGCTATGAAGAGGAAGCATGTCAGAGGCACACATTCAAAACGTTGCCGTAGAATTTGTTAACAAAACACAACACCACAGTTGCTAAATTAACCCAAAACCAATCAATTCATTTAAGATACAGATTCAGTTTTTTAAACACCAGCATCCTTAGCTTTCACCTGCCGTTAGCGGTGCACTCAACAGATTTTTTTTAAGCTTAGTGATTGGATGTTTTTTGCCAAAATGCACTGTTGGAGATAGATTAAAACTTCACTTTAACTTAACATTATGTTTTTATGTGCACAGGATTGCATGTTACGCTGGTCGAAAATATATTTTCAAACGTACCCATGGAATAGTTTTGAGATTTTCATTTGACCAAATTTCTACAACATTACTGCTATCGTATTGCACTGCATCTGTACCCTCAGTCATCTTTAAATCGACCTAGAGTACAATATGAGTACTCCTGAGTTCCCTCTCTTGCCTGCTATATCCTCTGGGGCTTAATTTAACCGATGAGATTACTTTTGCTTGAAGAACACCCCTGCCTCTGAGAAATGTTTTTAGAGGTAAAACTCCGAATCTGCTGCCATGAAATTTTGAAGATATCGATGGTGCCCAGACAATGAATCCTGCTGACTTTCATGATCCCATAACCTTTCCCCCCAGAACTAACAGGAGGTTGATGGTTGTTGTTCTGAGGAAAATGTCTTGACAGCTGTTGGATGGATTATCACGAGGTTTGGCTGCAGACATTCATGGTCTTTGTGAACTTTAGTGATCCACTGACTTTATTGCCTAGTTCTATCATCAGTGAAAATTTCAAAAGCTTTTACACTAGCTTCTATACTTCTCTCATTGAAGGTTCATTGGTGTTTTTGAAAAAGTGAAATGTGTTCCTTGGGTTTACTAGTCATATTCTAAGATAAATGAGTATCTACTGTAGCATTTGGTGTTAGAATTGGAGCCTTTCATGATTTTAATAAAGTTAAACAAGCTCCCGCATAATATTCTAGCTTACTGTAGCAGGAGATGGCATTGTGTGGTAACAGTGTTACGGGGTAATCAATTTACTACGAACAATGACCAAAAGGTGGAATTGTCCAAGAATTTGTGATAACTTTTACTTACACCTACTAGTGCTGCATGAGCTGATGTCTGAAAATACACTGTTTTCCCAGTCAGCCCAATGTACAAACATTCATTTTTCCCCAGAGAATGAATCCCAGTGATCACCTGACTTTCCCCTGGAGCCACCATGAGGTTTACATTTGTGGTTTTGAACGAAATATCTCAACAAGCCATCCGTCAGGATTGCCATGAAATTAGGTACAGCCATCCATGTTCCTGACTTAATGACCTGTAATAACTTGAGTGCCATCATCAGGTCAAAATAATTATGTGTCCTTTATAAATTAAAGACAAAAAGATAGAAAATAAATTTCAAATTAGCTTCAGTTTTTTAGTTTTTTGGTTTTTTGGTTTTGTTGTTTGATGCTTATTTACAGAATTTTAACATGCTAGCACAACAAACTAAGATTGTGAAGATAGTAAACGCTAAATGTAAATGCTATCAGCATGTTAGAATTGCCACTGCGAGTATGTTAGCACGCTGATGCTAGCATTTAGCTCAAAGCATGTATTTTTTAAACATTTAAATTTTTTTAGCATCTTCCCATCTTGAGCTGACAAAATGAGTGAACTGCACGGTGTACAATCGAGCGAAGTTTTGTATGCAGGTTATGTAGGTTTAGATTTAAAGTAATTTGTATTACAAAAGTCAGTGTGATATTGAATTAGGTCGAATTAGGTGGAACAGACCTCAGGATTTCTGGTTTCACTTCAGGCCTCTGCTTCCTATGCAATGCAACACCATATTCCAGTTTGAACATGGAAACGGCCAGGTACATATTATATTTGCCTATAAATACAGCTACAGGTACTATGCTTATTTCAATGACAGCAGTATGACTCTACCTGGTACTGGCACTGTGGTCTTTTCCGTTCGGTCTCTATGGTAATAGATTGATTAATTCACAATTAGCTCCAGTGTTCAAAGTCCATCTTTGTCTGCTTCTAGCAGTGAGGAACATCTGTTTCATACACAAACACATAGACATATTGCATAGACACACACTGATGCTCAAACACACACACACACACACACACACACACACACACACACACACACACACACACACACACACACACATTCACACGCAGAGCCTTTGTTAAGGGGTGAGACATCTGCTGTTTGTTGTTCACAAATTATTGATAGCAGTAAACAGAAAGTTGAGGAGAAAACAGGCATTTCTCATGCTGATGAAATTTTCACGACCTGTCAGCCCATTCAAACCAACGCTTTGTTACTGAGCAGGATGGCATGACAACATGAGACACATCTCCACCACACATTTCCCACAGCGAGGAGCGAGGCACAGAGAGGAGGGAAGTGACAGAAACAAAGAAAATACATAGTGACAGACAAGTGGAACATGATTTTTTCCATTTTGTTTCCAAAGTCATTCTTAATTGAAAAACCGCCTTTGCCCCAACCAACTTTATTTATTTTTTTTTAAATTGTATTCATTTATTTATTTAATATTTGCTATAAATGGAAGTGTAATATTGTTTAATGAAATCCAGCTGCATACGTTTTGATTATTTAGACAAATACACATTTTCTATGAGTTAAATGTCTCTTTGATCAAATGAAAACATGAGCACAAATATACATGAAATTTGACTTAAAATGTGTTTATTATGGTAATTAGGAGAAAACATTTCCAATCCATCACTATAATCTAATTCGTAGGGGAGTGTAAGCAAGTAGATGACAGTCTCTCCATATATCTCTCGACAGCTGTGCCTCTATTACTCTTTAACATGTGGCCAATCATGAAGTCAAATTAGTAGCACTTGTAAGGTTCTCAACCCAGAAGGGGATTGTGAGAAAATTAATAGGGGGTCCCCAGATGTTTGTGGAGAAAAAAATAAAATAAAATTTTAAAAATAACATATTTTATTTAGAATGGGGAATGGTTTTTACATTACATCGCCTGTACCAGTGAAATAATATGCCATAGAATAGATTTTATTGAGTATGTTTGTGAGAGTCAAAGTGCGTGTGCACATGAGTTTCTGATTGGACACAAGAAAACTTTCTTCAGTTCGCTGCCTTTGGGACACAGCATCATGCTTATTGCCAGGAGCTCGAGCCAGTTTCGTTAGCCATCACGTGGATCCACTGTGGAGCGATGGCTTCTCAGAAGACGTTTTCCAGCTCAAGACTCAGGCTAAGAGGAGGTGTATCAAGAACCAGATAAGACGGAGCCCCAAGCTCCCAACAAGCGTCGGAAATATCAGCCTGACTCTCTGCAATAAGGATTTACATACATAGACAAAAACAATGTTAAATATCCACAGTGTGCTATTTGTTCAGAGGTGCTTGCACATGAAAGTTTAAAACCGGTTAAACTTAAGTGACATTTGTAGACGAAACACTCCTCTCACAAGAGAGGATAAACCCTTAGAGTTTTTTTGACATGAGGGAAAACTACAGCGCCAAAAGACAGTGGAGAGTGAGTATGCTATATTCAGTGCTTAATTAGTAAATTGGGAGGTCCCAGAACCCAACGAGGCCCAAAAAGGTCATGGAACCAATCAAAAATCAACAGTGCCTGGGGGACACTGGACAACTCTTTGATGTTAACTAGGTAATACTACACAAAACTAAACAAAACTGTCATCACAAACAAACCATTAATTAATCTTTGTTTACATTTATTAATAGCGGAATTCACAATAATCACTGAAATCGGGGGGGGGGGGGCCGGCATAGAAACAGCTGTTTATGGTTTGCCTCTCTTGCTCTCTCTGTCTCATTCAATGTCCCTTCACTTCCCTGTCGTTTCCCTTCTGTCTGTGGATTTCTAAAATGGGTGGAAAATTGAATTAAGGTCGAAAGTTGTATTTACAACCACGGAGCGCAAGCAGGCTACGAAAACCAAACTAAGTGACGTGTTCTGTCTGTCTTTCTATCGATCTCTGCTCTGTTTTAGTACTAGGGACAGCGCCGCACCTACACATGCACCCCCTTATTTAGCCATGCTCATTTCACCATTTCACAGCACAAACGCCCACCTTAGCTGTTGGGCCTAGAGTAGTCATATACTAAAAGATTTAAACACCGATAAAGCATTAAACCACTGGCAGCATACAGTGCATCTACCGGTATACGTGACAAAGGGGGTGCAGACATTTTATGAGCAATCAATGTGTTTGCCTCAGGGTGTTGTGAGTTAGTAAGTTTAAAGTCTGTTGCACCGTTAACCACACCAAGAGTGATGTCATGGCGTATTGACACACCTTGGCATGAGAATTTATATCACTGGAGGTCAGGAAAAACCAGATTTACAGGGACTGTTAAGCTCTTCCTTGATGTGTAACCCTAAGCATAGTTTGAATATACTTTATTTACTTTTCCTTTCCCCTTCCCCTGTCCCTTGTTGTAGTTGTCATCCACAGCTATTGTTGAAAGGAGGCTTTGAAAAATGTTTGCGCTGGATGTTGTCTGGGGTTTTTGTGTATGACTTTATTGCCTGCCTCAATTCTTCATGGCATGTATTCCACAAGATGTTGGAAACATTCCTTTGATATTCTGGTCCATGCTGACGGGATTGAATCACATAATTTCTGCAGATTTGTCAGCTGCACATTCATGCTGCCAATCTCCCATTGACCACTGAAGTACACTGAACTCATTTTCATGTTGATGAAATCAGTTTGGGACGGCTTTTGTTTTTTGTGACATGGTGCATTATCATGCTGGAAGTAGCCAGGACAGGATGGGTAAGATATTCGTGCCTCACCAAAAATCAAGATTCATGAGACCAGGCTACATTTTTCTTGTCTTCAACTGTCCAGTTTTGTTGAGCCTGTGCCCACTGCAGCCTCAGATTCCTGTTCTTGGCTGACAGGAGTGGACGCCGCCATTGTCTTCTGCTGTTGTTGCCCATCCGCCTTGGGGTTGTGCATAGTGAGATGCTCTTGTACTTAACACATTTGTAAAGAGTGGTTCAGTTTCAGAAATACTCCGACCAGCCCATCTGGCACTGACAGTCATGCCACGGTCAAAGTCGCTGAGACCGCGTTTTCCCCATTCTGATTTTTCCTACAAAAATCAAAAGTTTTTACATTATTAAATGGAGTGTTACAGCTGTTCATGGTGCTTGTGATTGGCTTGAGCACTCTCATATAGTAGTTGGAAGACCCAGACTCAATAAAGCCAGTTTTTAACAACCTGGTTATCCAGGATCATCAGCGTTATTGAAGCCAAAGAGAGCCTCACTTGATTCAAGCCAGTTTATGACACAGCCCCCTGATCTGTTTGTCTCACTTTGTATGTGCTGTTAATTTGTCTGTCCCAGCAGGGGACCCAGACCAATTAGACTTATTTACAAGGCGGATCCTTTCTTTTTCACTGGAATCATATCAGCTGGGGAGTTCTGTGTGATAGACTTGGATTCAATACATAAAGCATTTGATGTCTAATGACTCAAAATAATATGCAAATATTTCTTGTTTAAACTCTGTGATTATTTTAAGCTTCTTACAAATGAATGACACAATGAAATGGGCAAATTTTTACCTAGAAAATAACACAAAACACGACCAGTTGTTTGATCACATTTTAACCTCCGGTGAAAAAGTATTATCTGAAACAAATACCTGAACCAATGAAATAAAATTGAAAGTCAGTGCACCTAAAATGTCAGTTATAACACTTCATTCCATAGAAAAACTACAAAAACAAATTTGTATTATATGTCAAGTTTTAAAAAGGTGTCACTTTTAACAGGGGAAATTGTTCAGAGTAGACATTTTTAGTGGAGACTTGTTGCCATCTAGAAGTCTCAAAATCACATTATAATCTATAGGAGTGGTGGCCAAACTGATAAGGACAAAAATCGTTTTTTTCTTTTTTTTCTTTTTTTTAGCTTAGGGAAGTAAATCTACCATTGCGCATAAATTGTAAGAAAATCCCAGGGCCAATGTTTGGGGTCAGTTCAAAGACAAGTCTGTGTTCTGTTTACAAAGAGCTTTAAAAAGCACTTTATGGAATTTGAATTAGCCCACAAACTGAAAAAACACCTCTAGAAGCCATGCTAGACAAGAAAAAAGCCAAAACAAAAGTCCCCTTTTTTCAAATTCTGCTCTTGAGGGTTGTTTTCCTCTCTCTGCTATATCCTCTTACTATTCCTGGCCTCTTTATTGACTCCTGCAGCCACCTTTTTTTTTTATCTCCCCACTGTGCAGTCTGAAAAAGTGGCCACCTTAAGTGTTCTTTAGTGCCACTCCTGTTGTGGGGCTTATTTCTGAAACAACGCAGGACAAAGAGACTGTTTATGGCAGGGGGGACATGCGAAGGAGATACCGCATTTTTACAGGGGAAATCACTTAAGAGCATATGTGTTTAAGTGCGTGAGTGCCTATTGTTTTCAATCAACAAAAGGACTACATGGAAACATTCAGAGCTTAAAAAAGACAGTTTATTTTACTTTTATGGAACAGATGTTAGAACTAGAGTGAAAATCAGGATGCATGAGAGATGAAGATTATGATGCACCATATTTTCGAGCTGATATTCTTGCTTTATTTATTTGTTAAATCATAGTTCTTCCAATTCACAGTTCCCTCACTCTCTAAGAGACTATGAGAATGACTGCTTATGTTGGAAGAGCCATGCAGTGCATTTCGCAAATATGTGACAATACTCTGAGATCAGCCAATCATGTGGCAGCAGAGCAATGCATAAAGTCATGCAGATACAGGTCAGCAGCTTCAGTTAATGTTCAGATCAAACATCAGATTTGGGAAAAAATGTGATCTCAGTGACTTTGACTGTGGCATGATTGTTGGTGCCAGACAGGCTGGTTTGAGTATTTCTGAAACTATTCCCAGTTTTTTCAGTCGCAACAGTCTCTAGAATTTGCTCAGAATGATGTGTAAAACAAAAAACAAGACTGGCCAGACCGGTTTGACCGGACATAAAGGCTACATTAACTCAGATAACCACTCTTTACAACTGCGGGGGAGCAGAAAAGCATCTCAGAATGAATAGCATGTCGTGTCCACTCCTGTAAGCGAAGAAATCTGAGGCTGCAGTGGGCACAGGCTCACCAAAACTCGACTGTTGAACACTGGAAAAACATTGCCTGGTCTGAGGAATCCTTATTTCTGATGAGGCAACCAGATGGTAGGGTCAGAATTTGACATTAACATCATACATTCCTGCATGGCCATAATTCACCGTTTTGTAATGGCTTCTTCCAGCAGGATAATGCAGCATGTCACAAAGCAAAAATCGTCTCGAACCAGGTTCATGAACGTGACAATGAGTTCAGTGCACTTCAGTGGCCTCCGCAGTCATGAGATCTGAATCCTATATAACACATTTGGGATTTGGTTGGATGAGAGACTGGCAGCATGAATGTGCAGCTGACAAATGTGCTTATTGCATCTGATGTGATGCATTCATGTCAACATTGACCGGAATCTCAAAGGAATGTTTCCAACATATTGTGGAATTCATGCTACAAAGCACTGAGGTTGTTTTGAGGGCAAAGGGAGGCCATACTCAGTATTAGCATGGTGTTCCTAATAAAGTGCTGAGTGTATTTCGAATTCACATAACAATCTGTTACGTGAGTTGGCTGACTGAAATTAGCATCTTCCTGGGATGATTGGTAAAATGGTGTTACAGGAAATCAGGAGATAGGAATGGAAAGGAGGAAGCATTTAAAGGGTAGCGAGGTTCACCTCTGGTGGATCAACTAATTCTGATGGGATTGACATAATATGCATTTTTTCATTAAGCTGCTCTGCTGAGATGTAAGGGCAGGCCTATAGAACCCATATGAGGGCTTCACAAATTAAATAGAACAATGGTTATTGGCATATCCCCCATAATTAAAAATTAAACTTAGATACTAACACACAACAAAGCATTATGGCAGACAGAGATGACTCGGGGCAAATCCCCCCATCACATAATGGATTAAATTTCAAATTAGACTCAAAGCATGAATGAATTAATTTTTATTTATTTTTTTTCCCAGAGAACTATGTTCAATTAGTTTCATTTTAAGTCCTTTATAATACTCATATAATATTTATATGGAATTAGAGAATGTCTTGTTGGGCTTAGTGATTTCAAAGGGGCCCTAACATGTTTCAAATAATGTCTTTGAAACTCTCACACTATGAAAGAGCAGCACTACTACGAAAACAGTTCAGTAACATCGTCTGTGGTTCTGGAGGAGCTTTTTCAAGTCTGGGAACATAACCCTGGTGATGTCAACAAAGATTTTCCTTATTGTCTAAATCCTGGGCTAAGAGACTCCAAGTTTATAACAAGAAAGGCGCATAAAGCTGGAAAGATGTGGGCATTTTCCAATCAAGGAGAGTCTAATTTACCCACATCTGTATTTTGTTTTCAAGCAACTGTCCTCACCAGAAAAAACAACCGCATTGATCATTTATTCAAATGATTAAAACGATGTCTGGTTACATTTTCAAGAGGAGTGACCTCTTGTGGTTGTGCAAGTAATGCATTTCTTTTCTCCGAAACAAAGGCAGAAGTAGTGAGAAATGGTAAATGGACTGCACTTATAAACTGCTTTTCTTGTCTCATTGTCCACTAAAAGCGCTTTACACTACTGCCACATTCACCAATTCGCACACACATTCATTCAGTTTCTTTTCTATACATAATGCACTTTCTACACACACATACACACACACGCAGTCACACACCGATAACACATCAGGGGCAATATGGGGTTCAGAATCTTGCTCAAGGACGCTCGACACGCGGAGCCGGGGATCAAACCTCCAACCTTCCGGTTAGTGTGAGATGTCGTTATACTATTGCAAAAATATTAAGGGAGGTTTGGGGTTAATGGATGGGTGTGTTCGGGTGTACAAACCGTCTGGCTTTTGACACCAGAGATCACTAACCCTGACCACGATCTTTTCCTAACACTAACAACATAGTTTTAGTTCCTTCGATGAAAGAGCTGGTAGATCAGAACAAGCTCATAAGAATTTTTTTTGGGATGATCATTTCTGAAGGTCATTTTTGAAGGGAAATGACAACCCTATTGTGTCATTTAGGCATGGGGACTTGATGGTTGGTTGGATGCTCTAGTAGCATAAGTGTGGGGCCCTAGATGCTCCTCTAAATCTGAGAAAAGGGCCAGGAATCGAACCAACCAACCTCACAGTGTTTATAACCTATTTTCTCCTTTATCCTCAATTTCCTCTCCCCGCTCCTCTCTCCTCTCCTTTCCATCTCCGTGTCTCTCTTCTGGACACTGAGATTCTTAGGCATGTGTGTTGTTAATAATTCAGCCTGGAGGATGGATTTTGGTCTTCATTTGCGGCAGAAAAATTCCTTGCTCCGCTGAACAATGCACTCACGCCCAGGAAGTTGACGTGTCTTGAGAGGCAGAAATAGGAAAAGCCTTTCCCCCTAGATAGCTGCTTTCAAATGCAGGGTGTCCGGGAAAAAAACAGGGGTAAGAAAATAGACAAGAAAGACAGGAGCACTGATTTTGTTTCTTTTCTTTGCATGTACCGAAAACACTGCCCTCGACAAAGAAGTAATGTTCTAAGTAGAGGATGTTGCAGGGCACAGGTACGAGGCACCGGAAGAACATGGCCATTAATAGAAACATCCCTTTTTCCCACTTTAAAGCGCCTCTGATAAATTTGTGGGTCATTATTTGCTCCATTTCCTCTCTCCATCTTTCTGTATGTTAGTGTTTCCATTTCCATGTGGTGACACATTAGTATCCATCATTTTTGAAGGGCAGGGCGATCAGGGAGGCCTGTCGACTGCTGTTTGTCATACATTATAGCAGAGAACTCATTTCCTGCCTGAGTTTAACAATGTCTGTGTCCTCTGAGAGGTGAGACTATATGAGACAGACACATCATGAGCTTCTATGTGTTACAGATATTGTGTGTGCATGTGCTGGAAGTTGGAAAGAGACAAGACCAAATAAGGACAGAAAGAAGTACGAAAAATCCATGTGTCCTCTAACATGATATTCAATGTCACTCTGACATCATACTATGTGAAACACAAGTTGGGCTAAATTTAGCATATATGGTCGTTGTGTTTTATTATTAACAGCAGTAATTCATTTGTAAAATACCAAGGATCCTAGATGACTGTTGATCTGTACCGTTAGAAATCGTAGATTCATCCAACAATTTCAACAAGTCCTCCAAACTAAATGACAAAATAATTTTGCATCACTTTCTCAAATAACATTACATTTGTCCGTCAGGTCCCCCTACTGACAGAACTGTATCGTTTGTCAGAGTCTTCCAAAATGTTGCACAATGACCATTTTAAAATCATCTCCGGCTATGGTGACAGTTTGGTTAGGTTTAGGGGACTGAAACTGAAGTTTGGTTATTGGAACAAAAAGTACATATTTTCTACATAGTTCTGATATTTTTACACATGAAATTACTTTTGATTCTAATGAAGAGAAAAACTCCAGAGAAGTAAAACAAAAACCAAAATATTCTGCTGTTTAAAGGGGGACGTGGTAAGAGACCAGCAGAGCCTTGTTTTTGCTCTGTGCCCCCGGATGCAGTATATCTGAAATAAAGTAATTATTCTGTCAGAAGTAGAAAAAACAATCGCAGCATTTCCAGGTCATTTGCCCCCTCTGGCTGTTAAGGGCAGCCTCTGACAAAGAGCAGATATCCTATATCAGATGAGTAAAGTTAACAACTATGAATGAAATGTATTGTTGCATATAAGGGTGCATTTAGACTCAATCATAACATTTATGAAGAGTGAGTGATGCAGCAAACATCCCCTACAGGGCCCATCACTGCAGCCCTAGGGAACGTGAGGTTGATTTGTGGTTATAAATCTCCATAGGCAAAGTGTGATGTCACAATCTGCCCACTCTGGCCACTGTGTCCTAATGAGGACGCAGCTATGAACCTATTCACTGTCTCATTTACAGTATGTTGTGCAATTTTGCTACAGTAATCTGGCCTCAGGAGCAAAAAACAGAGTTCTGCTGTTTCACTCATAACTGTTAATTAAGGTTTGTGAAATTGTTGTCTAGCTTCATTTTTCTAGTTGTGAACATATTTTAATTCCCTTTTCCATAATGGACCATTTTACTTTGACCTATGCATTTCACAGTTATAGATTAGATTTCAAATCAAACCAGCACTGCTTCACATCTTTAAAATTAACATCAAAGGACACGACTCCATATTGCGACATGCTTCTCCATAGTGCCACATTCACAGGGAATTTTCACCAACTCTGCTCCTTTAAGCAGATATCGTTTAGTCTGAGCTTCTCTCATTAACCTGCCAGCCCAGCACTTAATGGTGGACAGGAAATGTTAATGATGAGCTGGTGAAGTTCATCACACAGTCAGAAACATGACTCCAATAGGATGATCATGTTGCTCTGAGTTGGCTGGATGTGTAAGCAGGCAATGATCACTAACAATTAGAAATAACAACTTAACAAACCAAAGGTTTAGATTTGGTTTCAGAAACAAAGTTACAGAAGTTAAACAAAGGTAAAATTTATACTTTACAGTTACATTTGAATCAGTCAAGCACAAAAGAAATATTAAGGACATTGTTAATTGCATTTTACGTATTGATGGAAGTATAAAAACAAAACGTTCTATGTTAACCTCTGCTGTATTGTTAATGGACTATCTCTATTTATGGACTATTCCTATTTAAAATCATTGATATAATAGATAATGCTGTCTTTGCATTTTTACTACAAGATCTGTGCTTTATTGCCTTATGTTTGACTGATGTTCTGTTCAAGCATCTATTTGGACAATATTAACTTCAACTAAAGATGTAGATTAAATTATATATAGTGTTTTATTCAAAAAAAAATGCAGAGGAGGTGGTAGTATTTTTTCAGCCCCAAATATAATGTAGCCTGACAAGCTAAACCCAGGGCAAAAAAAAAAAAGAAAAAAAAGAAAATTGTAAAGCGCTTTCTGCATCGTGCTCATGCTCATCAACACAAATCTTCCCATCTGGCCTATGGCGGCAGTACAGTAAGTGGAAAATGGAAAGATTTTAGTAAAAAAAAAATCAACCTGAATGAATGAAAATGGGGGGGGGGGGAGTAAATCCATGGACTTGATCTGACAGTTAGGCATATTAATGATTTCGGCATATTAGGCATATTAGGCATATTAGGCATATTAATGATTTCGGCATATTAATGATTTCTAGCAACTGTACTGGGCTTGAGGCCCAAGTGTCCACTCTCCTGCATCCAGCTAACTGACCTCTCATCCCTCTCCCTCTCTTGCCTCACCTCCATGCCATAGAGAGAAACCAGGACAGGACAAACTGAACGAGAATGAGAGCACCTATAACACCGAGGACCTATTTATTAGGACTTAGCCGAAGCGGTCTTCAAAGACAATAGACAAAGGAATCTGCTCGCCCTTCCTGCAAGGAAAACAGATCACAAAAGGCAACCACATACACTCGGATTGACTTTAGCAGACTTTCTTTACAAAGACTTCGAAAAACCTACTTCTACTATGAACTTCACAGTTCTGGACATTTGAATGTTTTCTGCATATTCATATTGCTATGGATTTGAGTTTGAATGGAGATCCTAATCATTGTCACTTGAGATGCAGTAACCAATAGTGTAACTTTGGTTAGGATTGCTGTATACATGTAACGCTTTGTCTCATTTTGTAAGTTAAAATGAGACAGTTATGGGGAAACAAAGTCTCGCAATTATACTGGCTAAAGTGTGGAACATTTGTTAAAATCTAAATCTGTAAAACTTACGCCAAGAAAGAGGCCCTGACCCTGGTCACTACTCCCCTCTTGGCCAAGAGTATAATTAGTTAGGACATTTTATGAGCTATGATCTATGAGCTTTGAGTTGCTTTGAGCTGAACATGAATAAGTAAGCTCAACAACAAGAAAGTTCTTTAGGATTGCACCGTGTCGACCCTCTGGAGAAGACCCTGCCAGCAAAACAAGATTACGCCAACACTGACTCTACTCCTACTGACTGCAAGGTTATCTACTCTACTCTAGACTTGCTCTATGTGCTGCGACTCTGTGGTGCAGCCTGGCTGGGGGTCCAAGGTCCACAAGAGCTGCTGCTACCGACCTCAACTGCCTGACAGTCCTCTGCCAGACATCCACCCGAGAGCTCCACTGGACTGCCTGGACAAACCCTGTGTCCCCCCCGGCTCCTTACACCGCTACCTCCGACCTCATCGTTTTTCCACTAAACAGATTACAGCTGGAGGCCCTCGCCCTGTGCTAAGGGTGTGCCCTAGGTTTTATAAGATTCACCTCTCAAGATAGCTATCGACAGCCTGACAGCTATACTGTCAGGCATTACAAGTAGTTTTCTTCATAGTAATGTTCTTTCCCACTACAGGTTGGTCCTACTCAGCCAAATCTGTGACTGTCAAACCAACAGTTTTTCTTTGTAGACCAATGCTTTTTTCCAATACCTACGTTGATGTCCATCATATTATTACTTTATCGCCTATGCTGTATCCTATATTGAGTTGTGTTGGTAAAGTCACGCTTAAATGAGAGAAGTTGTTCCATTTCCTCTGTGTGTAAATCATTGTGATACTGGAGTCACTGAAGTTCCTGAACCAGAACAATAATGAACTTGTTGGAAATTGTGTCTCTAACCCATGTTCACTACAAAAATCATGCCCCTCTTATGAGAATGTATTGACATAGACTCTGGATTGATAAAGCTCATAAGATTAAAGGAGACCTATTTTCTCTGGTTCCCACCATTCACAAATCAGGAAGATAGACTAAACATGCTGAGCTTTCCTAATGAAACCATTTCAGTTTTAAGTATACAGCAGCATTTTTTATTTTTAATACATAAAATAATAAATATTTAAAGATCTGTAAGCCTGTCACTTCCCATGAGTAACCTTTTTACATCGAAACTAATTTTTAAAATATAAATTTTCGATCTCATCAAATCTTAGGTTACTATTTTTCCTAAAATTTGTTTTACCAAGTAGAGTACAGTGTTTCTGTCTTTAAATAAGTAATATCCAGGACTGCAAACCCATAAACCCTCCCACCATTATGTTTTTGAGGAAAAAAAAACAACAAATCCAAACATGCATTTTTCCGCTAATGTGTCACAAGGCTTGTCATACTTGGCCAAAAGTAAATATGTCACTTTAATAGTTAAGACACTCCTCCTCATGTGCCAGTTGGGCAGAGAGCTCTCCACCTCCTCAGTTTTCACTTCTAAGAGGTGTTGCTCTTTCCGTATCACTCTCCATTTTGACTTTTTAATTCCACCTTAATCCTCTCCTCTGTCTCTCTCCGTCATTTTCTCCACTCCGATATGACAAGTCCTCCTTCCTCCTTTTCCTCCGTCATTCTTCCCCTCAGACACATATATATATGAAATGAAGAATGACTGACAGGCCGGCACCTGGAAATACCCAGCACCTTCTTTTTTCCTACCAACTAAAGCCCTTTAAGGATTGGGGGTGCTGGTAGGCAGATGGGGGTCTTATCTCCCCCAAACACCTGTACCTGCTCCATAGTGCCATTTAAGGCCCCATAGCTGCATAAATAGGTGACAATTCTGATTTTTGTGTCCCTTTAAGAGATGCCGCAGGCTAAGTGATTAGGGAGCCCTGGGGATTGGGAACGCCCTTTCTCTCCAGCCACATCTTTATTCCTGAGTCTGGGATACCCCTGCTGTTTTTTTATTCTGGGTTTCCATATGTGCAAAGAACTTTTGATGTTTTGAAAGGGTTTGTGGAGCACCTCGTGAGCGTTTTAGTGTCTAAGATACAGTGTGTAGATTCAACTTAGAACATAAACATTTCCTTTACACTCTGAGTAGCTGAGACTTAAAGCATGTTATTTGTACAGGTGACACTCAGGCATGTGGAGGAGCGTTTTTATATTTATGATTGTGTATTATTTTATTGGGTTTACTAAAGCAGTAACACATTGTGACACCTGGATATTTTCATTTATATTCTGTTGCGAAACAAAACAAAACAAAAAAACAAAAAAAAGAAATAAAGAAAAAAGGGAATGAACAGGGATGATCGGCATTGTTTTAAAAGTGCTGTCTAATAGTCATAACATAACATAACATAACATAATTTTCATACTCAGCAAAAACCATTCAGTGAGCCTTAGCTTGTGCCTTGTACAGAGTCATCTTTATTTGTTAATGTTTCTGCAGTCAATTATTCGGGTATTCCCTTTAATTTGTCACCCATATATATATGAAGCGAAATGTAACAAATCACAAGAAAGGAGTAGTGGTAAGTTTTCCCACAAAGCTGAAAGTTTGGTGACTGTCACATTATAATTATGAAACAGACTGAATTTGAAAAATCCTGCAAGATGTGTATAATTATTACCACTTTATTTATTCTATTTTTCAAAAGCAAACTTTGGCGCATGGTAACTTTTATTCCTCACCTTTTCGCTACACGGCCTTACATTGTGTAAGTGCGTAGACCATGCAGACTTAGAGTATTAGACAACATAAATGTATTCCAGTGGTGAAACTGAAAAGTGAAAATTGGCCAGACATAGCTTATTAAATACAGCCACTTATTAAAAACAATTTTGTCACCTCTCCCAAGCTCTACAAACAAAATCTTTCCTCTGTCACATGTCTAGTATCCACGTTATTATAATGCCATTCTGGTGTTATGGATAAACCAATAAGGGTACAAAGTAGGTAATATTATACATACTTTGTACAGAATTTTTCAAAAATATTCCACAGAACAGAAGGGAAAATGGACAATAAAAAATGTAGTCAGACTCAATTTTTTATTCCAATTTTTGTTATTATAATATACCTCAAAGTTAGAATGATTCTTTGTTCTCCCCTGGACTATCATAAACAGGTATCTGAATGTGAAATGAGGATTATTGTACCTCCGTCTTACAGTAGCTCTCTGTTGCAGCTTGGCTGGGCAAAATCGGGCTGGACACCCAGGGAGCCTGTAAAATCGCTACCACTTAATTACCATGTTGATTTTAATTAGCTGTCACTGGGCTGAGACTAAGGCAGTGCTAATGGGGGTTTGTTCATGGCAATCGAGGCACAGCCCTAGTATATATCAACACCACACTCACATTATTAAAATTGGTGTTATTTACTGATTTGTATAAATATGGTTACAGTTGAGTAGACTTTACCAAAACAAGTAAATGAACACTGGTTAGCAGGGGAATTTAACCTAAAATGCAAGTTTCATGTAATTTTACAATGGCAACAACAAGCTGTCATCACTTTCAGAATAGTGCATTTGAGCTTAGAAAACGGCCTCCTCCTTCATGTGGTTCATCTCTGTACAACAAAGCAGAAAAGTTTGAATAGACCATGACACTTAAAAAGTCCTTTTTATTATATTGCTCTGAGCTTAAAATAAATAGAAACAAAGTTAGACGAAATGAATTGTTTTGCACCCAACAGGGCTTTTTAGACAGCTCCGATGACTCCTTTTTAATGCAGTCATCAAAGTCAGAAACAAGAAATTTAGAGAGAATCCAATAAACAATTTATATTTTGTCCAGTTTCACAGAGGTGCAATTTCCCGCTTAGTAGCTCAACAGTTTTATTTCAGAATAACATGCCTGTTAAATTTTTGTAGCAGGCTGAAATCCCCTTGACATAAATGCCCATCACTTCATCTTCATCTATTATTTTATTAAAGATGAAAGTGAAAGTGAAACGGCTTTGAAGCAATGTCATCAAAGTCGGGGAATCCGTAGGGAGAGAGCTGATTTAGTGGATGGCAGGGATAAGAAGCGCTTAATGGAGAGCAGTGCTTTCTGTATTGTTAGATGCCACATCCTGGTGAGTGACTGCTAATGAATGACCAGACAGGTCACGCACACCACAGTCACACGCTCAGATATAAAAACCCAACGAGGAGTTTCAGTCTCTCCTGGTCTATATTTGGTCTTCCTTCTTTACCCCGTGACTGTGTGTCTGAGTGTGTGCTCGACATTGTTCCCCGCATTTCTTTCTCTTTATGCTAGTCAGACCTACCTGCAGCTCCACATGCTGATGCACGAGAAGACAAAACAAGAGTGTATATTAACTAAACTGGCCATGAAAAGAGGTCAAAAAAGCAGAACTGAATGGAAGATCCAACAAACTGCACTACAACAGAACTGAAAAACAAACAAACTCACTGCACAGGTGACACACAAAGGGAACATAAATACTTTCTAGCCAAACTATTATGGCACATTAGTGACGATGTGCAAGGTGTTATGTCAAAATGGTAGGCTTTAAAAAGTGATTGTAGAACTTATTTTTCTATAGTAGTAGAAATTTATGTTTGATTATATTCTATAACATTAGTGTTTGCACACTAGCCGAGCACTTTATTAGGAACACTACACTGGTTAGTTCCTCCCTTTGCTGTCAAAACAGCTTTAATTCTTCATGACACGGATTCCGCAAGATGTTGGAAACATTCCTTTGAGATTCTGATCAATGTTGACATGACTGCATCGCATAATTTCTGCGGATTTGTCAGCTGCACTTTCATGCTGCCAATCTCCCGTTCTACCCAAAGGTGTTCTAGTGGATTCAGATCTGGTGATTGGTGGAGACGCTGGGGTCCAGTGAACTCATTGTCATGTTCAGGTAACTGGTTCACGACGACTTTTGATTTGTGACATGGTGCATTATCCTGCTGGAAGTAACTATTAATAGATAGGAAATTGTGGCCATGGCACACGGTCAGCAACAATACTCAGACAGGCTGTGGCGTTCAAATCATGATCAAAGAGTATAAAGGGGCCCAATGTGTGCCAAGAAATGTATTTGTTTATTCACAAAAGCATTAAAATAAAAAATTTTATGATTTAGTGCAATAGGTAAAGAGAAGAGAGTCAACATGAAGCAATACTTTCTAAGGAGCTGTGTAAAGTTAATTGTGCAAGCAAACCATTGTCTGAATGAACAACCCTGTCTTCTAAAAACAAAGTTTCTATACAACTAAACTGTAACAGCATGAAGTTATGTTGGTAATTTACATATTTCCCAAGTTGCAAATACATTAATGCTGAATGTATCTTTAAAATGTTCAGAGATTGGTTTCTCCCAAAATATCCGATCAGGCAATACAATATCAATTTGTAGGGACTACAGAGTTACTTTTTTAAGGTTATGTTTGCGCACTGGCAGCACTTGCTTAGGGTTCAAGAAAGATCGTGGTCGGATTTAATAGAGAAAAAGTTCACAGTGACATCAGACACAACATGTTTATGTTTCCCTAACCAAAGTGTTTTTGTTGCCTAAACCTAACCACAGACAGGACTCTGGATGTGAACACCAGTCTCTGTTGTGACACTCATGGGCTTTGTACACCTGCCATCAACCTCAACCACCTACAAGTGACTCATTCAGTCATTCAAGTGCGCTGCCTCTGAACATAATCCAGCCAGGATTGAACTTCCAACAAAGTGTATTTGCTGTTGCAGTTTAGTTGTATAGAAACGTAATTTTTAGGAGACAGGGTTGTAGTGAAACATCAAAAAAAATCACAGTATTTTTACAAATCTGTTCACAAACAGAGGATGGAAAATCCTGCTTTAAAATCAACAAGTTTAACCAAAACGACCATGTAGGTCGTTTGTCGCTACCCTCTGGAACGACCCATAGGAAATGGCACCCCTGCGGCAGCAGGCATACCAGACTGCAAACCAGTTGTCAAACGGTAATGAGAGTCATAAAAGAAAAAACAAATATTGGTTTCAAATGGGAAACAAACAGCAGCGACTTGTGTCAAACTCCGGTGTTTTGTGGACCCATGCATCCACCTAACCTCCTCCTCCTAACATGGGCCTTATCACTGTTTATACTATGTCACCCGACTTCCTCTTTCTCTCCTGTCATAATCGCTAGGAACGGTGGAGTTCACGTAAGAATAAAATGCAACTTTGGGTTGTAAGAAGCTGCTTGCACAGATGACCTATGGGCTTGTTTTTTGCAGGAGGACAGTCTCTTTAAAATTTCGGGCTTTGTTAAGAAGCTGCACTGTTACTGATGTTCTTGGTATCAATACACCCTGTAGAGCATCCATCTCATAAACTCCTACAACAGTCTACATATCAAGTGTGACGATCCACATCTTTGATGTAAAAACAGGCTCGCATTGTGCTCCTCTGCCCTCCTTTTCCATCATCTTCCCCTATTTCCATTACAGTTAAGTAAATTTGAGAGTTAGTTCAGCTCAGTTCAGTTCAATTCAGATCTACAAGAAGAATTTATTTATTTTTTTGCAGTAAAGGCAGCATAAAATCACAAACATATGAAAACATAACACAAAAAACACAAGACATAAAAAAAAGACAATAAAAGTGAAACAAACTGAAATAATTCAACTATAAACAAAACGGTAACATAAGAAAATTACCAGTCGCACAGCACTTGCCTCTGCTACCGGTTGCTACAATCGGAGACTGCCCTGTTTCTGTCTCTCTCTCACTGATGATATTAGAGTGTTGGGCCCTTTGCCAACAGTTAGATCTCAGTGGGGCCCATCCATATGGCCAACATGTTCAGCAGTCATTACAGGGCCATTTAACACATCTAATTGTTTAACATTTGACACCTTGTCAAGACAATTAGTTCAGATTATTCCTGCATAAGACAATGTGATGTTGATCTTGTCAGAAACTGTAGAAGAGTTTTTCTTGTGTGGCTGTTCGTTACAGTGAGTAATGTGATCAATTAACAGCCTGCCACCTGATATTGTATTTTTTTTTATTTTTACATTTCTGCAGACAGTAAATATTCACACACTGCCAATTTCTTAGTTATGTTTTGCCTCTAAAATTGCGTACCGTGTTTGCACGTGCATATATGCCATACTGCGTACTTCTTGTTATTGATGAACATTATATGTTTATACTGTATATGATGTATATGATTTTATGTATGTGTGTGTGTCTGTGTGTGTGTGTGTGTATATGAATGTCTACACAGGTTTATGGAAAGCTGCTCTGTGCTGTGTCAAGTCATCTGAGCAGAAAACAAATGAATATGTGTCCTCCATGTTTGACGTCACTGTGTGTGTGTGTGTGTGTGTGTGTGTGTGTGTGTGTGTGTGTGTGTGTGTGTGTGTGTGTGTGTGTGTGTGTGTGTGTGTGTGTGTGTGTGTGTGTGTGTGTGTGTGTGCTAAAAAGTGAAAGCACATTTCACCCAGGAGAGACAGAATTGGGGGAGGTTACCTCCTGGCATCTGTCTCTCTCTACGTCATCCACCTATTTAATCCCATCAACACTCCCATCGTCCCTTTTTTGTAATCTCCTTTCGTGTCTGTTTATCTCTCCCTCACTCTCACTATCTTTTCATCTTCCTCTCTGACTCCTCTTTTTTCTCATTTCTGCAGTCGTTACAAAACATTTTTCCTGTCTGATTTGCTTTATCTCCATCCTTCACATTCTCTCTTTTCCCTTCCCCCCTCTATCTCTCTACCTGTACCCTCCCCCTCCTCTTATCTTGCAGCTACAATCTGTTTCTATGTCATTGGGTGTTAACAGGTCAAGCATAAAGGCTAATCTAAATTTCATTCACTCAATCACCAGGGAGTTTATAATAAATAGGGGAGGGAGAGATTGATTCTCTTTTTTTTTAACAGTCTCTCTCTCTTTCTTTCACTGTCTATTTTTGTCTAAGTCTCTCACCCTTCTCTTTTCTCTCTCTTCTCCCTATCACTCTATTGTTTAAAGCCTATACTATTTCCGTCAGGCTACTGAAGGGCACTGTGTCAAAGGGCTGGTCGGCAGGACTGAAAACTTGGGTGGACTTGGTCTGAATCTGGGAAAAGACTTTGTCATATGAATATGTCAGTTTGGTTATAGTTTAAAGTTGGTACAAGAAATACATAAAGATTTTCATGAACAGAGAGAGAAAAACATCACTTTAAAATAAGATTCACAACATAATCAAGTCATAATTCACAGTCTCTGTCATTGTAATTGGAACTGGGGGTGCTATTTTCCCCATCCATAGCCTTGAACTTACTGAAGGCCAATATATATATCAGAAACAGCATTAATCAGAAAGACGGTGTTCAATTTAATAAGGGTAGGAGTGCAGTAAGAACTGTGCAAAATGGCAGTGTATAATAAATGCAGTAAAAGTATTTTATAGATGATATGTATGGTTGTACGGTATTATGGTGAAAGGTAGGAATGATATCCTGATACGTTCCTTGTGACAGCAGAGCCAAATGAGTCCGTTAGAAAACGAGCTCCGCTGTCTATGCAGTGTGTCACTCATCCCCTCTTTTGCACAGCATCAGTGTTGGTCCTCCAGTCCAGTCGGCTGTTGAAGTGGACACCCAAGTACTTGTAGTGCTCCACAACTCCTACCTCCTCACCCATCATGATAATGGGTTTGGTCGTGGTTCTCCTCCTTCTGAGGTCGACCACCATCTCCTTCTACTTGTCCACATTTAGGAGCAATTGATTCCTGCTGCTCGCCCCAGAAGGTTAGCCACAAGTTCCCTGTACTCCGACTCCTGCCCATCTCTAATACATCCCACCAGTGCAGAGTCATCAGAGAACTTCTCCACTGGCATGATCCAGGGTTAAAGTGTCTGGATACAGTGTTTTTTCTGGTTCTTAGTTGAATACTGCCCATTTTGATACTGTATACTGTAGATAATAAGCAAGGATAAACTTTGCAGACTGAAATATAATTGTCCTTCTTGGAGGTAAAAGTCTGATTTTAAGGGATAATAATGAAGGACAACAGAACAGTATCCAAAACTCACAATTGTATACAGGGATGTATGTGATTGTTGACCAATAGATGAATCGCTCCCACCACAACCCCCAAAGTCTGTAATATACTGTAATCTGAGGGTTCACACGATGATCAACTGTTGTTTATCTGTTGAGTGTTCACTCATCCTAAGGTGATTAAAACTCCCACATTCCCATACACACCACCTGGAATATGACCTTCTTGTCCTCTATGGTAAATATGGCAGTTGTCTTCATTTGCTGTATAACAGCTTGTGCTTCTCGTGGTGCAGCTCTGAATCCGAAGCATACTTTTACACTATTTTTTTTAATTACTCGCATTAACATTGATTGTGTACTGGGCTGGGAGCCCTGCCAAAGTGCTGCAAATACACAGCAGCACTGTGAATGAACGCATCCGGTGTATGGTGGACTGCAGCTGCTGTGCTGCTGAGGTGCTGTTTTAGTTACAAAGGCAATAAGAACACCTCTTTATGGTTGGAAATAGCTGCTATAAACCAAAATGCTGTGAAACCTTGTTTACAACAAAATAATGCTAAATAAAGATTTGACTTTCCCTCCAAGTGTGCATATTTGATGATGAACACCACAGTATGGCTGTGCATCAGAATCTTGAATCTTTAATATATAGCTGAAATTGCCTTGGATATTGTCCTCCTTTGAATCTTCCACTGATGAAGCAGCTATTTTTGTCTGTTGGTGATGCCTTAAAGACATTTATCACATTCACAAATTGACACACACTGCACAGTCCAGTGACAAGAAAATTCAGAGTTAATTCTGATTTAGTGCACTGTTTTTGGTAATCAGCTCAAGAACTGTTTAAGTGTGCGTTCATGTGTGAAGGGCATGATGAGTACATCCCTCGCCTGCACCACAAAATCACACCCTGAGGAGCATACTTAATCACATGCACTTAAGAGAGCTCATGGATGGAGACTTTACATTTTAACTGACTGCCACTGCAGGTCACAAAACAGTCACGTCTTAAAAACGTGTCTCTTTTCCGGGACAGAAATGGCATTAGTAAGCATGAATTCACAGCGTTGACCTCCATGTGGTGTTACAAGGTCCAGATGGGGCAGTTGGACAAGACTGTTAATGAATCTCTAAGATTCTGCTTCCTTTTCACAGTCACTTCAGGAGAATAAGAGACCCACGTTTGTGCACCTTGGGGAAAACAACATTCAAAAGATGTCTTTCTTTGGTGGTTAGATGATTAGAATCTAAATTCACTAATCAAGGAATCTATTTTGAGACTCACATTTGCAATATGAAATCTCAGTTCTACAAAACTGCAGCTAATCCTTTCCTGTTTCCTGTGTTTCAAATATTATTTTCCTATCACTCTACCAAGCTCAGCAGTTGTCATTCCTTTACTGATATGTATTGTTAAAGACGTTGTATGCTTCTATGGTGTATGGTGGTCCTAGCGTAAAGCCACCATCTATGGCAGCCTACCTTTTAAAATACTTTTTCCCACTCGGTGGGACGCTTTGGCCTTGGTCGGGCTACTTTAGGTGTGTTTTGGTCTGTTCCAGACTCAATATTTGTTCAACCTTTACAAATTATACAGTGTTTCAAAGCTTCAAGTCTCCCAATTCTATCTGTGTGAGCGTTTCAGGATCCCCATATCACTGCAACTGCTGTTCACGCAGAATTGGTTCGGACTAGTGGCTATGGCTCCAAAGTGTTTTCCAAATAAAAGGTATTACTAGGGGCCTAATATTCCCTTTTTATGCCAAAAGAAAAAAAAAAATATGCAAGGCAAAAAAACTTTGGTTGTACAATTCAAAGAGTTACCTTTCAAAGAAGACCACAGTTATGACAGTAATCAAAATGATTGAAAAACAGTAACCTTTTTTATTTGGGTAAATTATTTTCATGCTTGTGAACAGAAATGGGGGTTTCTGTTAATTTGTTAATTATTAATCCTGCAGTGTCAAACTTGGTATGTTGTCTTCACTATCAACAATTTTTATCAGCATCAGAAAGCAACCCAAGATGATGAATTACAGGTCTTCCCACACTACCTTCATACTAGGCAGCTACATTTAGCATATCCTACAGCATAGCTACTGAGCATAGATGTACAGGCTCTGTTGTATCCACTGTTTAAAGTAACTATGTTTAAATTCTTTTATTCATTCTGAGACCAAAATACCATAGTGAACAGAAGGTTGTCAGTGGAAATGGCTTTGCTAATCACAGAATATATCAGAAGCAGATTACTGACTCTTTCATTAACCTGCTTTATGTTTTCCTTGTCAAAACAAAATCTGTAGTTGAAAAAACTCTCCGTCAAACTGATCATTAGCTACAGAGTTTACATGTGTAGGCTCTGCTGCTATGCTGTAACCTCCTAATGCGCAAGTGTAAATCCAGATTAAGTTTTACAAGGAGAGAGCTAACACTGAGGAAAAATTGCAAGCAGAAGGCATGTGAAAGTATTTGTCTTCTCTTAGTTGGCTCATCACAACTGCTTTCACCTTGTGCTTGGTGAAGCACAAGGCAGTTTGATGCACTTAAACTTTGATAGTACTGTGAACTTTCAGTAGTAAAAAATGTATGTAAACAGGGGGAAGAATGTCAGTGTTTATTGTTGATTTATTGTTAATCACTGGGTTGACACGATGAACATTAAATAGTCACTCCCTGATATTCATACTCCTCCCCACTGTATTTATTGTCTGGTCTAGGACTAATTGAAACTAGTCAGATATAAGAGCTTTTATTCAGTATAGACAACGAGCAGTTATGCAGTAATGCAATCAACACTGAATGCACCTACTCCATTAGCTTCCTCCCCTAGTCCATGACCTGTGTGACCTTCTTGGTGATTATGTGTTATGATGGATGTGGCAAGGTATCTCTATTTAATCATACTGATAGTGATGAAGGAGAATTTACTACTTAGAACTGGCAGCATGGCAGTGACATATGTTCATACACACAAACACACACACACACACACACACACACACAACCGCACGTGCTCTGCCAACACGAGTCCCCTTGAAAACATAGCTAGTAGTACTACAGAAAGCTCGTCATTTGTATGACGGGGGTGTATATGGGGGTTGGCAAGTGTGTGTATGTAACATTGCGTTGCAGTATAAATGCTACATCACAGCTGTGGTCCTCTGCCCATAGCCTGCTGTGATCATGGGTATGGTGCATATGTGTACCATTGGTACAATTTGTATAATCTTCATGGTTCTTTAGGCTGGGAACAAAAATTTTAAGTGGCTAAAGGTAGTCTGTGCATTTAGTACCTGGGGTTTCTTAGTTCCTAGGAGTATTTGGGTGAAAAGGGTAAAAAACATACAACAAAAAAGTTTCCTTTCATAGGAATAAACCCATTATGCATTGCTAGGGGTGCAACGAGAGCTAAGCCGGCATCATGATGATGAATCTCCTTCGATTGATGAAGGAGGCCCAGCGCTTTCAGAGAAAAGAACACCACATAATCCCCACATAATAATGAGTGTATAAGAGTAAAGTAGACCCAACCTGTCTGAGAGAGAGAATACAGTGGTTTACTTGACTGACTAGCAGTAGATTTCAGGACACAACCAAAATTCAAAACCATGTCGCAAGGAAAACTAGATGTAGCATATCAAGAGAAAAACAGAAAATAGGGTTTGTATGGTCCATATACAATTGTCATGGTGGCAAACCATGTAGTGTTAAGAGAACCCTAAATTGAGAACCATAAAGATGTTGTGCAAATTCAGCTAAACTGAACTAATGTTAAGCTATAACATAACTATAACACTGAGCTGGTAAAAGCTGGGCATCTTAGAGAAACACTCGGCTTATCTGCCTACAGCAATATCGACGTGGAGCTTAAACACTGGCATACCACAGGTTCCTGTAGTGATGGCAAGTTTTTACCGACGCTCTTTCACTAGCTAACAATACTCAGAAAGAACATCAACTTTTTTTTGGCAGTACATACTGTCACCATGAATCACTATACATTCCCTTGAATAAAGGTCAGCTGCTCAGTCGTCCAACTGCTAAGTCGTCCAAACTACTTGCAGCACTGAAAAACCTCAGGCATGTTACACATGCCATAGTGCATGACTATATTGGCATACATTCCAAAGGTTGTGATGAAAGCTTCAGTCTCTTGAGCTTGAACAGAACTGCCACTGTCCCTTTAGAAGGTCAATTTTTTTGTTTAAAAGTTTTGCAGTACTGGCTGATCAATGTCAACCTGAGCAAGGTAAAACCAGATAAAACAAGAAGGTTTAGCAGTACTGTGACTCAAATGTCTGATTCTAACTGCCTGCGTTTATAGGAGAATCTTCAACATTAATCTTATCCAAAATGAGACATGTACCAGATCAGAAAACAGCAAGGGATAACTCTCACTGTGTTTCATGAGCTAAGAAACAAGTAGTCATCTAAATGTCATAAGCATACAGATACCCCAGTCTGAAATTTTTCCAAGCCAGCTTGCAAAACACTACCATTATGAGCTGAACTCCATTTGTCAGAATGTATGACATCAAAGGAGTAAACAGAACAATATATGTGCAAAAGGCAGCTCTAACACTGAGTGAACAGTTACAATGACATTGCAAATGGATAACTAAGTTCCATGTACCGTGAAGTGAAGAATCAAATTCTCTGAGGCATTATAATGCCACCTTAAATAGAGAATTTTTAACAAACTTCTTGGGAAGTTTTGTCAATCATAAAAACATACACACAGAGAATATGTTGCTAACTAGCTACGGCTTGATATCAAGGGTGACCAACAAATATGCTATGGAGAGCCAAGTTTCTGCACTTTTTTCATTAAAACTCATCATTTATTAGCACTCCTTCACATTGAGGAGGGACTAACCTGAAAAATCACCTACTGAGTTGTTTGCTCGGCATGGGAAATGCTTGGCCACCCCTGGTGTAATGCCGTGTTCCTGTCATAGGGGATACATTTTAAAGATGGAGAAGACTCCCATGTTTACTGCTTGTGCAGTCATGTCACCCGACAACTCAAAATGGTGGAATGATCAATGAACATTTGGGTTTAATTGCCTTGAGCGTGAGGCATCCATATTTGTTTGGTATTCAGACACTTCAGTCTTATTTTAAGCACCAAGTCAAAAAAAACTGAGTTTTGGGAGAAGTTGAGTTTTCCCAATTGTTACTACGACATGCACGTTGATGTGAACACTAATTACAAGTTAGAAAATTATACTTGTGATTATTCTGATTTGACATAAAAGTGACATCATGATGGTCAAATTCTCTCAATCTAAACACACCTGGGCTAGGCTACTCAGCAGAAAAGCAAAAGCAAAGCAAAACTTTTATATAGCACAATTCACTCAAGAGGAGACACAATGTGCTTCACAGATAAGCAAACAGCAGTACGTGTATACACATACTGAACATAGACACTGTACCAAGAAACGGCTAAAATGAACAAAAGCAAGTAAAATCAATCCCTTCAAAGCAAAGCTTATTAGATTTCTACTAGAAGAGAAGCCATGAATTTCATTTTCTTTAACAAGAAATCCACTACGGACTGTATCAGCTGCTATAAACACAGGACAATAATATAAACTGCCATTTCCTCTGAGTGAAGAATTTGGCCCATTTGTTTCTATCCTCTCTTTCTCATGTTTCCTATTCCTAAGTGACCCATATATGAAATTTGGGGACTGTAGGAAAGCTGAAAGGATGGGGAAAGTATAAAGGAAGGGGACAGGGTGTTGAAAGAATGGAAGAAAACACTGAGGGGAAAGAGAAGTTTAGAGGTGAGGAACAAGAAAAAATGAACAAAAAGGTAAGCAAGGGATGGATTGTGTTGACTGGAGGGGGAGGGACAGGTGAGTGGACCTGGCAGATGGAAAGTTCAGACCCTGCTTGTTTTCCCTGAAATGTCACAACTGTAAAAAAGGTTTTGTAAAGCATCAATCACAGTGGAGCTGCACCTCCAGGAGTAGTCTTGGGCTTGGGAAATAAGACCTCCCGTTGAACTGCAGAGGCAATCACCATTGCACGGTTCAGGTCACCACACTGCTCACAGAGAGGAAGAAGTGGAGAGAAAACCTGAGAAAGAAATGAGTAGGGAAGAAAAGGAAGGGAGATTGGGACAGGTCGACATTTTGGCATTAAAGCTGCTAATAGCCCTTGTTTTGTGCTGATGGTATCTCTCAATTTGGCTACCCTCTAAAACAGCTTTTAAGGAGGTCATGCAGGTCATACAAATTGACATCGCTACAGCAGTTGAGTAAAACTGTTCTACACCACACTGAAATGATTAGTCTGGTTAAGTTGTAGCATCTAAAACTTTTTGGATAAAGGAGAATTCATAGTACTTGTCAGAGCTACTGTGACTATAGAGATAACACATGGAGACGTACAGAACTGCGACTGGTTAGCCCGTGTTTTCTTCTACTAATTTCAATG
Source organism: Xiphias gladius (assembly GCF_016859285.1). Classification (NCBI taxonomy): domain Eukaryota; kingdom Metazoa; phylum Chordata; class Actinopteri; order Istiophoriformes; family Xiphiidae; genus Xiphias; species Xiphias gladius. Next base: position 27,747,325 of record NC_053405.1, on the reverse strand, counting down.
CCAATGGAGATTGTTAACAACGATTTACTTACTGTATATTTTACTTACAGACAGTGACAGAACTATAAGTTCAGCTATTAATTATAATAATTACTAATAAATGGCAAATGGACTGCACTTGTATAACACGTTTTTACCTCAGTGGGTTACAAAGCGCTTCACAATTTTGCCTCTCATCCACCCATTTACACATATACACACACACACACACACACACCGATGGCGAAGCACCTGCCATGCAAGGCGCTGGCCTGCGCACCGGGAGCAACTTAGGGTTCAGTGTCTTGCCCGTGGACACTACGATAAGTGGACAGAAGGATCCAGGGATCGAACCACCAACCCGATCAAACGTCCAAATTACTTGACGGCCTGCTCTACCCCCTGAGTCACGTAATAATAAATAATAATCTCCTATCTAGTCTCCTATATCACACACTGAATGAACGTGAACACAATAACTGTGGAGTATACTATATAATTAAAGTAGCTTTTAAAGCAGCTGCTTTTTGTGGCCTCTTGGGGACGGTGTAATGAGCTGTAAATACAACATTTACATATTATCAACTAAGAAAGGTGATATGAGAAACCTGATACACATCCATCAGACATTGAGCAATATATTTGGAGTCGCACATGATTCTGTCCAGCTCAGGAATGCAAGTCCACTTTTATTACCAGAAATTTTATGAAGCAGAGCTCCTGGTTTCATTCAGTTTTCTTGTAGCTCTGTTTTGGTGTCCACCGGCTCCTGAGAAAAATATCTGGCTCTTTAGCTACTACACAAACCAAGAGAATATTCAACACATATTAGAAGAGCAGAAATTAGGGACAGACATATGGTGGCACTTTTCTCAACCTTTCAGACTTACTTGAAATCCACCTTCAGGAGCAGGAAAAGGTGACAAAAGCAGATAAATACCAGGTGTTCCTGCTGATTGCCCAGGTACATCAGTTAGGCTGATGATGTCACAGGCCTACACAGCTTGTGAGATTTAACAGTATAAACACAAAATATTAAACAATGCTCACAACTTTATTTAAAAGCGTCACTTCTTTGGAGGCTTTTAAACCCCTGTATAAATTCACCCCTGTGTAAATTCCCTGTATTGTCAAGTGTTTATATACGGCACAATTGGGTCCTTGGGAATGTTCACTTAATCTGGAAATCAGGCAGCTCTCAGTTTTGCCTATATAATGAAAATTAGAACCAGAACAATTGAGCTGATATAAAGTACAACAGATTTTTTGTATAGAATCCTTGGTAGATATAAAATAAGAAATGTTTTGAAGTTACATATTGTTATGAAGTTAATCTCCTTGGTTAGATTTTTGATTTTGGTACAACACAGAAGGTGAAGTGATGTCTCCCTTACGATATTCTGTGGCTGTTTTGCAATTTGGTGCTCCTGTTGCCTTTTGAGAAAGGACGGTAGGTACTCTCACAACCACAAGAGAATGTAGGCAAATCACTCTCATAGAAATCTGAATTATGCCAGCAACTGAATACCAAATTTTGAAATTTAATCACTACTGAATACTTAGTATTGAAATTTAAGTACCACCAATTATTGCATTGAAATATTTGACTTAAAAAATCATCTTTATGAATTTATGTGGTCCGAATTTAACTTTTAACTTAAGTCAATTTTAAGTTTTGCAATATCAAAAACTTCATTTCCAGTATATACAGTATTTATTTAGGGTTTTCAAAGTCGGATAGAAAATTCATGCGATTAATATTCAAAACCAATTTTCAAGATGCCCTTTTCCAGCAATTTCAATTCAGATCTAAAAATTCTAAACAGCTCAAAAACTATGGTTGCTCAAATACATTCAAGATATAAAATTCAAATCTGAACATTTGGTACAGCAACGAAAAGCAGTCAAGCCTTTATGCAGGGGTATTTAAATTTCAACACTAAGTATTCAGTAGTGATTAAATTTGAAAATACGGTATTCAGTTGCTGACATAATTCAAATTACTGAAAATGATTTGCTTCCATACAAAAGGTCACTAGTGAGGAATAGATAAGCATAGGTTGGGTTACTGTTTGAACAAAGGGCCAATGCTGCGATTTTTCTCGTGAGAAATAATAATAAAGAAGTTCATTCTCGACCTTGTAAACAGCAGCATGACACGAACATATTAACTCAAGGTCTGCTTAGCATCGCTCTCTGGAGCTTTCAACCACAACTCACAGTCTTAGCTGTAATCACCAAAGAAACTCCAGCATATCAAAGAGGAACCACCCTCAGCCCAACCAGAAGATGTTCTTCCAAGTAGTTTCTTTATTTTATCATATCACTTTATTTACAATTCTTAGTTCTATTTTCTGTTGCACTGCTGCTGTACAGAAACAGTTTAAGATCTGTAGACACTCCTGAATACACTCAGATATACATGTGCCTATATAAAATTTTAAAAGAAAATACAATGACGCAATCAGATTCCAGATTGACTATTTTTAGTTTTGTATTTGTTTTTTTTCCAGCTTCTACAACATATCAAAAAATCTGCTTACCCCGCTATATATTTATCCTACATCAATCCATGCGACCTATTGTGGAACACAGTGTTCCTTTGCGGTTGAATGAGGCTTTTTATAGCCTCTGTTACACTGATTTTAGGCAGCATATGAAATTTTATATGACATGCAAAGTGCTTCGGGTCCCAGGCGTTTATGGGCAAAATATTTCAGTCTGACTTTGCAAAATTGTGAGAGGCACTTTTATTGGAAGCACGCGCGCGCGTGTGTCTGTGTGTGTCTGCCATCTACGTGTACGATCTGTGTTTGTGTGTTCTTGGCTTGATTAACAAGGTTATGCTCGGAGGTCATTTATGTTGGGTAAACAAGACAACATTGTTGTATTTTGCTGATTTTACATTCACCTGCAGTAGAGTCGGCTTATAAAATGTAAGGAGAGTGTTATTTGTTGTCTTTCTATCGGTGCATCTTCAAATGAAAGGTTTAGGGGTTTTAAAAGCTTGTTTCAAAAAGAAAGATAGTAAATCTGCTTTAATTTCTTACTGAGATGTATCTTTTAATTTGTTTGAGAAAGTAGGTGCAACTTTCTATTACAAACATGCCCCAGTACCAGTTAATCCACAGGCATTGATACTTTCTACACAGGTCAACATCGAGTCTAAACTTATATATCTTAGACTAGATCTAAGCAACAATGCTAAGTAGTCTTTACATACAACTCTAACCCTTTTACAACTAAAGTTAACAAATTGACAGTCTTTATGGCTGGACTTTATAGCTGAATATTTTCATTAAAAAAAATTGGTGCAAATTACTTTGTTTAGTGTGAAAGACGTTGCCCGTACTGATGAACCCACAAAGAATTATCAACTGACTCCTCCACTTCCCCTTAGATCTACAGGGTTTTACCATCTTTCATCTTATTGTCTTGGCTTTACAGCCCCCACAACTTAACTGTTTTGTTTTAGCCTCACCACTCTCATCAGTGTTGTGAAGATAGTGGAGCATTTAGCTGCAAATGAGCCAGGTATTTTCTTCAGGAGTTGACGGACACCAAAACACAACTGATAGGAGATTGAATATCACACATACATTCAACATGTGGACAGAAATAGGACTCCAAATAAATGCTAATGTTGATGTAATGTTTTGTTGTTGAACAAAAGCGCATTTTTTTGTTCATATGCCTAAAAAAAAAAATGTGTTTGTGAGCATACCCATTCCGCTAAGAAGAACCTTTAGCGCATCGTAAACTATAATCAGAGCACTGGCGGATTGGCAAAATTTCATGTCAATCATATAAAAAAAGTTATAAGAAAGGCAAAGGCAATAACAACCAATGAATTTTGTTGTTTCGGTTGGAGGACTTGTAGTGTTTACAATAAAAGGGAATTTCCTTTTTCGTAACCATAACATGGCCATAACATTATACTCACTGAGTTAATTGCTAAGATCTATGAAGGCCGGAATACTGCTGAAAAGGATTCTGATGATTGAGACAAATAACCAATTGGACAGTTGGGCAGGTTTCAAACAAACCCCCAGGCTAGTTGAACAGATTTGGAGGAGAAATGAAGGTTGATGGTAAAATTATAACCCATACTGTCTGAATGAGTCCATCATAATTTATAGTCAGACTCGGTGGTTTATCTTTGAGCTGCCAGACTTGTGTACGGTAGGTCATGGGTGGTTTTTCTTTACAATGTAGGATTATTAGCAAAATTCAGCCGTGTTCCCTTTCAGTTTTACCTCAAAATGAATGGCTTTAGATAATCTGACTAAACAACTGGCTTGTTTACTTTGATGAGTGGAGTGTTATAAAAACTGACATACTGTAAATGATGGCCAAAACTACTAAGATAAGTACCATATTTTTTCTTTACATCTTCAAACATTGAATACCTCTGGATGTCTCAGTGAAACACAAACCGGCTCATCATATTAACAGCCTGCTCAAACACAGCCTCAGACGGACAGTTATCAGTTATCTTTAATTCCTTGATGTTTGCTTTTTGTTGGCTTTGAGTCTGAATGAAATGTCACATGTAGTTCATAACTGACTTTTCTTGTCCATTCCCTCACCAATTTTGGGGCAGTTAGGTGCACTCCCACAGCAGTCTGGAGTACTTTCAGCGTTAAACAATGAACTCGACAGTGAATTTTTAAGATAACAAGATATTAGAAGCAATTCCTGGAGAGCAGCTGGCTCTGACGGAGTTATTGGCAACTGGATGAAACTGCAAATTGTCTTTGTTGAACATTTCATTGAGCCTCTCATTCTCAAAGCACATGAGCTATGCAATTTGATAGATTGAATCAGTGAGCAGTGCTGATAGAGAGTGTCTATCTAGGTTATTAACTGACTGATTAACTTATCAGTGTCCTCGTCCCATTGACAGAATTGTTCACACAGTCAAGATTTCTGTGGAAATTACCTGAAGAAAATTAAGAAGTTAAAATATCAACCCATGTGATCATTTCCGTGTTTGTGTTTGTGTGTGTGTGATTTCATTTTCTGGTCGATCCTTGTTTTTCTGAACTTAATTTTATGTACTGATATCCCCGCTATACAGTAGGCTTTCATGAATAAACCTATGTCTTAATGAGGCAAATGCATTCTCTTCTGAAAATTACTTTGTTGTTCTTACTTTTTTTCAGTTTTTTTTGCCTGTGAAATAGTGTATCCACTATTTCTGATCACCTTGGAGTATCTAAAAGTACCCCAAATGACACAAATACAACGCGCAAAAATCACACTTTGGTTAAACTGCACCAAAACCCACATGCACGCTAAGGCCTCAACCACTGCTGGGAACCCCTGCTCTAATATATGCAGCACGTATAAGACTGACAATCAGCTTGTCACAGTTGTGTATAATTGTTTAATTGTTAACATATAATACACCATTCAGCCACAACAGTAAAACAGGTAACTGGTTTTAATGCTGTAGCTGAATGGTGTGTATGCGTGATAATTACATACAGGCCAGGGTATGAATTTTAATGTTCGTACTTTAGCATTCAGAGGAATTGTACAATGGCTAAGGAACTTGCTTGCTTGTTTTCAGACTATATGGGATATTTTATCAATCTGTGCTTTCTAAATACTGACATTACTTAGCTCAAGCTTTTTTGTTGATATTTTTTTTTAATGATAATTCCCAGTATTGCTAACCTCTGCTGTCAGGTGTGTTCAGGTAAGCTAACCTGAATTTAATCTGTAATTATACTGGGACTTTTCTCTAATCTTCCCCACTTAATTACTGGGTTATTTTATCTCTTCAGGATTCTAAAAAATAAAATAAAGCAAAAACTTCACAACCAGCGGGCGTATGCAACTGGGTCAACCGCTTATATACAGTATGTCGTACACTCTTGTAGGGTTCTGGCACGAACTGAAACCAATGGCTGCCTGGCAGTTAGAAAGTGTAAAACCTTGATATGCTGTGGCAAATGCTCCATAGACCTACAACCTGCACACAATTTAGAGGAATAAAAGATTCAAAATCATCACTATAGCCCTCTTAGTGCATGATTTAAAGTTGTTTCTCAGTCTTATGTGTATGTCATCATTAGCAAATCAATGAGGTAAACCTTTTAATCAGTTATGTTCAGGCTGCGACAAGACAAAGAATGAGTAACAGTAACGCTGACTCTCTGCCTTCATTCACACAAAGTGCTAGTTCTACCTCACTACATGTTCACCGGGGTGGGTCACTTCCCTTTCCTTGAGTCACAATGAGTTAATGGAGGACTAGCAAAGAGTCAACCGCTTAGGGTCACATGGACTGTGATGTGAATCAAATGTAGTTTGGGGTTCGGCAGTGGGAATGACAGGAGGGGGAATAGTGGGTAACAACAGGTTTGTAACTACCACAAGCCTTTTTAGTCACATTGTGTTTGTGTTTTGTTCGTTGCAGGGGTTCATGTTTAGCTGAAGGCTTAGGTTTCCCTTCCCTAATATTTTATTCCATTTATTCCAACTACAGTCTGAAAGTTCAAACCCTACATTACTATGGTTCATACCACGTCACATTAATGGGTTGTGCTAGTGACTAATTAATTGTTTGTTTTATTATTTTATTCATTTATCAAGCTGTAGTAAAGCAATTTATGATAAGTTTCATTATCCATCTAAAACATTAAATTGTGGGCTACATGTAGCTGATGACCCCACAAATCATGGGGTGTTTACCTACTGTGATAATTGTCTTGATTTTACTTGTGTATTATGTTTTCCGTAAATTAACCCAAACTGTTAATAATTTGGGGTCCTGGAGACCTCATTCCCTCTGAAACAGCTCAACATTCTTAACATTTTTATAAGCTTGATGCTTACTGACTTTTCCTAATTTTATGAGAATTGCTTCTAAACATGACTTTCAACTGTTTCAGGGCATAGCGACAGAAAATGATATGCACGTGTTTGGGCTCTAAGTGACCCCAGCTGTAAAGCATGGTTTAATGCAATATTTCGCATGCTCTATAGCTGACTGGTATAGAGAACTATTTTCTAACAGACCTCTAATTGACCCCAATCACAAACATCACTATGTAGGATTACATACTGTACATTTTTTTTGTGTGTGAACAGACTTTTTGGCATACAAAACCCTGAACCACAGTATATCTGGTATTCTTAAGGGGAGAGGGTAGTTAGCTATGTACAGAAAATGTTGAAAGCAAGTATGTACGGGAGCCAGTATCACCAGCTGCCATGTCAACAGCCTTTGTCCCAGTACTAATACTTACTCTTACTCTCAAAATGCAAGGCTGTGGTATTTCCTGGAGTCAGTATGCGGCAGTAGAAACACAGTACTACTGAACTCAAAAAAAAAAGCAACCCAAAAACATATCAGAAGAAAAGATTAGTTGCTAGACTTTTTTACAACCTGGAACTCATTCTCATTGTTTAGGTCTTCAATCCTAATGGCAGTATTAATTTTGTGCTCACCCAGTTAACTGTGGTAATGTGGGACCCACTGACCCATTACTAAAAATAGTCAGATGGGGCAATAAACAAGTGCAACCAGATTGACAGATTGATTTTAGTCAAACCCTCAGGTTAGCCAAACATATTTGGAAAAAAAAAAACCCTCTGAATAAAGTGGTTTAAATAATCTGGCTATATACTGGTGGCTTGATGGCAACAATAAATAAAATATCTGATAACAATGTATATACCTATATAAATGTGTTTTTGTGTGTGTGTGAGTGTGTGTGTGTGTGTGTGTGTGTGTGTGTGTGTGTGTGTGTGTGTGTGTGTGTGTGTGTGTGTGTGTGTATTGGATTACCCCTAATTAAAAGACAGATTAAAAGGATATGTCGTTAGGATAATTTCTTTAAAAAAAAAAAGGAAAAAAAAGTTTGCTGTTCTAAAATTCAGGCTGCGGGTACTCCACAGTTTAAGGTCATCAAAACAGGAAACAGCCACAGGAGATCTCTTGTGGGAAACATTATGAACATCTAATCTAAAAGAAAGGCAGTGGAAGATCTGAGTTGAAAATGGTCTAAACCTCTTCCTCTGTTGGGGGATGGTTTTCCCCACTTTATTGCAGATTTAAAAAAAAAAAATATATATATATATATATATATATATACACCAGCAGTAAAGGCATTGAACTTGTTAGGTGATTTAATGTTGTGGCTGATTGGTGTATGTACGATGTTGTCTTCGAAAGTAGTGTCCCTTATTTTTCAGATGTAGGTAAACTGCGGAATCTTGACCTGAGGGGTTGGCCCTCCTGTGTTGAGAAATGCTTTTGTTCAATGGTTGTTTAGTTTCACCAATATTTATTTTAATTCTGTGCATTGCTCACTGCATTGGACTACACACTAGATTTTTTTTCTTGTGTGCAGTCTTTTGCGTGGTCCGGTTTGTCTCTGAGTATGTTGCTGAGTTTGAAAAACACAGGGATACGGTGCTTATTAAAGTTCCTCCTGAGTTTCTTAGATACTCCAAGTACGTATGGGATGACGATGTTGTTGCACTTATTCTTGTTTTCTTCACCACACACAGGTTTTTTCAGCATTTCTCCTCGATCTTGTGGCTGTTTTCACAAAGGTCCAGTTAGGGTATCTGCAAGTGCATAGGGTATTTGAGTGCATCTTTCAGGTTTTTGTGCACCATCTCTTGGGCCTGGGCACTTGTTGGCACATTATCAGCTCCTTGGTGCAGGGTTCTGATAACTTCTAGCTTATAGTATGTTCCGGTGGGTGGTGAAAGTCAAAGAGTAGTATTGGTCTGTATGTGTGGGTTTCCTGTATACTCCAATGTGGAGGCTCCTGTCTTCTTCAATGTTTAAGGAGCTGTATACAAAAGCCTAGTAGTTGTTCCTGACGTCATCTTGGGTTTCTCAGAGAAACTCAGGAGGATCTTCAACAAGCGTCGCATCAACAAATCTCAGCAGTTTACTTTCAACTGAAGGATATGGAAAGGCTGACTCCAACGACTGTAATTAAAACAGCCAGGAGCATTAACAAACCAAGCGAATTCCAGAGTCTTGATTATGACTTCACAGATTTTAAATACCTGGGACTCCCCACCAGTCTGTCAGAAATATAGAAGCCTCTTGGATGGGAAGTGAAACGTCTTCAACTATCTAAAACCAGGTCCAGTTGCCATTTAGACTCAGTCTTTCATTCTAATTGCAATCTTTGAAGACATCTGACTGAAAAGGGAAATATCTTTTAAACACCTTTATTGTGCTTCCAGAAACATTCAAAGGTGAAATGTGGCAGCTTTGAAATAAAGTAATTACAGAGGCAGCCATGTCAGCGCTTAAGAGTAAAATTGGTAATCAATCCTGTCGCTAAAGAAGAAGAAGAAAAAGAAGAAAGGAAAAGGAGAAAATTAGAGATGAAAGACACCCACAGGTAGGGCCACAATGAAAATGGTTTCATTTGGCCCATCTTGTAATCTCCAACTTGAAAGCATACTTCTTTTGTTCTTTTTCAACTCCCCTAACGGTCTACCTCACCCACACGCCCACTCTTCTTTCTTTTTTTTTTCTTTCACTCACCCTTCGCATAATTACAACACTGATATTTTTCTGATAGCCTTCCACCATTACTTTGATTAATAATTCCCTGCAGGGAAAGCATGTGAATGTTAAAAAACAAAATACATTTCACATACTGTATGTACAATATAGCTCGACAGCAGATGTGTTTTTGAATTGCACATAGATATATGTTAATGTTTGGTTGTCAGCGCTAGCTTCCTTCCATTCAATGGGTGGGTTATTCTTTTCTTTCCTGTTCTCACATTTCTAATCTTTATCTTTCAGCTTGCCTTTATTTTCTGAATCTGTACTTTCTGTCTCTGCATGCCTCTTTCCTTCAGAGTGTACCTTATTTCTTTTAAGTACTAAGGGCATTTGCTGCACCCAAGTAATCAATAAATAACTAACCCTTCTCTCCTCCATTCTTTTTTTAACCTATGTAATTCCCGATGCAGTGGAGCAGTACCTCTGTAACAAGAACAGTATGACCTCTTGCTCAGTTCAGGGAAAGCCAATGCACATTTATAATTAATACAGATCCACTTTTACCTCTCTGGAGTCTAATAATTGCTATTTTATAAGTGCAGAAGGAGTGTTGAAAGGATTAAAGGAAGGGAAGACAAGAATTCTGGACATAAGCAAAGTTGCCTTACTTAAAGAAGAGATAGCCATGTTAGCTGTGATGCTCGAGGGGTTGCACTCTTGGTCGGTCAGTCTGCCTCTTTGTTCACCGATCAACAACTAATGGATGGAATGCCATGAATTTATGTGCCAATGGGCATGTTCTGAAGAGGATGAATCCTTTTTAGTTTGGTTTTGGTAAAATATGTCAACAATTATTGGATGAAATTGGATGAAATGTGATACGAATATTTGTGGTTCCCGGGGGGGTGACCTCTAATGACACTGGTGATCCCTTTACTTTTCTTAATGTGCCCCACTGGCAGGTAAAAACTGTCGCTTAGCAAATAAAGTATCTGGACTCATACAAGATGTACTGACTCAAACGAACAGACATTCAAATGGAACAGACAGTTATCATTCCCAGGCCTAATACATTTTGTGATCTGTTGACTTTTTCATTTTGTTTTTGGTTCAGAGTGAAACTATTGGATGGATTAATATGAAAATCGGTACAGAACTTCATGTTCCACGCGGGATGACAAAAATTGGATTGTCCCCTGACTTTTTATGTAGAGTCATCACCAGGTCCAAATTTGTATTTCTGCAAATACAAATAGAAATTTGGACAAATATATTATTGTACAAATACAAATTTTTATTTAATACTTTCATTTATTACCTGTAAAAACAAACACTATCTACTAAAAATTACTTTCATACATGATGTACTTGCAACAGCCGATACATTTTAAAGAAACATAATGATTCCTATTTTAAATTTCAGGAACATAAGGATTCATGTTCTGCAAAATGTTCACAATGAACATAAAAAGGATTCACTGACATATTTAATTTTTTCCCTTACAATATCTGCAATTAAAGCCCAATCAGCATGTTTATGGTTATGTTTACTCAAAGCAGAGGAAGATTGTGGGTTTGTTTAAATATTGAAAAAGTCTGTGCTTAGTTGAAGCACAAGTAAGGATACGTTTGCTTTTTTCTATTTTTAACCAAAATAACAATCTTCTCATAACCAAAGTGTTTAAGTTGCTTAAACCTAAACACATGAGGGAAGCAGGGCACAAACCCTGATCTCCATCCTGCACTTTGTACACCTACGATCCACTGACCACCTCCCTATAGCCCCTTTTAAACAGAGATCCAGCTATTTTGCCATTAAGAAGCACCTTCATTATGCCGCATTTGCTTGTTTACATTCACACATTCAAAGCCAGCATAAAGCCGCCCCCGTGTGTGACTTTAGATAGCATGCTGGCGTTCCGGAATCAGGGGCATAACATGTAACACAACAGCGCCTGGTTCTGTCCCGCCATGCCAGCTCTCCCCTCTACACAGATGTCGATCTGGATCTGTGACTACCTTTGCTGCAGGCTTAAAGGCGGAACAACAAGTTTAGTTAGTACAGTCCTATCTGAAATTATTGGCACTGCCGATTTTTAAGTACAGAATTTAGAATATCTTCCAAAAAATTGAAAATTGACCAATTTTGTATAATCATAATATTAAAAAAAAAAATGTCAAAAGTTATTAAACAACAACAAAACTGCTTTCATATAGTAAAAAAGAAAAATACAGACATAAAATGTGCATGTGGCACAATAATTGGCACCGTTTTGATCTACTTAAATTACTTCCTCGAACAAAATAACAAACAAACAAGACTAACCTGTGCTTAATTTTAAGTGTTTACATGACTTGAATTAACCAATGAATTATGGTTTTACTGCATAAAAAAGGGCTGATGTTTCCAGTTTATTTTTCACATTGGCAAAGACAAGAGAGCTGTCTGAGAAAATCAGAAATGCTATTATCAAAAAACATAAAAATTCCAAAGTCTACAAGGCAATTGCCCTAAGATCTTGAAATACCTGTTTCACCAGTTTGTAATGATATCAAGAAGTTTCACAGTCATAAATCTGTTAAGACGCCTCCAGGACGTGGTGCTAAGAAGAAACTCAATGAGGGAAATCGCTAAAGGTTGATGCAGATTGTGGAAAAAACACCACACAAGACATCTAAAGAGCTTCAGGCTGACCTGAAGCAATCTGGAGTGGTGGTTTCAGACCGTGCCATACACTGCACAGTAAACCAAGTAGGGCTCCATGGGGGAATGCCAAGGAGGACACCACTATTTAAAGAAAGGCACAAAAAGGCAAGACTGATGTTTACAAAAACTTTAATAGATAAACCCCAATCTTTCTGGGATTATGTTCTCTGAACAAAAACCAAATCGGAGCTCTTTAGGAATGCAGCAGATCAGTTTGTTTATAGGCGACGAAATGAAGCCCATAAGGAAAAGAACCCTACTTACTGTAAAACACGGTGGAGGTTCTATCATGCTGTGGGGCTGCTTTACCGCCTCTGGTGCTGGAGGCATTGAATGTATCAAAGGAATGATGAAATCAGAAGATTACCAAGCCATTTTAGAGAGAACTGTATTTCAGAAAACTAGGTTTGAGGCGAAGGTCTTGGGTCTTTCAGCAGGACAAGGACCCAAAGCACATATCCAGCAGCACAAAAGATTGGTAGAAAAGGAAAAGATGGACTGTTTAAACTGGCTAGCAATGAGTCAAGAACTAAGTCCTATTGAAAACCTTTGGAGAAGGCTGAAATCTGCCACTGCAAAAAGGACTCCTGCAAAACTTAAAAGAGCTTGAACACATGGCAATGGAAGACTGGCAGAAACTACCAGCAGACAGGTGCAAGAAGCTTTTAGTTTGATACCAAAGGTTCTGCAACCAAATATTAATGAATTGTGCCAGTTATTGTGTCTGGGGTAGATTTTGTTTTTGTAATATTTCACTATTGTGCAAGTTTTTTTTTTATTTTTATTTTTTTTATTTTACATGTAAAATGTAAACAGTAACCTTGGACATTTGATTAAAATATTTTGATAATAGGAAATTGGTGAATTTGCATTAATTTCTAAAGATATTCTCGATTATGTGCTTAAAATTCCTGGCTGCCAATAATTTCAACCAGGACTGTACCTTTTATAAAGAACAACGAGGCGGAATAAAGGCACAACATTCCCGCCTTGAACAGGCTGTATAAAAGGGGCTTCTGACTTATCTGTAGGATAGGAATGTAGAACTTTCTCAGCTGGAAAAACATAGCATGCTCACTTTCTCTTCATTATTCTTCCCCTCTGTCATGCATTTTTCTTCCATCTCTCAGTCTGTATATGAGTTACTGTCACACACACATTCTCTCACGCGCACACACACACACACACACACACACACACACACACACACACACACACACACACACACACACACACACTGACAGAAAAGCACAGCTACCCACTTTGTCCATCTGCAGGATGTTGGGGATTCACTGGCATACTCACTCTCCCAGCCTTATCTGTGCTATTTTCAGAGGGAGAGCAATAAGTGAAGTATTGTGAGAGGTGATACAAAAGCTTCCTTCTCAAGGGAGGAGAGAGAGAGAGATGCAGAATAGACAAATAAAATATGCAGCTGACTATACCTCTCCCCCTCTTCCCAGGTCTCTTTCCCTCCCTGACTCTTTCCGAGCTCCTAGAAAGGCCACTTCAGATGCTTGGACAAAATGAAATTTCACTGTATTAAATAATGCAGGTTGTCTGCAATTGCTCCATCTCTCTTTTCTTTTTTTTTTTTTTTTCAGACCATTTGAAACGCCAGACCTACTCAACCACATTAGCCATGAGTGATAAATGTGACACATTGTCATAAACCCATTGCTTTTTAATCCATGTCTATTTCGAGTTTAAAATTAAATAACAGAGATCCAACTATCTGGCAGTTTTGTGAACGTGTTAACATTTCCTACTCTAAACACTTAACACCAGGATGCAAAGAAAAAAAAGTGGATTTTCCACTTAAAAATATAACTAGTCAATTGAGCATGAAGCAAATTAAGTCTCAGTAAGCACAAGATTGGCTTGGTGCAACAATTTAAATACTGACATTTCAGAAAGAGAGTTGGGGTTGATATGTCATGAGGCCCAAAATCAAGAACGACTATTGATACTAGGTTGAAAATGGACCATGCACATTATGTTTCACCTCCACTTTCTTACACCCTTTTGATGAAAATACTCTTGTACACTTGTCTTAAATGTGGGTCAGAGGAGGAGACATTAATACATTGTATGCGGAAGTGCCAGGAGATGCAAATTTTCTTGGTGAAAAACAATATGCACATTTAAAATGCTTTTGCTATGCCACTGTCAACGAAAAAAAAAAAGTCCTCCTTTGGATAAATGAATAGTGTGGTAGGGGTTAGTGTTAGTCTACAGTATCAGCAGCAGGATTTTGGCCTTTGACAGTGGCCTCTCTATAACTCAGTAATAGTAGCTGATAGTAAAGTTTATTTCCAGACCTCTTTTCACCCCCACGTCAACATACAGCAATTTGGGAGTCTGAAATGTCAACACTCTTGTTTCCTAGTAGTATCGTAGATTGCTTTGTCTATGACTGTGTCGTTGTCTGTGTACGTGTACGTGTATGTATGTGCGTGTACACATGTGATTGCGGCCCACAGTGCATCTGCTTGACTGCTCCATTTGATTGCTCACTCCAACAGCACTGTGGGAAAAGTTAATGGAGGGCAGTTAACATCAGATACAGTTCACCGCCATCTGTGCTCGACCCACCATCACCTCGGTGGAAAAATGGATAAAAAAGGTTGGAGAGAGGTTTACCAAGTAGGGTTAGGTAAGTCAGAGAAAATGAAAAACACCCCCTGCTGTATTGATACAGTCAGCTTAATAGCATATCTGTGTGCCTGTAATTACCTGCTTAAGTGTGTGTGCACAAGCCTCATGTCTTTGTGACTTAACTGTACACTGGTCTGCTAAGCATTTACATCACCGTGTGAAGAGGACGTGAAGCGGACAGACTGGCCGGTACATTTTGTCCAATGGCCCGTCTACCACTTTGGCTACACTTGCTAAGTCACAGTTATCACACTCGCACACACACTGCTCTCTCTCTGTTGCCTCTCTGACCTGAGATTGCTGTGTGCTGCTGCTCCCATCCAGAGAGGCATTGGGCCATACACACACACAACCACACACACAATGATTTACGGCCTCCAATACAGTCAATAAGAGCCATGGCCAAGATGAAGGACTTGGGCAGCAGCTAGCAGGGCATACAGACACATTCAAACAAACACACACACACACACTATTGTCCTTTAGCTAGGTGTACAGGAGTGAACTGCTTTCCACATTGGTTCTCTGTATTTAATTCCTGTTGAATGCTACTGTTGCATCTGCTGCTTCATGTAAAAAACCAAAGGTGTATGTAACCTGTGTGCATTATATAAGATGGCATGTGGACAGGTGTGTAATTGCCATGAAACCTTTAGCACTTGATTGACACATTTTTTGTAAAAAAATTGCGCCATAGTGATACCTTTATAAAGGTAATCATGTCAAGTTTTGACGTTGTCTTTGCTAGTACAGCATGATTTTTATGAGCTGTCAGAAAAACAAAGGGCTCAAGTGTAGCCAAAGAATGGCTGGAACCACAGTGCCCTTATACAAGGTATCGGTCCACCACCTGTGTTCCAGACTGAAATATCTCGACAAATATTGGAAAGCCTGTCATGAAACAATGGATAGTCATTCATAGTTTCCAGACTATATAGGCTATCCTAATGATTTTGGTGATCCCTGGGTTTTCATCTGGTGGCACCATAAATCAAATTTCAGTTTTTGCACTTCTTTGCTTTTGATGAAATACCTGCAAAATGTATGACATTCCCATTAGCCTCAGCTTTACTCTGTGTCTGGTGCCACCTAGCAGATGTTAACATGCTAAGACATTACACTAAGATTGTGAGCATGGTAATCATTACCTACTAAAAGTCAACATGGTAATTGCCATTGTAAGCACGTTAGAATGCTGAAGTTAGCATTTAGCACAAAGCACCGCTGTGCTAAATACAGCCTTGTATTGTTTTTCATGTCCCATCAACTTGTTTTCTATATTCCATGGAAAGCATACACTTTCCTCTATCAAGATATTTGCTGTTTTTGTTGAACACCTGTGGATACACAGATGCACAGGCCAAAAAGGCAAATAATTTCAAACTAAGTGATACCTTTTTTTTTTAATTAAAACTGTCCAAAATACTTGTACCACTGACATGCCAGATGACAGAATTTATAAATAGTTATTCTGATATCCCCTCCATTTACATACCCTGAAAGAGAAAACCAGGCAAATCACCCACAGTGAAATAGTGTAGAAAGACTCTTTATACCTCTCCTCATTTCCTCTCTTATGCTCTGTTTCACAGTCTGCTCTTCTCTTTTTCCTCCCTCTTTTTTCTCCGCGGTCTTATATCCTCTTCTCTTCCATCCTCTCCTCACTTGCTTTTGTTTTCCTAATAACCACAGCAGTATCTCTTAGCTTGGAAATAAAATCAACTCTTTTTTAGAGCAACACACGTTGTGCTTTCACATAAAACAACAGTCTATTAGACTTAAGATGCTGAGCCTCTTCCTGGGCCATAAAACAAGGACAACAATGAAAACACTGAAAACAAGAAGCAAAGACACTTTCACTCCTTGGCTGCAGTCGCTGGAGTTTTTTCAGAGGCTCGTCGAAAAACTTTTTATAGTAGCTATTTTTTTTGCTTTTTCATCGTAGTGTTTGCTATTCAAATGGCTTCCATATTAAATGGCCTGTTGATGGAGCTTTCAGAAAGAAATGGGAAAAAAAAGCTCTTTTATTTCACAGCTAAGCTAAGTGCAAGCAGCTATAGTTGAGAGTTATAGCCAGTTTGATTTTGGCCTCTATACCTGGTTACCTATTGCAGTTGTTTCCAGCCTTGGGATAGCCCACCCCACACACATAAGGTCTATATCTTCTCATTCCGCAGTTCAGCTCTGCTCTTTACTGTTGCCTAATGCTTGTTCGCTCAGGTGTATATTTGGCTCCAGGTGTTGTTTGTTCAGTATCCTCAGCTACAAGTACTCCATGAGAGACTACCTTAGCCTGAGAAAAATCATAAACAGACTAAGCATAATCAAATTAAACAAGTGGAGGGATTTGATTAATTTATCTGAGTTTCTCACACGACATGATGTCAAACATGCATAGGTTTAACACACCTAACAGCAATGACATGGTTCTGTAACATTTTTATAATGTACAGTTCGATAAATTCATTGGGAGTTTGGCAGAATGTTAAAATCTGAATCCAGTGTAGAATCCACTTATTGAATTTAATTAGAATAACCTTTCATCATTTGCAAGTAATGTTGCTATTTTGTCATTGTTTTTAGGATGAAAAAAAATTCAGTGATTTTTTTTTTCTTTTATTTGTTGAAAGATTTGATTCTAGATTGCATTAAGAGGCTATTTCTCCTCGCCATTCTCACCTTAAGTCACTAATCAAACTAACACCTGTTGGTTTGGTTGGTTCCACTCATTGAGATCATTTCTACCTCTAGAGAAGCTCTGTCCCTAAGCCATTTTTATAGGACAAATATACTGTAAAAGCACTCACTTGGTGTAGATTTCAGAGATGGAGAGTGTCAAATATGTGTATTAAATAAAAATACTTTGAAAATTATTGTAATTTGACTCTCTAGTTGGTACTTTTCTCCTCAGTATGTTTGAGGAGAGCATAGACTCATCTGATGTAGAAAATATAAAAAGCACAGACCATGACCAAACCCAAATAGCCTATGGAAAGTGAAAACTGTCTCTGACTTGGTGTATCTCAGAGAGTGTGTCGGCTGCTGAGTCTGCATTTTCCAGTGGCTGGGTTATCTGTGTGGGTTAATAAATGGAGTCCGGCGGAGTTAAGTTGAGATGAATGGAGACGAGTTCTGGATTCAGCACACAGGCCTTATCATCGCTGGAGTATGAAGGAAGCTATTAAACAATGCCTACAACATACGGTGTACGGGGAGTGACCTTTGGTGATTCAATAGAGTGTCCTTAAATTGAGTGTCACAGAAACTCACGTCTTCAAACCTATATTTTCTGTTGTTGTTCATAATAATCCTTGATTGTGTCAGTTTTTTTTTTACATATAGTTCTAGGAACCAAGAAAATAAGTGCTTGCGTAGGGTGCTGTAGGTGTATTGTTGATGCTTTATTTTCATCCATGAAGGGCAAGATGTAAGTACTTTAGTTTAAAACAATGTGTAAAAATAACAGTTTTGACCTTATGTCAAAGACATCTATGCGTTGTGTTGCAGAGATATCTACTGAAGTTAGCACGCTAACCAGCTAGTCCTGGCCTGTCCTGTCCTGTAATACCACTTGGTACCTCAATGGGCGATAGTGAGTCACTGTAGTGTTCGGTCTGCCGTCAGTCAGACATGAGAGGACAAGGAGGTACTAACTGCGAGTAACCTATAAACCTGTGCTGTGGCTATCCTCTCTCAGCGATATTCACACACTTCCCTCAAGCTAGGGTATTGACGCAACATACACTCTATTTTGTCTTTGTATTTTCTAAATTGTTTGTAGTAGCGGAAGGAAAGAAAGGAAGCTTTCTAGTAAACAAACAGTAGTTACATTCAGCGTTTCTCACCAAATTGCACTGTGTGTATCACTGAGGTTCAACAAATGTGTTGAGTGAATTTCCACTGCTGGCAAAGCAGATTTTCAAAATATTTTAAATCATGCTATATTTACATCCATGCTCATTTGGTAGCAGTCCTCTTCTTCGTTGTATCTGTTGGCGCATTTCTACATTTATTGCAATGTTACCACCACCAATATTCAAGCAGCAGAATAGTGTGAAACACCATTAGCAAACTGTGAATCATCATGCTTGTGCTAAAACATTGATCCATGGTGCTAATAGTGGTCAAACACTTCACGGGGTACACTTAAGCTGTATCAAGGGGATGCTGGAGATCAACAATTTAGACTCAGGGTTGTAGGTGCAAAATGAGGCATGATTCTTCAACCGCTTGGCCTGATGTTCGCCTAAATTTTGTCATAAAACGGATTTCTGAAAGAGTTCAGGGGAAATATCGTGTTTTTAGAACAGCCACCAAGTTTTTCCAGAATGAAAATCAGAATAAAGGACTAGTGGCAACCCTGTGACTCATGCATTTGTCCAGTCATAAGAAGCTTTACTTATGAGAAAGTCTGAGTAAAAGAAAAAACATTCCTGATCATCTATTGTACTACAGAGCATGAGGGACTTTGCACTATTTAAAGTGATGTGTTTTAAATGTCTTTTGAACCTTGACATCACATTGACATCAGAGTGACAGACATCTAGGTTACACATTTCACAAGGACTGCTTCACCCAGTATGTTGTGCCCTCAATGGACTGAATGGCCTTCTTTTCTTTGGGCCCAGTGCAAGCTTGACCTGTTTCAAGCAGAAATTACTATAATAATACCAGCAAGATACTGTGAAAATTCTATTTCCAAACTTGAATTCATCACTTCCTGGTTGTGATCAGATTTAAATGCCAAAAAATCATCTGGTTTAAAAGGGTAAAAGTACATTTGCAGTATGTGTGGATTAGGCACTCTATACAGATCCCCTCCATTTTGAGTTGATACAGCAAGTGTATTTTTGCATAAAAATCCTGCTTAGTGCAGCTTCCAGAAAATCTTGTCAGAGACACCAGGCTTTCATCTGACTAGAACAACAGTGAGTGCAATCAATTAGAAGTCCGAGACAATCAGCAAGGCATACTCACGGCACTGGGCCGGAACAGTAGTTTCTGATAATTGGTAGACTATCCTACTGATATGATGAATAACCATGGTGTTTCTGGAAAAGAAAGTCTCTAATATTTTCCTAAAGGGGGATCAGCGCCACTTGAAATGGATTTGAGGACTGTGTTTATGAGACATAGAGAGCTAGAGAGAAGTAGGTGGAGAGGGATGGAGGAGAGGTAGTGAAATATATAGTCAGGAAGGGAGGATGTTCAGTGTGTGGCTCATTAACTCAGTAGATGTAATCAGTGGGAGGAAGTGAAACATTCCACCACTGACTAATGAGGAGCATGGGTAGTGTGGTGGGGAAGCCATACTGTATGTGGACTTACTGAACTCTGCTGTCAGCTCTGAGGCTCTGATATAGCAGTCTGTGGATGATAACATTTACATGTATGAATATAGTCACATGAGAGCCAGAAATGTGGCACCCTTGTGATTTGTTTGGATCCTCTGTTTGGAACAGAGTGTGTGTGAGAGTGAGCTCCAAAGTGAGCTAACTTTAGCTTTGTTTTGCCCAGCAACAGCGATGACCTACTGAAAGCAGTGCGACAAGAAACAAGGTTTGCCTCTATTCTTTTTCGCATGGAACATGAGACATTCCAGTTTCAAGGCATCGTTGCCAACAGTGTGTGAACATGCCCATGGTTATTGTTTTCTGTGCAAAATTCCAGACGCCAGCAGCATCTCGATGCACGTTAACTCTTCAGAAAAGCCTCAATTTTAACTAATTTCATGTGTGCTAAAGGTGACAAAGGTGACAAAAAAAGCATTTGAAGTCTTGGGAGAGGCGGAAAGGCAGAGAACACGATTAGGTCCGCAACTGTCTTAAGTGTTTATTGTTTATTACTGCATCATGTCTTTATTTATTGGATCATTCCATACCAACTCAACTAGGACCTCCCAGTTCATGTCATGGATTTTCTTGAAAAAACTCATGTCAAAACTTGTATTAAATTCATGAAAAATAAATAATAATTAAAATAAATTCACCTTGAAAGATCCTATAGCTCTACTCCAAATGAATTTTTAGTTATGAATTTTTGAAGTTTGGCCCTCAGAGCTAAATTTTAATAATTTTTGTGATTCTTTGGATGTGTATTCTATGCCTCACCAATCGCTTATTTTTCACTGGATTGGGTTGAAATTGTTATTGATCATCCAAAAAAAGATAATTTGCAACATGTATTCATGTAAAGAGTTGTTGCTGAATGTTTTACAGTACTCAGATTGATCAAATTAATATTTTTTTTACCCGAAATGTTGATTCTGTGTAGTAGTAATATCGCCAATACTGACAACTCTATTCTACGGAAAGTAGCTAGGGTTTCTCCAAAAAGTCTCTAGATTTGTCGCTACGTGCTTGTATGGCATGTCAGTAAATCCAGCAAAAAAAGCTCTAAATTGGCAACACTGCCTGTAACTGTCAGTCGGTCAGTCAGGCAGTCACAGACATTTGTGTTTGTAAGGCGGCCTTGCTGTTGCAGTCCAGCCAAAAAATGTAAATATGTTATATTACTCCTTAATCATTCAATAATTTAAAAAACAAAAACAAATTTTTCGTACTTTTCACTGGCTGTAATTCCTGGCTGTAGTTCCTTGTCCATTCCCAACTCAGCCAAACTTGAAAGATCAACTTTTCCATTAGTTTAAGCTGTCTTTTCACAGTTGGCTTCTTCTTCTAAGCTTTTTCTAATAGAGCAGGGCTCCATGATCTCACTATCACATCAAACTGCTTACTGATGAAATGAATTATGATTGCACTGTTCTATATACTTCTGGGTAAATTGCAATCCATTTTGCAATAATCCGCCCAAATGGTTTCAGGTGGGATTAACCCAGGCCCCAGATTTGCTTTTTTTTTTTCTAATGCTACTAGTTGATAATGTCAGAAATTAGTTCAGAAGAGTTTGAAACTGTGAAATAATATATTGAGCTGAGGAACTAAGATTAATATTTTTTCTAGACACATGGAAAAAGATATCATCTTGTATGCAAACAAACCAGGCCATTATGAGCTGTAATTTGCAAATTCCCTGGACCCAATTGAGAATAGGCTCAATAGGTATCACACGGAGACAGAAAACCTTGAAGTCAACATAGTACAAATATCTACCTATGAAATAAAACCACTGAGTGCAACATTACAACCAGTGAAAAGTATGAGAAATTAGCTATTTTCAAAAAATTAGTAGAGAAAAAGATTAGTAGTCATATAATATCTATAATATCGTGTTTTATTTATCTGCAATGAAAATGAGCACTTTCCCGTGAAAAAGGTTTCTAGGGTATTGAAATTATCCTTCTTGGGAAAACATACAGTCAAAATATCTTAAAAAGTGGGTTTTTCAGCTAAGAACCTATATTTAGCAAGACCTGTAGCATTCAATTTTTAATGCAGGGCCAAATAACTAGATGTGATAGAACTATATTAATACCACACAGAATCAAAACTTTGGTTGCAAGAAAGTGAAAACTAGTTTGAGATATTCATTTTTGAAAATTAAAGATTCTCAGTTATATATATATATATATATATATATATAATGATATTAGAAGGCAGCTTGTGACAGCTTTCACTGTAAATTTTTTAAGTCATATAACTCAAAGTTGGCTGCAGAGTACTGCTGTGGAAAAGCACTTTTTCATGAAAAATAGGGATTTTTAATTTTAAAAAAAATCTTAGTAAATAAGTAAGTAAGTAGGAAGGAACACGTACCTTAGGAAATACTGTATGCTGATAATATTTCCCCAACAGATATATGAGCATATGCACTGTAAAAATTATAAAAATAAAGCATGCAGTGTGTTTGTGTAAGTACAGCATGCATCCCCAACACAGAGAGGAGCCATATGGGACACATTATCAGCCCACTGTGTGGTGTCATCAAACTGACAGGACACAGTGATTTAGCCCTGCTGGAAGTGGATGGATCCATGCTTACCTTTAAAGTCATCTGTCTCCCGGCTCTAAGTCTAAAAGACCCAAGGGACACAGTACAGCATGTTGGCCATTCAAGTACCTCTCAATTACTGCTTTTAATCTCCCTTCCACTGCTGGTCCATCTCCATTAGCTGTGACATTTCTCAGAGATGTGAACTACAGTGCATTCAGAAAGTATTCAGACCCCTTTATTTTTTTTCACATATTGTAATGTTAAATTCATTTTTTCCTCATTAACCTACACTCAGTGCTCCATAATGACAAAGTGAAAGCAGAATTTTAGAATTTTTTTCAATGAAAATAAAGGAAATAATGAAATATCACATTGACAAAAGTATTAAGACCCTTCACTTATTACTTAGTTGAAGCACCTTTGGCAGCAGTTACAGCCTCGAGTCTTCTTGGGTATGACGCGACAAACTTTGTACTAGTATTGTCATGATACCAAATTGATACGAATACAAATTCGATACGATACCTGTCTAAATATCGTGATACCAATACTGAAACAATACCACGAGCAAAAATAAATCACATTCATTTGACTTACATTTGAGGGCATGAGCATGATGTAATCATGTTATCACATTCACTATCTTGTCACTCTTTGAATTCTTTGAACAGGTCGGAATGTCTGTTGGCGAGATGCTTTGCCAAGTTGGACATGTTTGCTCCCTTGGTCTGCATTGGTTGAAAAAATCTTTTACAGACGGGCTTTGCCCTGAGTGTCGGCTATGCAATTAATGCCATGTTTCACTTTGTGTGTCTGCTTTGTCGACTAGCTGTGGATGGTCGGCAAAAGCACTAATATTTGCAGCCATGCGTCTCGTTTTGTTGCGTTCATGTTGAGTGGAAGCAGAGCACTGCAAACACACACTGCCCCGCTATCTCACATCAACACAACTCAGGAAATAGAGAACTTAAAACACTGTCATTCTTAAAATATTGATACTAATAAAATGGGGTATAGCACCGGTTTTAACAGCAAGGTATTGCAATACTTTTCTACTTTCGGTATACTGTGCAACACTACTTTGCACACCTGAATATCTGGCATTCTTCTCTGGAGATCCTCTCAAGCTCTGTCAGGTTTGATGGACCATTGGTGGACAGCCATTTTCAGGTCTCTCGAGAGATGTTTGATTGGGTTCAAGTCAAGACTGTTGCTGGGCCACTCAAGGACACTCACAGAGTTTCCCCTAAGCCACTCAGGTATTGTCTTGGCTGTGTGCTTAGGGTCATTGTCCTTGGAGTGTGAACTTTCGGCCCAGTCGGAGGTGCTGAGCTCAGTGACATATACATCTCAGTACTTTTCTCCATTCAGCTTCTCTCAATTCTTACCGGTCTCCCAGTCCCTACTGCTGAAAAACAACCCAACAGCATGATGCTGCCACCACCACACTACACCATTGGGATGGTATTGGGCAGGTGATTAGCGGTGCCTGGGTTCCTTCAGACATGACACTAGAATTGAAAACAGGTAGTTAAATCTTGGTTTCATCAGACCAGAGAATGTTGTTTCTCACAGTTTGAGAGTCCCTAAGGTGCTTTTTTGCAAACTCCAAGTGGGATTTCATGTATCTTTTAATGAGGAGAGGCCCACGTCGGTGGAGTGCTGCACCCCCTCTTACCAAGGCCCTTCTCCCCTGATTGTTCAGTTTGGCCAGGCAGCTAGCTGTAGAAACAGTTCTGGTTGTTACAAACTTCTTCCATTTAGGAATTACGGAAGCCACTATGCTCTTGGGAACCTTCATTGCAGCGCAATTTTTTTGTAGCCTTCCTAAGATCTGTGCCTCAACACAATCCTGTCTCTGAGCTCTGCAGGCAGTTCCTTTGACCTCATTGCTTGGTTTTTGCTCTGATTATGCATTGTCAGCTGTGAATTTACCACTGGTGGACTCCATTCAAGGTGTAGAAACATCTAAAAGATGATCAAAAGAAATGGGGGGCACCTGAGCTAAATTTCATTATATCATAGCAAAGGATCTGAATACGTATGTCAGTGTGATGTTTAATAAATTTCCAAACATTTTAAAATTCTGTTTTCGCTCTGTAATTATGGGTTATTGAGTGTAGATTGATGAGGGGAACAATTCATTTAAATGATTTTAGCATAAGGCTGCAACATACCAAAATGTGAAAAACGTGAATGGGTCTGAATACTCTCTAAAAGGACTGTATATGAATGGCGGCTTCTCTATTTGCCGCCACATTCCCTGTCTGCTGCAGAGGTTTAGGTAAAACAGTATGTATTTGCGTATCACCGAGAGGACAAATTGTAAGGAGGTGAAACTTGTCTAGTGTCTAAAAAGGTCATTGCTCCTTAGGTTCCTCTGTGGCTTCAAATGCAATATATTGATTCAATAAATTAATTTATTTTGATTAAAGATGCCATTTCCTTTGTACTCTCTGTCTTAACTGTTCTATTTATTAAGTCTGAATCAGCTGGGCTTTTATAGATTTTACTCCTTTCTTGTTCACTTTGCATTATACAGATTGTAGATATTTGTTATTTTCCCAAATCTTTTTTTTTTTTTAGAAAGTCATAGTCTATAATTGTGTAAGATTAAGATTCAATGTTGGTTCTATTTTCTAAATTCTATTTTGATGTTTAATACTACAAATACTTCTGGTGCTAGTACTACTAATAATAATAAAGATAACACTTTCATTAACATAATTACAATGCGGTTAACAAAGGATGTAATATAATAAAATTATACAGCATAAGTTAAAAAAAATAATAAAATAAAACACATACCATAAATAATGAATAAAATGTAAGGTAAAAATAAAAACAAAATAGCAATTAGACAAAGTATAACCACACAGGTCATTTAAAAGCAGATTTATAGGTGTGGTTTTAGATCTCATTTAAATGAAAATACAGAGGCAGCTGTGTGGATTGTGAGTGGTTAGTCATTCCACAGTTTGGGAGCTTCAGTTAGGTACAGTTAGGTGGGGACAGCATGGTTCAGGAGGTAGAGTAACCCAAAGGTTTTTGGGGCTATCCTCCGTTCCTCCAGAGAGCATGTCAAAGTGTCCGTGAGAAAGACACGGAACCCCTAACTGCTCCTAAAGCTGCGCAAGTAGGGTATGAATGTGTGTGTGAATGGGTGAATGAGACAAACATTGTAGATCCCTTTGAGTGGTCGTTAGGCTAGAAAAGCCATATATAAGTGCAGTCCGTATTCATATGTATTTGGACAGTGACAAATTTTTTGTAATTTTGCCTCTGTACCCCACCACAATGGATCTGAAACAAAGCCATCAAGATGTGATTGAAGTGTAGACTTTCAGTGTTAGTTTAGGAATTACAGCCATTTTTATACATAGTCCCTCATTTTTCAGATGCTCACAAGTAATTGGACTAACATAATTATAAATATTTTATTTATTATTTTTAATACTTGGATAAAAATCCTTTGCAGTCAATGACTGCCTGAAGTCTCAAACCCATGGACATCATCAAATGCTGAGTTTTCTCCCTTGAGAAGCTTTGCCAGGCCTTTACTGCAGCTGTCTTCAGTTGCTGCCTGTTTGTGGATGTGTCTGCCTTCAGTTTTGTCTTCAGTAAGTGAAAAGCATGCTTAACTGGGCTGAGTACCTGTGTACCTGTAATTCAGGGTGCGCATGAGACTGGTCTCACTGGCCAATCACAACGAAGTTTCAAACCTCACCGACCTGACACAAGTAGATTATGGAAAAGACCTTGACCATAATATCTTTTCATAATTTTAAAGATCACACACAGATTTACATAATGATATCAACAAGTGAATATGGTCCTGAACTGTACATACGTACGTTTAGTAAGTGCATTGAACGAGCACTTACTAAACACTGATTGGTTAAAAAGATGAAACAGAAATAATTGCTGCCAAATGAAGACGGTTTTAAGGTCAGTGGTCACCTTTTATCATAATGGGAAAGACCAATAACCAAGCCAGAAATCTTGGTATATCCTCAGACCTAAATATTAATATCCATATTACAATTACAAAATCTACCTACTATGACCATAAAAATACAGCAAGAGTTAATGGACTTACATCTCAGGAAGGATCCAAGGAGTTCCTAAATAAATTTATGTTTAATCAAATTACCACTGTTAGGGGGTCAGTTTTTGTGGACGGGAATTATACTGAAATTGGATTAAAGTTTTTGTCCTCTGAGATCAATGAAATCATAAGAAATGGGTGCAATAAGATTCCCTCCCCAGCGGCTCTCTCTAGGTTGCAGGGACACTGAGTTTAGCTGTATGTCTCTGTGGAAATGCACATTTACACTCACACACACACACACACACTTACAAAGGTCTAAACACATGCTCTCATACACACAAAATAATCACTTTAGGTTTAGTCAGGCAGTTAGAGACTGCCATGTTTTCCCAGTTTGCCGTTAGGAAACATGGATATCAGAAAAGCGCCTTGCTCCCTCCAATCTGTTTCTCTCTCCTCTTGATATGCCCTTGGGCTGATTTGGCAGCAGAGTGACCAAATCTGCCCTATTAGGAGTCATCCATAGCTTGTTTGTGCCCTTTCTGACGTTGCAATTTCCCATTCAAACAGGGAAGAAGACAAGTTCAAGAAAGGATTATGGTTTAAGACCACTTCTTTGACCTGTCCACATGGAGTATTCATATATTATGCGTGTGTGTGTGCGCGCGTGTGTGTGTGTCTGTGTGCACACGTGTGTGTTTATTTTGCTGCATTGTTGGTGGCAGTGGTTCACTCATTTTTAATCTCTGTCAGTTTTGCTCCACAGGCACCATGGTCACGCACAATCTATTCAGTTCTGTGCCATGTCACACATGCGCACATGTGCGCTACCACTCACACACACACCATATCTCTTCCGCTCGGTGCCATTTGGTGAGTGGTCACAGAGTGTAGACACAGAAGGCAGCCAACTGTGTCCCTCATGGTCGGGCGTCACAGTCACTGAGTTCTTGTACAGTTACTGCTTACAAAACGGCTGCTAGGCACAACCAGCAGGTGATGGGGCATCTACAGACAGCTGCCACTGCTTATCTGAATGCAGAGAAAATGAAATGACAGTTAATGACTTTTAACCTGACGGAAAAGGCCAAGTGTAACTTTCCTAGCAGGCTAGGAGAACACAATCATCGAATTCATTCATATGTCAGAGCTGACCACTCACCCTAGTGCCTCTTATTAACACATATGAATACATGATGAATGACAGTAGAATATCTTTACCTATTCTTAGATGATAAACACGTTTTATGGTGATTTGAAGCAGCAGGGACTATGTTCATTCTAATTCAAGGTATTTGCCCTGAATGAAATGTACCAGTTTTAATGTCATCCTGAATGTTACATGTATATAATATATATATATATATATATATATATATATATATATATATATATATATATATATATATGTGCTGTTGAGCTGTATTGCATCATACAAAGAGGTGTTTCTGTTATTTAGCCTACCCTCATTGACATAGATGGTGTGGAGAAATTAATAGAAATACCTGAATATCACCGTGGGTGTCCATAGACTTTATGTAGCAATGTTAAGCTAAATAAATCAAATAGCCCGTCACTTCTTACACAATTAAGGGCAGAATAAAGAAGCAGACAATGCTGAGATGTTTAAACAAGATCATCTCCACAGCTGGGAGTCTGGTGCGCCACAAAGTCCTCCACAATCTGCTCTAAATCCTACTTCTCTGCTAGTTCATTCTCAATGCAAAATACAACCAGTCCACTCAGCCTCTCTGGTCTCACTGGGCTCCTCCGAATTTTCAAACGCTGAGCTGAATAAGCTCTGCAGTCACAACAGGGATTATCAAAAAGAGCAGAAAGGGGGTGCACACCTCACTGACAATAGAAGTGAATGTAGAAGTTACAGCTGAAAGAGCCATTGCCAGTATTTTAGCACGGAGCATTTAGCCAGACCCAGCATGCACCTGTAGGTCATGTAAAAGGGCCGTTGTGTTTGATTTGGGACATTTGCTATGATAATCAGTTAAATCAGTGATTAATTATGGTAGATGCAACCTTTTTTGGTAATGCTAATCTTAACCATGGCACCATGATGACACCATCCTTCATTTTATTGCATAGTTAGACCTGGCCCACGTGGTAAAGCACACCTTGCACCCCCATGTTCTAAATGTTTACAGTATGTAGACCGTGAGCTGAGAGCAGCTTCTCTCTGAACACGGACCTCTGTCCTCCAGCCGCCACAGACCATGACGCTGCAGACTCACCAGAAGCTTCTTTTCTGCTGCTGCTGATTTGGCTCTTTCCATTTGTTGTGTTTTCACATGGTTAATCATAACTTTGTCATGTAATTTTTGTTTTTAATCTGTAACCATTTCGACGTTAGATTTAGCAAGAAAAAATACTAATAAACTACTTATAAATACTTAAATACTTAAAAAATACTTAAGTAAAAGTGAAATTACTGATTTTTAAAAATACTCCAAAAGTACAAGTGCACAAAAAATTACTTTGCTACAGTAATGAGAGTAAATGTAACTTGTTATTTCCACCCTGGTTTATTTTGGCTTTATATAAACAAGTCACATAATTGATTTTTAGTTACAGTCAATATCAAGCAAAAAAGGCCAAATATTTGCTTCTTCCACCTTGTCAAATATGAGGATTTGCTGCATTTTTCTGCTTTATATATTTTTAAAGTATTTAATTAAATATCTTCTGGATTTTTCCATTGGTCGTCATTTCCAAATCCTTTGGCCATGGGAATTATTCACAGTTTTTAGGTGTTTTATGGAATAGTGTTCAGTCAAAAAAATAAAAGATAATTGTTTGATTATTAAAACAAAAACAAAAAAAATGTTTTCATCAGCTTCTGCTTCCACATCACAGGTGCAGACATAGCAGTATAAGCAAATGCAGTCATAATTTTAGGAGCTTATTATCACCCACTACAATCACCACTACAGTCAAGTCATGCTTCTTTTAATTGCCTTCAGAATATACAAAAGGCCTTAATATCTAACATTCTGTCAGAAGATATAATCGTATCTGTGGTGTCATTAACACTGGTTTGGTCCATTTTTTGGATCAGTGGGTTCTCAAAAGGATAGTTTATTAAAACACCTTCTACCCCCTTATCCCGTGTAGTATGCAGACAGGCAAATACTTTTGGTCATATGTATTATATATTATAAGGATTAAGGGTGACATCACATTAGAACTTTTTTCTTTTTTTCTGTGGATAATCCAGAGTTAATGTAGACATTGTTTCTTTCGGAAGAAATATTGATTTTGAGTTTTGAAAATCCTATTTTTAGCTGTTATGGTAATGATATATGGTTGGTTCATTGGTCAACCACTTTAGTCCAAACTCTAATATCTAAGTAGGTATTAGGTTGGTTTTCATGAAATTTTGTACAGCTTTCCATGGTCCCTGTGGATGAATCCAAGTGAATTGTGTCATTCCCTGACTTTTCATTTAGCACCACCAGCAGGTTGACATTTTTGGTTTTGAATGGAAACTTATGGAATTTTGTAGATATTCATATTTAACATAGGATACAATTGCACTGTCATCTTGTCAAAATGAATATTAAAAGTAAAAAAAAAAAGAAAAAATTTACTTTTACTTTTTGACCAAATACCTGCATGACTAATGACAATCTCATCGGCCTCTGCTGTACTTCGCGTTTAGTAAACAAACATCGGCATTCTCACATTACTATTTAGCTCAAATACTGCTGAGCTCAAGTACAACCTCACTGTGCTGTTAACATGGCTGTTGTTAAATGTGATGGCCACCGAAAACAAAGCGTTATTTTGATATCAGTGGCACTGGAGTGCTGCAAAAGCCTCAATGGTAGATATCTTAAATCCTGGACAAATTAAACCAAAACTATATGCATGGTTAGATACCACTAGAGTTAAGTGAGAACATATGCTTTTTGTGGTTTTGGTAAACTGAAACTTTTTGGGAGATTGGGACACTAATCACATTTATATCCCCCGATTGTCAATGTATTTATCAATCCGATATCTAATTTATCATCACAACATCCACCCTGTTGCTTGATTGTATGTCTCCTTGATTTGAGGTGGTTCTTCATTAAAGATTTAATATTATGTAGAAATGGGAGCAGATAGGCAGAGTTAGCAATTTACTGTTAATTGTTTGTGTTAAATGCTTCAAGGCTGCAAATTACAAGAAAACAATCCTATTAAGCTTGGGCCAAATGAAAAACAATTTGTTTGTATTTTCACCTTTAAAATGCTGATAATGACTCTGAAATGATTAATGCTTGCAATTTAACTGCTTTGCCGAACAGCTCACTGCTCTACACCGAATGAGAACTGAGGGAGTGGAAGAAAAAAAAATGAAATGGTTCTGAATTGAAAATTTTTAATGAGAGGAGAGAACTGTGCATCGAAGAGCTGAAAGCAATTAATGGAAATCAGAAGACAGTCTCTGCGGCTTCTTGAACTCTGATTAAATGTTCTGATTGCCAGAGAAATCACTCTCTAAGAAGGAGATCCATAGCTGCCTGTACTGTAAAGTGGCCTATTGGTAAATCCATTATACTCAGAGACAGATGTTTTTAAGCAAATACTCTTAAAGCCATTGTTAAAGATCAAAGGGCAGTATTTCACAGATGCTACAAGCTGGTAATGGCTTTGCTTGGTGTATTTATGGCAGCTCCAGGCTGACAGGTTGCAGGCATTTTTTGCGTTTTTCTACAGTGTCCCCAGATTGACGTGACACAAATGTTACACATCCAAGATAGCAATGCATCTTTCCATCCAATTGTCTGTCTGTCCATCTGTGTTTCAGGCAATCGCAGTTGCAGTAGCTGGTCTCCCCTGGGTCTTCCACCTTAATGATTCCTTGGGCTAACATTGGATACAGGATGTTGAAATTTTCATAACCCAGCAAATGTAAGAAATGGACAGTGGTGCGGTTTGAGTAACCAGGGACAGACCTGATGGAGGGAGGGAGGGGGACTTGTAATACTTGCTGAAGAGAAACAGTCATACAGGAAGCAGAAATGCCCAATTAGATTGATTTCACTGTATCGCTGTCTACGCTACTCACCACAGGATTATGATCATTGGTTTTGAATTGCTGATGCAACACTTACTTTCAGGTCTTTTAAAATTTATTAAGAGCTACAGGGAAGGCCATTAACACATTTAAACCAAAATTGCTGTGAGCGCCTGGTGCATGCATTAGCTCTATTAGCCAAAAAAAAAAAAAAAATTTAAATCCTAGTTTTCTTTTTGTCCTTCATTCTCCACACTATTGTCAGGGATGCTGGAGGTTAGCATTTACAACAAGTAAGACTAAAGAGAAAGCTGAAATTGTTTCAAATTAATTCTTTTGGCCCTATACAGAAAAAAATATCTTCACCATTTTGATCCCACATACCCAATATCACACTGCAAATAAATAAAACTTAATTGAGAAATTAAGTTAATTGAGAAACATTCACTAAGTTGAAAATACATTAAGCCGCATACATGCACATGGATGCATTGAAAATTGGAAATTTCAGGCAGAAACACTATACACAAGTTAGAACGCAACATTAGTTTCCGAGTAACCTAAAAATTGATGAACACGCTGACAAACACACGGTTAATGTTATAAATAAATATTATACAGTGAATTATATTTCTTAATTTGCTTGTGTTTTACTTATTTACAACATTTTTCTAAATGCAATGTGTGTGCTGTCAGGATGGTTTCTGCATTTCTATATTAGCCACCACAGTACAGCCGTTTGTTAATGGCCACATCAGTTGTTAACTTGTGATTAATTCTGCATTTCCCTGGCAGTACTTATTTTCATTGCGTATGGTCATATTAGTAGGGAAACAAGAATGTGTGTGGATATTCTCACACTGAGAAGCCAGCCTTTCAATGATCGCAGTAGAAATTAATGGTGTTCCTGTGATTTATGGCTTATGTTTCCTCCAGCGTGAATGCTTAGCAAATTGAGTGGCATTTCCATTCTGTTTTCCTCTCCAAAGAAAAGGTTTGGGGCCATGACTTACCCATTGAGCCTTCCCGCTACAATTTTTGTTTGTTTGTATGATTTTTTAAATATATATCAATCAAATAATTTTACTTCAACTCAGTGCCGATATGAAATATGCATTAACTGCACTTCCAACAAGAGGCCTTTACTTACTTTCCCCTCTCCAGCATGACATTTCTGTTTGGTTGTCTGTGTGGACTGGAGGTTGACCTTTTTGGCCACTACTGCTGATGGAATGGCTTTGGCTGTCATGGCTCCCATTAACCTGTAATGGCCTGGCTCTGTTATGTCAAGATAAAGTAAAAGATCATTCAAAGCCTTGCACAGGCCCTGCTCTACTCTTTAATCAAACAAGCATGCAAGGTTCGAACAGTGAGCTCGGACATACATACAAAAGATTAGAGGGAGAAGAGAGAAGAAGGAAGAGAGGTTACTCTAGAAGACGTGAATGAGGGCGGTTAGGGAGAAGAGTGAACGCATCTTGGCCACTATGTTAATATGCTCAGTGGAGCGTTTCTGAAACGAAGAGATGGAGGTATAAGTCAGTGACATTTTCATTAATTTGTTGTCAGGTAGATCCTCTCCCCACCACTGAGCTTGACATATAAGGTTGTTTACTTACACATTTCAGATAAATTGCTCAACATAGAACAGCGTGGCTTGACTAGATGAAGAAATATACTTGTTGTGGGCACAGAACTGGTGTGAAATACATATGGATTACTCTAACACCTACTAAAACCTTGCATTACAAGACATTATAGGTCTGCACGTTAAATCAAGTAAGAGATTAATGCCATCAAGGGAAAAATATTAGTGATTTGGATGTTTGTCTAAATATATTCAGTAGCTCAAACAGAAACCTTTAATGGTAGTGGACACCATTTTGTGGTTCCATAACATTGTATTCTTTCATGCTTTTTTTTTTTTTTTTTGCCAAAGTACTGTGCGCTGGGAGGGGGTGTGCATGGCATATTTGAAAGCCTGTAGTTTGTCGCCTTTTAGATGTATGTAAGTTACTCCGGATAGCGGCACCAAAACACTGAATGCTGCAGAGATTCCCATGGTGGATATGGATCACACCTTTTGAAAGGGTTTGCTTCTGACCTTGTGTGACCCCTAAGGGCCGGTGGTAGAGCCCTCTTAGCGTGCTTTCACATCTGTAGTTCAATTCATTTGGTCAGAACCAAGGGGCTGAGATTGGGGGTGGGGGCTGGGGTGTGGGTGGGAGGGGTTGTTGCCCTGATCTGAAAAGATCTGATCTGGTTCGTGTTCATACCGCTTCATAAACATGAAGCTATACAGACTGATGGGTAAGGTAGATTGGACAGTTTTGACAATTGTCATCCTGTATCAGAACAAATTCCAGTGACTGACAGCAGCACTTAAATGTTTTTTTATGTGTGTATTTATGTTATCTGGTGTAACAAAGAGGTCACGAAGAAATAACTGATAACGAGCATTATTGGTATTATTAGACTGCAATTCTAATGCATTTTATGAATAATAACAAACAGGTAGTGACAGAAAGAAAAAAGAGACGTGTTGTATAGCAGTACTTCTGGGTTGTTTTCCACTTAAACATCTGATCTTGCAGTACAATATCCCCTAATAGGGACAACATAGTTATTAAACTTTTATATGGTTGTGCTTACGCACTCACAGCATTTGGTTAAAGTTAGGGAAAGAGTGCACCACATTCAATTGAAGGAAAATGGACAAACCAAATGAATCAGTCTTATAATTAAAGAAGAAAACTTTCGATAAATGGATGCTTTGAAATGAATACACCAGATCACAACTTTCCGATAAAAATGGAGGATATTTATGATAACTAAATGTTTATAAGTAGCTAAGTAAATGAAGCATTAATAATGAACACATGACAAAGAGGCTAGACTCAAAAAGATGAATAAAGTTGATCGTTGAATGTCAAAATGAACTTGTCACTTAGTTTGGTGATAGTGACCTGAAGCATGCAGTTCAAAGTTACCAGAGAATGACAGAACGCTAGGGGGACAGTCTTCCTCTCTAGGACTCAAAATTAAGAATTCAAAGCACTATTCGACATCCGCTCTTATCACAGACGGAAGGGGGTAAAGGCTTGACCACTTTTACAGCGTTGCTGAACCCATTTCAGTTGGACCCAAAGTGGTTGTCTGGTGCTTAATTAACACACACGGCTCTCCCAACGAGGTGACGCTCCCCGGGACGCAGCGTTTGCCAGGCAGTGAGGGTCAGATAGGGGGCTGCTCAGCTGATTTGGTGATCGCACTCCAGGGTGGATGGAGCGGAGTTAAGGCTTAGGATGATTCCTGCAAGCAGGCAGAAGTTAGTAGATGGTGCAGTCTTTGCTGGTTTTATTGGTTCAGTGTGGATACAAAATGGATACACACATGCTTTTTTTTGCTTTTTGGTCAGTCCAGTCAGTCTGTAAGAAATATTGGGTTTTTGGGCCAGCCTGCTAGTTTTGCAATGTGGCAAGAAGAAATAAATAAGTAAAATACAAGGAAACATTAATACCATAGCTGAAATTAGTATGTGCCCTTTTTACAAGTGCTAAAAAAAATATTACACAGAATAATATACATCTGATCAGATTTTCTTTCTCTTTATATATTACAGTATGTCATGATTTGAATACCAGTTTAAGTAAGTGAAAAGTGGAAAAGTAATTGAAAAGTTTCCCGCCCAAACTTAACCAGTAGCCCACCAAGTCAGAAAAAAAAAAAAAATGCAGTAAGATCACTGCTTTCAATTGCAAACATAAATTGGTTTGAGGGCTTTTAAGTGCTTTCCTCTTTGTTTCTTTGCTCACTAATTGGCAAGATTCCCCTCTGCTCATTTGTATGCTTGCACACCTTTGCCCAACATAACTGAATCAGCGGAATGAATACTTTCCTGAATATTTACTTCACAGGAGCTTCAAATAGTTTTTTAACAGAAAATCAAGCGAGGTTCTTGTGATATTAGGCCATTGCAAATACATATACATCGGGAACCAGCACAAACAAGTGTGGTCAGTATTTTGCCTTACACAATAATACTTGTTGATTAATAGCACAAACACACTTCCTTTTGTTTTCCTTCCTATTTATATTTGAAGAGCTGAAAGACCTTGGAACAGAAAGAATGTAGATGACGGTTTTTTATTTATTCATAATTTAGTAGGAAAAAGAATCTAGCAATGTGGATAACCATCCTTGCGGCCTTGTTTTTGTTTGTTGTTGCATGTGTTGCTTTTATCAAGAGGTCATTTGTGGATAGAAAAATAATTATTGACCCTGACTTGATACTGTTCGAACTTAGACATTAATAGTGGCATATATAGCATATTTTCCTTGTTCATCACTCATGTTTGCTCGTTACACAAAAATCACATTCTCTTTCTCTTTCTATTCTCTTTCTATTCCATCTGTCCTTTGTGTTCTTTCCCAACTTTTGTTACAGAATTATGGCTAATTATTTCTCCAAGGCTTAAAATCAAAAGGGAGGATCTTGTTGAACACTTTTCTCCTCCTTCTTCCCTTCTTTGTCTCTAGCTTGTTCATTTATAGCTGTATCCCTTCCTGTACCTCGCCACCCCCTCCTCCATACATCTTCCACCAAACCATTAATCTTTATCCTTCATCATTCCCTCATTCACACTTCTTTCTATCCCTGAGCTCTGTCACTGCCATCAGCACCATTCTGTCCGGATTTTCTAACATCTCTCCTTCTGTCGGGGATGTGCACAAGTCAACTTTCACATGGTTGACTGTTCAAGTGAACATTCAGATATTTATTTGATCAGTTGGATTTTTTTTTAGAAATTACATTTTGATTTTGTTGTGTTGGTTCCTTGTACTTAACCAGACCTTGTTGGGCTTTTGAGATGTTATAGGATAGCTTTGATGAGGATGTATCTGTTTCTGAAAGATGGAGGCAGAGAAGTGGTGTGTAATGCATCCGACTTTACTGTAGGCGAGTGGACTTTGTGTGCTATCCTGTCTCTAATAATGTTTTTTAAAACGTTATCACAATCTGTCCCTAAAGTGTTTTAGTTGCCCTATTTTAACTTCCTAACTTTCTATCCAACTTCCTTAATCAGGGCCGGACTCGGCCAAGAATTCAGTACAATCAAAACATCAGTCCAGGTCGGTCTCCGTACATTATGTTTACA
Organism: Xiphias gladius; assembly: GCF_016859285.1. Taxonomy (NCBI): domain Eukaryota; kingdom Metazoa; phylum Chordata; class Actinopteri; order Istiophoriformes; family Xiphiidae; genus Xiphias; species Xiphias gladius. Next base: position 27,710,365 of record NC_053405.1, on the reverse strand, counting down.
TACATTTACTATGTGTCTATGGCAGTCACATAGCTTTTAGTTGTATTACTACACCCAAGAACTGCTTGGATAAAAATCATCCAAAATATTTTACAACAGACAAGTGTCTGCAGTTTGAAGAGTTAGTTAATAGTTCTTCCATAATTAAAGCTACAGGAATAAATATTCATGTACATATATATATATATATATGATTTTTGTGCACTTTTGGAGTGTTTATATCACACCTGTCATTTTCTCAGAGCTCTCACCAGACTTCTGGTGATCTGAAGATCATCATAACGCTCTGGTAGCTCTGAATAAATGAAGCTACTTCCACCAGACAGAAGAGTGCACAGGTCTTTATTTTCGACCTGTGTACTTAAATAAAGCGTAAAAAAATCCTCAATTCAGATTTGCATATTTTGTTAAGACACAGACTTAAAAACTACATAGCAGTAAGCTGTCAATACAAATACTACAACACAAATGTAATATGAATAATGTACCATAACAAATACCAGGTTCAGGTTGAAAGCAGGTGGTTATGTGTTTCTTTTACGCAGTTCATTTTGCATTTTTAACACTGGCATAACACTCCAAAAGGAATTCTCCCATTACTCCCAATTGCTAAGGTGGGCCTGATGTTTCTTGTACCTTACCGATACTGTAGCTACCATCCACATCAGTTTTTGAAAATGTTTTTGAAAAAACATTGTTATTGTGTGTAATTCAGGGTTTTGCAGAGTCACCCAATATCAATGTTCTTTTCTGGCAATAGGGTTTTTAAAACATCAGAAGAAATAGCATAAGGTTCTTCATATGGTGCGAGAAGAGCTGTTGTAGTTCATCAGGTTTTAATGATCCGATCATAATACCATCTATCTATCCATTCCTTTCTGACTATCTGGTTCACTGTGGCAGCAGGGTAAGCAAAGCAGATATCCTTCTCTTCAGTTTTACCCTACAGCTCCTCCTGGGGGATCCCAAGGCATTCCTAGGCCAGATTGTGTGTATAATCCTTCCAGCATGTCCTGGGTTTGCTGGGGGTCACCTCGCAGGAGACGTGAACAGAATACCTCCGAAGGGAGCTATCCAGTAAGCATCCTAATTGACTGAACCAATTCAATTTGCTCCTTTTTTAAGGACCCATATTTTACACTTTTCCAGTGTTTTATTTGAAGTTTTGATCTCCATAAGAAGATATATTTGTGGTTTTAAATACCAAAAACTATATCTCAGTGTAGTTTTACATCTCCTCTCTCCAATTCTCTCTGGAGCCCTAGTAAGAACAGGGCATTTTGTGGTACCGCGTCAATCAGAAGGAAGGTTCTGAGCCTTTTAAACTTTTCCAGTGTTTTATTTCAAGTTTTGATATCCATAAAAACATAGAACGTAACATACGTTTGTATTTTTACAGTAAATAAACAAAACTCTAACAACTCATATATATCTTTCATCATGATTTTAGCAGAAATGAAACAGAACCTGGAGATGATATTGGTATTTAAGTCAAAATTTAAAATAAACAATTATCAACATTAACAGACTCTAGAAGTTGTATGATTTAACTAAAGTGGAACAGCAAGCCTCTCCGAAATTGGCAGCATATATTTCATGTCGACAGGCTATCAGGCTAACAAGCACAAGGTCCACTTTCTGATTCGTACTTGAACCGTTCCAGCAAACCCTGGAGCTCCCAAGTGAACTCTGATGCATTCTTTGGCGTACGTAAGAAGTTTAGCGTGTATGGGAAGTGTCGAGGGCAGCAAGTCTGTATGAGAGCTGGTATCAGCAGCAGGCGAGTGGAGTCGAGTATACAGGTTTGTAGTACTGAACGGTCTCAGCAGCGAGCGCACACAGCTGCGGTAAGCCCTGAGGAGAACACGTGTCAGCCAGTCACCACCTGCAATTCTTAAAGCAAGCTAAACTTTATTACAGAGTACTCAAGTGAGTTTGTAACACTAATTAAGTTTGTAATTATTTAATTTTTATATGGCTGGCGGTTAGTTTTGTAACATATAAAGGCAAGTAGGTAAGAGAAGGTAAGAGTTTTTGTCAGTGTCGGTGCAAGCGTAAGGCATTTCCTAGAGGCATTTCATACCAGCTTAAAGTCTTTTCGTATCATAAACTCACTTCAACCACGTGTATCTGTCATCTCATTTGGTTACTACCCGTGACCATAGGTGAGGGTTGGAATGAAGACTGACTGGCAAATGAAGAACTTTGTGTTCAGACTCAGCTCCATCATCAGTCTGGTGATACGCCTGAATTACTGCTGAGTTACTGCAGTAATATGTATGTCAGTTTCCTGCTCCATCTTATTCTTACTCATGTATGAGACCCCATGATACTTGAACTCCTCCACACAGGGCAGCAACATACTCCAAACTTGATTAGAGCAAATTGCTATTTTCCAACAGAGTATCATGGTGTCAGACATTTTACTTAATGTTGTCTTTAATTATTCTTACATATGAAAAAGTTTGACATTTATTATTTATCTAACTCGTCACTCAACCCCTTACTATGTTGTTCCTTTTTTATCATTATCCATTACTCCATCTATAATCAATTCTCATCAACCATCCTCCCTTCCATCTCGCTTTAACCTATTTCCTTCAATTCTCTGGTGCCAATCCTTCATGGTGTCCATTCATTTTCCCTTCCCCCCTCATAAGACACCCTTGGCCCCCATGTTCCAACCTATCTCTGCCATATTTAGCTCATTTCTTTTTCTCTACCTTTCCTTCATGAGTTTCCCTTTTCCATCATTCCTGCCACCCCCCACCCCCCAGCCCCACCCCCACCACACACACACACACACACACATGCACACACACACACGCACGCACACACACACACACACACACACACACCCTTCTCCAACTCTTCTTCTCTTGAATCCTTGAATTATCTTCCTCTGTCAGCACTATAGAATTCCCTCTTCTACTTCCCATCCTATTCTTCCTCCGCCATTCTTCCCATTCCCTTATCCCTTCCTCCTTCCTTCTTTCTCCCTGCAGGGGAGTGTAGCGTTGTCCTGTGGCAGAGAGGATGATTCATGATTGACTGGCAAGGGAGAAGGAGACATATTAATCAAGAGGCGGCTGTAGTGCTCTGCCATAATGCAAATGGAGTGTTAATTGAGTGCTGGATGGCTTTGAATAATGGCTCAGGCTTTCACTTCAATCAATGCACATCACAACAATGGGCTGACAGCGCGCTTTCATATCGTAGGATACATCCCATAATGCTATAATGCTTTTTCCAGTTCTTTGTTTCACAATGACAGGGTAGGCTGGCTGTTTATGCCTGCACATTAGAAAGTAGATGTTAATGAGAGAAATCACAGGTTATTGAATAGATTTGGGGTTATTCTCTGCATCTGTTTTGATATGCAAGTGTGAAATGAAATTCTAAGATGTACGCAGTAAAATGGAATGCATTGATGATACTGTGTTTATTCAGCATGATGCTAAATAAATAGAAATTACATGCCACAAGTTGGGCATTTATTGCTGAGAAAACAGTGGCTGACTTCTCGATTTCATTGGTTTCTGTTGAACATGAAACTGAGCATTATTATGTTGCAGCTCAAATTTTAAAGCAGCACTTATCAATATTTTTTATATTACAATGGATCAAATGATTATGTAATGTAAAAGGGGTCACTTATAGTGATGAGCCCACATAAAATTATAATCCAACTCCGTAGTTCTCTTCAGTCCTACAGGGCTATTTAGCCCTGTTAAGCTTGTCTTTGGTTACAATAACCCTGTTTCCAGTGACAACAGGCAGCTGTTATTGGGAAAGCACTGATAAATCCCCTCTGGTATTTGCCCAGCACCAAATGGCAGACAAAGTTAGCTAGCTGATGAACGTACAGGAGAAGCAGCTAAAGATATTTTTCTCAGCAGTTGGTGGAGACCAAAACAGACTTGAAAGGAGACTGAATATTGAACTTATATTCATCACAGGGACAAAAACTCAAATCCAAATGAATTCTTATGTTGAGTAAATTGGCAACTGTTTGCTAACACATTAGTGATAATAACTGAGGTGATAATCAAGGTTTTCAGCCTCTTCCATTGCTAAGTGGTCAATGAAATCAGTTAATGCAGCTTTAGCTGATATTCAGTTACAATGATACACATCACATATGAAGGAAGGAACACATCACAAAAAAGAAAAATAATTTCCAAGCATTTCACATGACCCTTAAAAGTGAAAGTAATGTGAAGTATCTTAAGATGCTGGCTTAGTTCCCCTTCTTTCTAGTACCATCCTAACCCTGTGTTTCTTTCTATGCATTTTCTCACTGCCAACAAATACAGATATGGCATCACTTTTTGACGCACCCTGGTAGCCCTTTAGTGTCATCATTCAACGTGCAGGGTACGCTACAGCATGAATGAAGCCCTGCATTTATTAACTGCTGCATAGTCAACAGGAGCTGGTCGGGTTGGGTGACGGGTGCATAAAGCGCCCTGCATTTTAAAAAATTATGCAAAAAGGGCCCTGACCAAGCGCCCGTATGTGATGACTTTGGAGTAAGACCACCTTGTTCTATACCCAAGCACTGTCATTTGAGCTGCCCCAGACTGACCACAAAATCAATTTAAACAGTATTAAGATAAAATTAACTGTTGCATTTCCCCTCTGTTTTTAGAAATTGCCTTTAATTGTTTTTTTCTCATTTGGTCACGTGTAGGCACCGAGAGGTTCTATCTCATTCTCTCCAACTAATGCTGGATAGGCTATAGTTACTGAATAGGCTGCATAAGGTGCCGGCCTTTAGTGTGACAATGACGGTGTGCATATACATCTGACACACACACGCACACAAACACACATACATGCATACATACATGTAAACACCCGCTTCACTCCATGTCAACAAACATCTGGCATATCCCTACTCCCCATTCTCACTCCACCCCATCCCTCACAGGAGACAAATAGACTCATTAGCAGTCTCTCCAATAAAAACAGAATGCAGGACCTAACTGGGCACCGGTGATGCTATCCAGCACTACTCTTCATTACAAAGCATCAGGCTGCTAAATGAGCTCTGCTGAGGGACCTTGTGGGGAAAATAGTTCAGCAAACATAGGATATCACCCGCTGCAGAGACGTGCTTCATTGCCATTACACCGGAATCCACAGGATTAAGACAAGCTCAGTGGTGAGAAGAGGCCTTAGAGGCACGGCAACACTGCTGCCAGCAACTGTGTTTGAAAACCACTCTCTGTAACAGAGGAAGTAAGGATAATGTGTGAAAACAGAATATTAGGTAGTGGTTATCACTTAGAGAGACGGATACTGTATTCTCAATTTTAACTCATAGATAGATAAACAGCTGCATTTTTCATTCTTGCATATGAACACACCATGGGCTCATTTTTTTATGTAGTACATTTGACCAAAAACATTACTATTGGCAAGACTGACAAATTAAAAATCTCAAAAAACAGGTCTGTAACAGGGTTACATGATGTTGTAGCAAAAAGTAGCAGTTGTTGCTAACCTTGGTGGCAAAAACAATGCATTTCCTGTAGTTGCTTGGTGATAAAAGCCTCCATATATTTGGCAATGCAAAGCTTTTGATGTGATATATGTGTGCTTCATTTGAACTAGCAGTAACTTAACTGAGCAGATGCAGTCCAAATATGTATCAAGGACATGGAAGCATTAAGAGAGTTACACACAGTGTAGCCTTGCTGACTATTTTCCCCAGTGGTTAACTTTGGTACTGCAACATAGAAATCCCTTGTTGCCCAAACAGCTTTTTTCCCCACATACCACGATTATAAAAGAGATGTCTGTAAAGCAGTTGACAGGAAACCCCTAACTGCAAGCAATCAATTATAACTCCTTATTTACGAATCTTTAAACCATGAGGGCTTCACTTTTAAAAGCAAGTACACTATACTTTGCCCAGCATCACAGAGATTCTGCTAGTATTTTGAGTAGATTTTGGCAAGCATTTTTCTCTGGATTACGGAAACATATGTACCTGTATACCCATCGAAATTTTTCGACATGTGGGATACGTTGGCCTGACGAGGTCAAAGTTTAAAGAGAGTCATTAGTAATTGGTCGAGGTTAACCAGGTTTCCGTAAAGTGTCCCCACCTGGAATCTGAAACAGGAAAATCACCACTGACTAAAGATAAGTGACCCAGAAAAAAAATAAAAGTAAAACAGTTTACCCAAAGAACAGTGGGTTTGAATGCAGTAGGCAGCAAAAGATAAATGCCGCATGGTAGAATAATAAAAGATAAAGAGACATCTACATATTGCTGAAGTAGATGATCCATTCATCTTGACTACATTTTCTACAATCTTCTCTAATTACATTGACTCTGCTTGGAGAGATGTGAGCTTAAACCACTAACCATACTGACTGGACTATGGGAAGACATCAACCAAAACCAATAATCTATTGCCATGCTGATTTTTGCTGCATGTTTTCACACCACTTTCACTTCTTAGTTTTCAAATTAAGTAATCAAACCTGCCTTCCTGTGAATATGCTATAAGATACTAATCAGGCTAATAAGGAAAAAGATTTCTTGTTGTGCTTAACAGTTCATCAGTTTATCAGTGTTTGGATGGGTTCCACTGTTTTCTGTTAATATGAATGCATACTATATGAACTGAAGCCATATTAGAGCTGTCTGTATAGGACAGTGGGACTTGGATCTTTCCTGCAAATGAGGACGCCGTGGAATGTCTCTGAGTCGAGATTGAAACAGGTGTCAAGTGCGTGGTTGTTGACACATCTGACTGTATCATAATTAGTTTATTATCAAGCTCTCTGTTCCATAGGCAAGTCCTCAGATCGCCTGATGGAAACACTGCTGAGCTGACACTGCATTTTCCACTTAAATGCCCCTCTCTCTCCCTCATTCTCTCTTTGTCTGTCTTACTATGGCAATCGATAAGAAAAAAAAGAAAAATCCCTTATAAATGACATGATTAAATCAGCACATCAATAACCGGATGTTCTTCAAACACTAATTGCTTTAATTAACCCATAATGAGAGGTTTCATTTCCTCATGCTTTGACAGTCTCAATACCTTCTATGCTAATGAAGGCAGAGGGTCAGGTTGGAGGCTAGAGATGACCGGCAGTCATATGGTAGCAAAGCTAAATATGCATGCATAAAAGTAAAATATTCAGAGAAAGACCCTTGTAAGAGTGACTTGTTAAACAAGACACAGTGGTTTGACAATTAGTTTCATTGTTCGTTTAAGCACATACTTAAAATAGTTACTTTGTGACCTTGATTGTTCTCTTTAATTAGCAAAGATGAAAGTAGTGTGATGTCTTAAGAAAGAATTAAGTAAACCCTTTAAGGCATACAGACCAAAAACAGCACTTTGTTAAAAAAAAAAATGCAAGGGGATACTAACTGATGTATTGTTTCAAGTACCAGTGAGAGAGTGAAATTAAATCCAGGAGGTCCAATTTGATGAATGAAACCATCAGCTTAGAGGCCTGGCTGACACCAAAACACTGCAGAGTAGTTTATAATGCTCTGAGACAGGATTTTATGACTGTGGAACTGTTGATTCATCACAGCAACAATCAGTCTTTCTCCTTCTTGCCAATTGTAAGTTCAATAGTAGAATTAGCCACTCAGATTACAAAGAAATTTACCAGTTATATTTGCTTGCATGTATAGCAAGTTTAACTTTGTTTTGAGTCAAGTCGAGTCTTTCATCCACATACAAAATATACAGCTGAACGAAATGTTGTTCTCATGGACCAAAGTGCTAAAACAGTGCAACATAACATACAACATTAAACAGAACAGAGCTATTAAGGAAGGTGTGTTGCATATGACTGCTGGCGTTTAAGGTGCCGACGATCCTGTGTTTTTTTTTGCTGCAGCCCTGCGATTTGGCACAGTGGTCTCACTGAAATAAACAAAGGAGCTGTGCTTTTTCACACACTTCCACTGGCAGTCTGAACATAGCCTTAAAGGATAAAACTGGTATACTGATATACTCTATATTTCTCTTATTGTCTGTAAACCCCATGAAAAGACCATCACTGTCAATACTTTCTGACCATCCTACCCCAAGCTCATTGTTTCCTACTCAAGACATAATTCTTAAGCACGAGTCACAGACACTGTATTTCCTTTCATTTTTTGGAAAGGCCCAACAAATTCCTAAGACAACTGATAGTTGTAGGCGTAAATAAGTGTTTGGGTTGGGGGCCAATTTTCAGCCACGGATTTAGTTCACCACTATTTGCAGCAGCAAGGCGGTGTATATGGAATTGACTGATAAAGAAACTATGATGCCTTTGTCTATAGTAATGAAGGGCCGTGTCACCCAGTGGAAGGCTATGGCTTATTTGTACGTTTTAAATTATTTTTGTACAACAGTGGCACTCTGTTGGTACATATGAATAATATACACTATCAGGCTTTGACCACACAGTCTCCCTGTTTGTAGAAAAGAAAAGTTATATTTGCATGTGTAGTTTTAATTGCAGTTCTAATTGTATGCTGGAAGTATAAACCCAAACTTTATACTTGTTTGTGTTTATGGAGAACCACCTTTGTGAATGTACAAGACCAGGTTTTCCTACAAACAGCTTGGTGTTAATTTTGACCAATATGTTGTTCATGATCATTGCCACATTTTCCTCAGTTGTAGGGGAAAATTAGGAATGTTATTTGCAGAGAATAAAAATATGAAGCATGTTCTCAGTTACATTGTATGCATTAGCTACCTATGCACTGGAAAAGCTGTTGGGCAAATAACAAAGAGAAAGCCCCCCCGCTCCGTTTTACATTAAAAAACAAAAAACAAAAAAAGATTAAATGACACCTAACTGTTCAGGCCTATAGTTTTTGTATATCATAGCTGTTTTAAATTGGCAATCTGGAAGATTTCAATCATGGTTGGTTTGGCAACATCTGTAGTTACTGACGGTAACAGCAAACGTGGTTTAATACTACAAGTCACAAAATTCTGGGGACAGCAAAAAAGCTATTTTTTTTGTAATAAAGAATTCAGTTAATAATTGCCCTTTTTCCATCCTTATGTGGGAAGCCGTCTGGTTTTATGCTGCACATGGCGTGAGTCTGCGAACAGCAGGGCACAGTGGAAGGAGTTGGCTACCTCGCTGAGAAGTTGGAGGTGTACAGGCTGTCACCTACAGCTCTTCATCTAAAAGCTCACTGTGGCTGCTCCTTCTTTTTCCATTACTCCCTGCAATATTTCAAACTCATCCGCTGTCCAAAAGTGCCCAAACTGACTTTTGTTTTGTAAAAACATTTTGATGTTCGATAGAAGTAAGTGCAAGACTGCAACTTTAATATAGTCATCTAGTAATATATTAATAATTTGCTTTGCACATTAATTTTAACCTGAATAACAAAAGTATTGGACAACATAGCTGACATTTTTTTCATGATAACAATTTCTATTAATAACAATAATATTTATTATTATTTTTTTTGATAAATGCGTTTTTTTTCTAAAATAAAGAAAGACAAATTATTGAAGGGTCATTAGCAAAATGTTGATGGATTTGTGGCACACCTTTGTGTGTATGTGCGTGTGTGAACGTGAGTGTGAGTGTGACATATCAAACCTAAGGAGAATTGATTTCTGAGATGCAGCAATAACTGCATTCCATGAGAACAAATGGATTTGAGGAAGGACAGGCACTGTGGGCCAGTCAGAATGCATAGAAAAATAACTGCAAATCATTTTTTAACAGCCATGACAATCAAGGTCATATCTTCAGCTGTGTGAAACCAAGCAGACTGACTAATCAAGACTTTGCGAGGGTTAAGATTTGCCACGTTATTGGAGGAACACGGGAGACTTTGAAATCATCAGTTATCTAACCTCTACGGGGGACAGCTGCATGATGGGACTAGAGCTCCCCAGAGTTTAAAGGGTTAGCTGACCACAGATAATGTCCCCGGGGGCACAACAATGGCTCCACTGCAAAGAATTTAATCGTATTTTAAAGCACTTTCAAATATTAGTGCAGCACAGACTAAAGTTTTGATTGGAAATACCTCAAATTTTACAATGAAATAAGATCCACGAGAATTTCTTGTGAAATCAAAAGTTTAAAATAAAGGCTTCAAAGAAGGCCTCCAGTCAGCATTAACCCAAAGTATTCTAAAAAAAGGAAAAAAAACAAAAAAACAAAAAAAGAATGCTGATGCTGTAGACAGAAGTAGAAAACTTTGCTGGAACTAAAAAGCTCTGTTAAAGCCTCAGGAGGGGTGCTTGAGAAGTGAATCAGCATACAAACAGTGCACAAAGACAATACTACCTGTTTAATAGACCTGTGAATCATCATTTACTGTATATCTCAGATTTTCTCAGCAATTAAAATAGGTTTGGTGTTGTGCCAACTTCCAGTTTATGAAATGACATCGGCAGGATAGATTTGTTACTTGGTACTGACATGGTTAGAGCAAAGCAAAACATCAATCAGAAACAGCTAACGTGAGCACATTGTCAGGCTGAATGAATAAGGTGTAAAGAAATGGTAGGTCCATGTGATTACCAGGCTACAAGGACTAACACATTACCATTTAATATTAGGTTCATCAGTTTATCATTTAAAACCAAATACAAATGGATAAATAAAAAATCCAATCTATCAAAGAAAAAAATAAAGAACAATTAAGAGAATCTCCACAGATTGTGTGTTTTACCAATCATAAATTCTGTCTTAATAAACCCATAGACTTCATGATGGTACATTAGATACTATTTAAACAAGCAAAAAAGTAATGCCGTTTAGCAGAAAATACATTTGATGTGAAATCAAATATATTGTATGAATATAAAACTTACTGCTTTGATACCATGTCCATTACCCTATTTGTCTGCATTGGACAGCTTTACAATTTTCCCACAGTATGATTTCTCTTTCACAGGTACCCATGGGATGCCCAAGCTTCCAAGCAACCACAAAATTGCCACTTAAGGGTAAAGGATAGGGTATCAGAATTAGAAGATAAATATATCCAGAAATCCACCAATCAAACTTATACTTTTGAACTCTCTACTGTACTATTTTAATGTGAAACTGCTGTATGTTGCCTGTTATGTCTCCTTGACGTAATCCTTTCATGGTGGGAAATTGCAGTTTCTTTTTATTTGTGCATGAATCACTTTATTGGCAGTTTTAGAAATTATGCTCATGTCCCAAAATTTCGAAAAGATCAGAGTAAACAGAAAATAATCTAAGCCTGTTAAGTCTGAAGAGAGAGTGGCTTCATAATCTGGTCTTTTTTTGGGATGTTGCTGCATCTCTGGACAGCTCTCCGGGACTTTGTGTGCCCATGGTAACCTCAGTGAAACCTTCTGAAGGCCCGAGGGCCCACAGGAAATGGAAGGCGTAGGCACTTGATCGTGTTCTCCAGTTAGATGTAGAGGGCAAATAGTGGAGGGTAATTGAAGGCAGTTCATTAGATGCTGATCCAGATCCCCCCAGAGGGCCAAGGGAAGGCTGAAGGGAATAGGATTCATGCTGGGCAGAGAATTAAACGGAGGATTTGCTGCAGGCTTGGCTCCTCTGGATGAGTCCTTACTCATCATACACTTGAGACGGGCAGGCTCACTTGCTAACACCACTGTAATACTCACATTATTAGTTGAGGAATATTACTAGGCAGCGGGGTTTAAATTTCTACACTGATAAGGAACAAGAAAGTCATAGTAGAATTTGCATTTGGTGTTATAAATCTATCCTTGCAAATTCCCTGACAAAGCCTAACAACATTTATAGATAAAAGGTTTGGGGGTTTCAATTGACCTTGACACACCTTAATTTGTGAATCCATATATTTTATCATGTGAATTAGCAGAGCTTACTAGCACAGAGAATCCTTTTAGCAGTTGTGACTCTAGGTAGGTACTATATATTCTTTTCTGCCAGGTTAAGTGATCTAAAGAAGCGTCATCATTCAGAATCAATAATTTAGGACAATTTGGTATACTGGTTTTCAGACTGTTACCCAAGACATGAGGTGCTTAGAAGCTGATTTTGTCTCTAGGCTACTTATTAGGCTAGTTGTTTCCTATTGCTTCCAGACTTTGTGCTAAGCCAAGCTAACCAGCTGCTGCAATGTGTAGCTTCACATTTAATGGACAGCTGTGAAAGTGGTATCAATCTTCTCCTGTAACTTTTCTTTGTATTTCTTGTATGTCCAGGTATTCCTTTCGGGTGTATGCTGTAAATCGATGGTCAGAAATGTATGCTGCAGATTTACATTGCCAAAAGAGTCCCAACAGATCTCTGCATGTGGATAACCAAAAGGAAAACCATATGCTTGCATAGCAGATCTCAGACATACTGTAAATATAAAAGAAAATGAAAACCCTGGAACTCATGCTGATTATGTAAATTATTCAAAGTTCCCAAACCCTGTTCTCCACAAGTCCCTTATTCGCCAATCCATTTATCCATCATCCATGTTTTCTATTCACAGTCGAGATACGCAATGCATTTCTTGATTGTGCATAGAAATTACATACACGTCAGAGTAAATCATATCTGTGTATTTCCGTGTAATAAGGCTGAAAACAGTCATTGCATTCCGTGTAGTTTTCATGCATGGTATTGTAATTGTGTGTTCCACTTCTGTAGTTCTCCATCAAGAGATTTTTGAAGAATAATCCAGTCATATTAAGACACAGCAGAGTCCTTATAACACGCTATTGGCATTTGAAGTTACGGTAGATTATTCATGCTCATATTGTGAGAGGCATCATCTTTCAGCAAAAATAGGCCTTTCTTTCTGTGTTGTTTTTAGCAATGAACATATAGCACTCATTATTGAGATAAACCTTGAAAATCAATCAGGTTTATTTATCATTTTCCGACCAAAAAAAATGATCATTATTAAATCTTAACAGCTGTTAGGAGATTGCACTGATTTCATCATAGATAATATTACCAAGTCATAGGATGTGACTTCTACTTTAGAGAGTATCGATACTAGTGTGAATATGTATGTATTATGTACGTATACTGTCCCATTTTGGCCTAAATTTGGATTCAGATAACATTTTAAAGATTTTATTAGATTTAGTTTTACTTGATCTGTATATAAATTCCAAGAATTTCATTTGTGTGAATTTTGTGTGATGATGTAGATACACTCTCTGATTGTTTTAGAATAAAATTCTGCTCTAAACATTTCTATGAAACAAAGTTCTTACCAACTGTGGGACTTTTTAAGGGGTTCAGTTGATCCCTGGCTTGTTCACAAAGATGAACACACCTGTTTGCTCACACACCAAGCAAATTCCCATTTCCTTGTATCACTATGGCAACAGCCAGTGAAAGGAACAGTAAGCGATAGTGAGTGTCCCTATTAGCTAAGTGAGTTATAACAGCAGACAGCTCCACCATCTGCAGCACCCTCTTATTAACAACATGCACCAAACTGAGTGGAGCAGCAGTTATCCAAGTTGCATAGGTGAACCACCGAACCCCACTCACCAGATCTACACACTCTTTGAACACATTGAGAGTTGCTGGTTTACGTATAGGGATTTGTGAAGTCTTCTGAATGCTAACATTTCCATTACACCTTGGTAGTGTAGTTTGGGTGGCACAAGCCGTTTTTTTTCCTTCTATGTAACACTTTAATTCTGTAGAACATGTACAGAAAAACTGATACAGGCATGCATCTCTAATTAGCTGTATCACAGTAATCTTACCCAAAAGATGCAAAGGCCAAAGTTTTATTAAGAAACGGCACATTTGAGCTATCTGCCTTCCTGATCAGGATCGCTCACCTGGTTATCAGATGTGAACCTATCAGACCACTCTACGTCATATGGCACAAACTATTTAGTTGTTTGAATCATTCAATCAAAAGATATTGCTTTTTTATAGCATCCTAGCTACTGGAATACTCCGATCAAGTTAAATAGATGTGCTTCAACATTGTTTAAAATCGGACAGAAAACATTCATTTTCTCTTGCCATTTGATTTGCTTTGTATTTTCATGGTTTTAATTGGACTTGATTGTTTTAGTACACTGAGTTTACTTTTAAAGTTATCTGCATATCTGTAAAGCGTATTGTATATCCTCTTGCTATATATATATATATATATATAAAGTTTTCTTTTGCTTTTTTTTCTCTGCAATGGAACATTTGCCTTTTGGTACTATGGTATTGTGCCTGGTTGTCTACTTTACCCCTTTCTGTTTTCTGTATAGCTGGAATCATGCTTCTCAAAATTGTATGTAACAGATCCACACAATGTATTGATGAGATTTGGGAGGTGTGCCCATCCGCCCCTCTACGAGCCTTTTACCTGTAACATCCTTCTGTACATGGGTTCTCAGATATGTTTATGTGTATCTCAGCAGACAGATAATTCCAGCTCTAGTTGTGCATGGAGTACTCAATCTGCCCTTCCCCATTTAGGTAGTGAGGCAGTGGCAGCATGCATGTCTTGTGGATTAAGCTGCATGGATTGAATCAACTCATGGGTTGAATCAACTCAACAAATTCCGTGTTCGTTCTCATTGGTTCAAACTTGACTTTAAATGGCCTCTACACCCATGGTAAAACCATAAAGGCCGATTAGACCTCATCTCAAGAAGGTCTGTGTGTGTACAAACTGTGCTTGATTGACATTTGTCACACTAGCTTAGGTAGGCCAAATGCTTTTATCGTGCTCATGGAAATAATCCCAAGCATCGCTCCACCCATTTTGAACCTGAGCAGAGCCCTAACCAGCCAATATAACTCAGCACACCTGGTGGGATCTGCATGGACTTTAAAAAGAAAAAAAAATTGCAAATAGCAAACATACTCTGCATGCTTGAGGGCTTAAAATGTTATGTTATGTTTATGTTACGGTTTCCTTATTATTATTTTTTTTTATTTTTTTTATATTTTTCTATTCACATTCCTTGATTATTGGAGAAATAACTACATAGTTATTCTTTCTGTATGAAATTTAAAAAAAAAAATCAAACTCCTAAGGATTTATGTCCTTAAAAAATGAAGTCACTGTGACAGAAGAGAGAACTTGAAGACTTGAAGACCAGGTATTACTAGACAGCGTGCCTCGGTCCAGCACAATATGGGAGAAAGGCAGGGTTCCTTCATGTTCTGCAATAATCAATGCTGCTGTTTTGTGTGGGAGATATGACACTGTCTGCTTGAGGCACTGAAACCCAGCCTGCATCTCTTCTCCCACTATGCTTCATGGTGTCATGCTGTGCTGCATCTCAGTTGGGCTTTTCAGCATCAAAATCCCATAATTTCTACCCCTAATCCTCATTCAGTCAGCAACTCCTGCTCTTTGCAAAAGGCAAATGGAAGCAGCTGCAGCGATCTCTCCTATCCTCTAACCACGCCCCTGTTCATTATGAATCCATTACAAGGGGTTATGCATTAAGGGCATTTATGAAAGTACTGAATTAGATGTTCACACGCCAGTGAGTAATGAAAAAGTGGTGCAAACTGGTGCAAAAAATGAATGGAGGGGAGCACTGTGATGGCAACAAAATATCTAAAAAAGCAAAGCAGCGCCAGCACATATGACATCCAGTTTTCCTTGCAATGTTCTTTAAAACAAAGGGCATTTTTCTATCCAGTTAAATAACAGCAGCTGCCAGGATATAGGCATGAAAACTCCACTCACAAGTTGTTTTTATCCGACTCTGCTGTTCCATTCCAATATCCGCAGATCAGAATCTGCTCTCCAGAATTTTGCATGCCTCTATGGTTCTGTTATAGGCTTTATCCTCCCGTCCTCCTCTTCTTTTCTTCTTTTTCTTTCACCTCCCCCAAATTCTATTCTCACCTTTCCTTCTTTGATTATAGGCTCTCATCTAACTTTTTTCTCCTCTCATCTCATTTTCTCTCCTTTTCTTTCCCCTCCTCCCCTTTCAATGGCTTTCTCAACACCTCTAGGTTTTTTGTTTTTTTTGTTTTGTTTTGTTTTTTGCCCTCTGCTCCATGTATGAGAGAGGTGTATGCTTTCTCTGACCTAGTTGGAACAAGGCAGAGCATATAGCCAAGCAGCAGCGAAGCAATTCATTTATCTCTCTGCTTGGCTTGACCCCTTTTTGTAGAAAGCAGATTTCTTCTAAAAGTGCATTTTGAGATCAAATCCAAAGTCCTGTTTCATGCACAGGTAGATGTGCCATTTCCTCACCATCAACGCCATGTCAAGGTGTTAGGTTGGGAACCCGGGTGAGTTTTTCTTGCAAATACAGAATGCTTTGAGAAATATGATTTGGTCAAGGGCTTAGTCCTAACAAGAACAGCACACAGTGTAGGATCCATATTGAACTTTACAAATCCAAAATGGGTCCTTCATTTTGCTTGTCCATCCAGAATATTAGAAAAGCCATGTTTGTGGTGTTGAGAGAGCAGATGGTTCACTGTCCACTATCCAGGCTGCTTGTAAAAGAAACAGCTCTTATGTGTGTTTTTAGTGGATATACCTTGTTCATTTTCTGGTTGAATGGCATGGGGGAGGGGTAGAAGAGGTCACTGATATTTTAGCGCTCATTTAGAGATTCAGGCTTTCTTGAAAAGGCATCTGATAAACAAGAATAGGCGAGCCTGCTTGCAGTGGATTGCTGCTTCCCACAGGTGACTGCAAGCCATCTTGATTTGAATCTGCAGCGTAGTTAGACTGTAGGTTTTTGAGGAGAGCCCAAAAGGTGCTGATAATATTGGCTCATATTAGCGCATCAATACAAACACTAATATTATTATCAATAGATATATAGCTTATTGAAAGCTAATATGGGTCAATAATATGAACATATACAGTAATGTCAGCCACAAAGAAAAGAAGAGGGCAGAAATGGTAAAGATATTATTGAGATAATTTTGAAACGTGTTGCTCTTTCTCAACCAAAGAGCGCTGAGAAGTTCATTTTTCAACTGCAAAATATCCTGCTTGGTACATATCATGGTCCCAATTCTCAAAGGACCAAATAAGAAGGATTCTTGTCAAAAATGTTTATGCTGTGCATTTACACTCACCTAGCACTTTATTAGGAACACCTGTACATCCGCTTATTCATGGAATTATCCAATCAGCCAGTCATGTAGCAGCAGAGCAATGCATAAAATCATGCAGACACAGGTCCACAGCTTCATCTTCAGTTAATGTTCACATCAAACATCAGAATGGGGAAAAAAGTGATCTCAGTGACTTTGACTGTGGCATGATTGTTGGTGCCAAGACAGGCTGAATTTGAGTATTTCTGAAACTGACGAGCTCCTGGGATTTTAACGCACAACAGTCCCTAGATTTTACTCTAAATTGTGCAGAAAACAAAACAAAAAAAAACATCCAATTAGCAGCAATTCTGCAGACCGAAACACCATGTTGATGAAAGAGTTCAGAGGAGAATAGCCAGACTGGTTCGAGCTTACAGAAAGGCTGTGGTAACTCAGACAACCACTCTTTTTCTGGTTATCATAAAAGCATCTCAGAATGCAAAACATGTCGAACCTTGAGGTGGACGTGCTACAACAGCAGAAGACCAAGTTAGGTTCCACTCCTGTCAGCTAAGAACACAAATTTAAGGCTGCAGTGGGTACAGGCTCAACAAAACTGGACTGTTGAAGAAAGGGAAAATGTAGCCTGGTCTGGAGAATATGTATTTCTGCTAAGCCACACAGATGGTACGGTCAGAATTTGGCATCAACAGCATGAACCCATGGACCCAACTTGCCTTGTGTCAACAGTCCAAGCTGGTGGTGGTGGTGTAATGGTGTGGTGAATGTTTTCTTGGCACATTTTGGGCCCCATAATACCAATCAACCATTGTCTGAATGCCACAGTCCATCTGAGTATTGTTGCTGACCATGTGCATAACTTTATTGCTACAATTTACCATCTTCTAATAGCTACTTCCAGCAGGATAATGCACCACGTCACAAAGCAAAAGTCGTCTTGAACCAGTTTCATGAACTTGACAATGAATTCAGCTTACTTCAGTGGCCTCCCCAGTCGCCAGATCTGAATCCAATAGAACACCTTTGGGCTGTGGTAGAAAGGGAAATTGCCGGCATAAATGTGCAATTGACAAATCCGTGGAAATATTGGGATGCAGTTATGTCAACAAGGCCCAGAATCTCAAAGGAATATTTTCATTTCTTGTGGAATCCATGTCATGGAGAATTAAGGCTTTTTTGAGAGCAAAGGGAGGCCTTACCCAGTATTAGTATATTGTTCCTAAGTAAGTGTTCAGTGAGTGTATATTAAAAAAAACAAATTTTTTCCCCATCAAATATCAATATCAGTATCAGCCTCCGAAATCTTGTTTTAGCCATACTCTAGTTTTGAGGTGGGTTGGACGGAGCCATTTGAATCTGTAGGTGTCTGAACCACAGCGGTTGCTTAAAGTGGCAGATCATCATAATGATTATGACTGTTGTTGGGAGAAAACCTTGTTAGACCAAGCTCAGTCATAGTCCAAAAGAGATTTAGGAAGGGCATAGAATATCACCAGATATCTTTTAAATTGCATTCACTCCTGTAGCCTGCACATCTCCTCTGCCCAGAAAATTGGTAACTTCGTTTTTTTTTTCCCCACTACTTTATAATGGAGCCGTAATTATTTTAATTGCGCTTGGGCAGGAATCAAAACTTTAACCTGACAGTATTATAGCAATCGCAGTTTAATCTCACATTACACTAAATAAAAAGTAGTGGTAATAGTCATTTGTTCTGGTAATTAAAAGACAAATAATATATCAACCGCAATAGATAAGGTATTCTTCCTCTGATTACCCTAAAAGATATTTGAATGAAAAATGTATTTTTTTTATAAAATTACAGACAAATGACTCAAAAAAGTTAAGTAATACACATTGTAATAGTGGGATAATGTGTTAATAATCCAGTTGTTTTTAAATTGTTAAATGTATTCAGTTCAATTATCATAACAAGTAAGATTGTGTCATATATAATTTCAACAAATAATTATACTTACGTTCTTAAGCTACACTTCAAGTGTCATTATTATTGATATGATTTTTTTTTCTACGCTAAAATTTTCTGGATCTTAGAAATGTATCCCACTAACGTATCAAATATTAACAAATCGAGGATTCTCAGTGCAGTTACTCGATGCCACTTGAGCTCAAACAACTTTGTGCTCATGTGGCCATATGAACCATGTTAAAGACTTAAATGTTCAAATGCACAAATTCATGGTTTACAATGTCTTTGTATGAGCATGCACTTAGATTCAGACTCAACATGGTCAACATAACTCAACATACCTCCATACCTGAACAATAAAAATTCTTCAGTTAAGTACAATTGTACACAACCAGTTCTCTCATTCATCTTGCGTGTTACATACACACTTACCTCACATAACTTTGCCACCTGACGGAGGTGACAGTGAATTCTCCTGCTGTGTTTCCAGCTCAGTGTCTAGTGTGGGACACCAGATGGCAAACCTGAAGAGTGTTGCCCCTCCGTTGTACCTGCATGCATTATTCAAAGCCCCGTCATCATAGGAAAAGTCCTAGTGTAGCCACATTAAACATCAACTGGCTCATTTTTTTATACCGTATTTATGCCTTCAAAATACAGAGCAAGGTTTGATGGTTGTACAGTATATGACCTATATTTAACCGTGTGTGAATCTCCCTGCATTATTTAACAGCCATCATTTTTTATGTCATTTTGTTATGCTACATTGTGTCTTAGAGGGAAATACATAAATAAGGAATGCCTGTCATCGACCTCTGTACATAGTGTACACCATAATGTACAGTACAGTATTCTTGTTAGGCTGTGATTAATCTTAGTGTGGCAGAAAACAGTGGTGTATAGTCAACTACAAATAAACCTTAATGTGGTTGAATGGGTTTCAATAGGCTGCATTTATCAATATCTTTTCTCATGTGTTTAAAATAAGGGTAAATCAAAGTATTATATTGCACTTTCAGAATATTTGAAATGGTTTTATGGTGATACTGAGGTTCATAAATTATCTAAATCAAGTAAGGATGTGCACAAGCAAACGTAATTACATTTGCACCACATTGACTTTTTCCCTCCTTTGTCAATCTGCCTGTTCTCTGCTCAACATTTTGTTGGGCAAGGGAGTGTTGAATGTAACAGGGTTAAGCAAGGTCGAGACCCACTTTGATTTGCTTACACGCACACACAGACACACACACACACAGACACACACACACACACACACACACACACACACACACACACACACACACACACACGCACACATATGCACAGACGCAGCTGCTTTAAGGCCTTGGTGGTGAAGTCAGGGTCATGATCCATGTGATCAATAGCTCAATAGCCAGCAGGATCTCTGGAGGGCCCAGATTTCACAGTGGATGAAGTGAAACAATACTGTAGTTGTACAAGGTTTGAACCCTGCATTGTGATGAGTTGCTCTTTTCTTTTTGGAAACTTCGACATTGAGAACACTGCCTTGCTCAATGAATGGCCTTATAACTCACAAAGTGGGAACAAGATTAAGAGTTTAGAAGTATTCATAGGTTTGGAAACCTTACTCTTATACAGTATAGTGCAATTGACATGGCTATGTCGTCACCCTAATTTGATTTCTCTACAAAAATAAGTGATATTTCACTATTTTAAAGAATGCCAAATCTACAAACATTCTTTTTTAACAGGTAAAAAGGGTTTTTGTGTATTTAAGTCTTTAAATGTGTATTTACTCGAGTATAACACATAAGTACTTGTGCTTAACTTGAGTATTTACATTTTATGCCACTTTATTCATCCAATCCACAACATTTTAGATTGAAATATTATAGTTTTTGCTCCACTACAGTGACAGAGTGGCTTCAGTTACTTTGCAAAATAAGATTTTTGCATACTTTAAATTGCACTCTTATAGATTAAACTACACAACTGTCTGCAACTACTACTACTGCTGTAGTAAGCCATGATCTGAAGCTGAAAGGGTATTAGAGATACTGTCAAAGTAGCCACCTATACCTATTACAACATTAAAATGCATACTTTTCTAGTACTTTAGCTAATAGTACTTAAAGTTATGCCAAACTAAATTTTTGTTTTTCCAATGGATCAAATGACCAATGTGAAAGTGATCGCTTGTAGTGACAAGCCAAAAGAGAATTATCACTCAGCTCTGCAGTTCCCCTCATTTCAGTGAAGCTATTTAATGTCTTTGAGCTCATTGTTTTGTTTACTAGTCTAACTTTTCTAATCAACCTCGTTTCCAGCTGCAACAGGTAACTGTTTTCAGAGATAAAAACTCTAAACAACCACTTTACGCCACCTGCTCAATACCAAACAGCAAACAGACACAGTTAAACACTAGCTGGTGAACATAGTGGAGCATTTATCAGTAGCACAGCTCTAAATGTATGCTAATGTTGGTCCGTGTCTGCTGAATTTCTAAATCAGAAACTGTTTGCTTATAATTTTGCTGTATTAGCTTTATAAAGTGATTTTGTCAGTGCTGTGTTTGCAGCTTGTGCACCTCTGCTGTTAAAGGAATTGTGTTGTTTTGCACTCCGTACTCTAAAAAAAATATGTTTCTTCTTGCAGTTTCATCACACTAGGTTTTTAGTAATTAAGAAAAGACCTGATTTAAAAGCCATATATACTTCACAACTATGCTTTATACCTTAAGGACATGCTCATTTTTAGGAACATCTTTTGGGGGAGTTGTATTTAACATGACATGGAACAGTTTTCCCTGTATAATATTATTGTGCCTATTTAACCAATACACAAAAAAAATTGCATTCTAATCTAATTGTACCTCTGTGGTGTTGTGGGGGGAGAGCTTTCAGCTCTGCCAACTATTGGTGCTCAAATGGCATTAAACAGTGTTTGTTCCACTAACCACCAAGATGATTTGTGGACCGCCCAATCAATGACTCTCAGAGGATTTCTGCTGCTATGACACAAAGGCTGCGATTAAGGGCTAAAAGTATTTCTCACACTAATCTGTCATATAGAAAACCTGAAGGATGATGGGAGATTGGTCAGCAGGAAGTGATGCCATAAGATCACAGTGGTCCGAATTGTCTCACAGAGATATAATGAAGGGCTAAACAAAAAAACTTGATAGGAAGGAATTGATAATTATTGCATACTCCTGTTGTTGTTTTATAGACAAAATTAACACTACATTAGCTATGCTACTCATGTGCAAAAGAAGATATCCGCATAAGCACCACACATAAAATGGATGACGTTGATGATCAGTGACACGTGTGCATTAATTAATCTGAGTGGCATTTCCTCTGACCAGATTTTAAATACCCCGTTAATTTAACATAAGGATAATGTACAAGGATTACTGTTTATCATTCCCATGTTAATTATAGTGGAACAGCTAATTAACCAAACAACCACGTTGCTACATGAAACAAAGTACCACCACCCACTTCCCTCTAACATTTATTAATTTGTTCATCAATTTAAATGGATTTTACATGTTGTGCCATATTTTGTTTCCTTGTTACTGATTAATGGTTTCTTATGGCCAGCCAATAAAGCATGGAGGGAAAGAAGTGAACTTCTCTGCATTGTGATTTAATTTATTGGATTAGGTTTTCTGAAGCCAGTGATTAATCACAGGGTCCAGGCTAAATTGATCACACTCACAATGAGGTTGATTATTTCATTATGAAATTTCCAATGAAAAAGTCTTCGGTCAAATGTGTTTTTGCCGTGTTCTTTACCACCAACCCACACCACAAACACATTAGTCCCTCCACATTTCTTTTGCCTCTCATTTCTTTGCTCCACCATCACTCTCCCTCCCCTCCTCTTCTTCCTCCAATCCAGTGATCCAGTACATACTGTATATAAATTACAATAATTTCACAGTTAGTTAAAGCCATGGGGAATTAAGGAAATCAATGTGAAAAGAGATATTATTATTATTGTTATTATTATTATTATGATGATGATGATTATTATTATAAGGATGATTCTATTCCAGGCGTTCTAGCTCAATGGTCAATGCCTTTATTTTTGAAAAACAATCAGGGTCACTGAAACTGAGACAGAAACAGAGACACACAGTAAAGGTAGCCAGTTAGAGACATGCACTGACAAAAAGCCCCAAACACAGTGCCACATTGCATCTAGCCCCATTTGGGTCTGCCTCATCCACTGCCTGGGAGGCAGTCCAGCCCTCCAATTGAAAAGTTTAGGGTGCGCCTACGTGCTGCCCCTTTTTTCTGAAGTGAGAAAGTTAATCATATTTCTGAGTGAAATATGATTAAGTCTGCAGCCCAGGGACACTCTCTGGTAGTCCACAGAAAGTGTGCTTGAGACCCTTTGCAAACCAGATGAATTGAGGTTTAGGACAAATGGTCTCCTTTCATTCTCTTTGTTGTTTCTTACCAACTGTAAAAATGGGGAAGCTAAAGAGGAATGATGATGTTGTTGCTTCTCATGCTACTCGGTTGAATGGTGAAACAGAGGAAAGCTTTGAAGATCTATGGCAACAACACCTCTGCCTTTCTGATGTGAGTTTGAGACACAAAACAATCTGTATCAAACACACCGGCTAGCACTCCATTCTGTGTTTACACTCTCCTTCCCAGAAGTCGGTCCCGGCCTTCTGCCTCTGATGGCATCACGCATGTCGTGAACTACAGCAAGCTACGATTTGATGGGTACCAATGTGTAGTCATTTATTACTCTCAGCCAAGTCACAGCAAGTATTTATGACTCTATAATTGCTTATTTTGATATACAGTCACCATCTTATCAGACAACGATACCGTGTAGTCTGAATTCAGCATTTAACAGATAAGCCATTTGTTTAGTCTGTCAAATAGACAAATGTGCAATCAGTCTGAGACTGACAGATAGAAACACATAAAGTCAGTCAACCTCCTAGTCAGTCAGCCAGAGAGATCTAAAGCCAGTCGGATGGATGCATACAATGTCAGTCAGTGGGTCAAATCAGTGAGACAGATGGAGATGAAGAGATCAAAGTCGGAGAACTAGATGGACCAGCAGTCCAGATGGCTGTGGAGATAGATCCCAGCCCAAGTTAACAGTGGTCCAGCCAACACATTACCAAACAGAGCTCTCTCCCCAGCAGCCAACTGCCCCACAGCTCAGCAGGCTGGCTCTGGATGCCAGCTCTTTCCAGCCTGGGAAATGAGTCAGAAAAACACAATCGCAGTCAGATTTTGATACTGTTTGGATCTCTTGCACATTGTATGTGTTTTTGGTAGACTGATAGAGACCCATACTGTAGATGCATGTTTGTCATGTAATTGGAACAGGGTTATGCCCCTTAGACCATTACTATTTTACCTTGGGTAGAGCACGTCAGTGAGAATGAGTGAAACAGTAGATTTGTAGTTCACAATCCAATTTATTGTAAAATATGTTTATTTATCCAGGTTACTATGATAAAAGGCTCTTCTCTAAGCTAGACTATAAATACTAATCAAACAATGCAACAACGCTTAAAAATATCAGTTCTGCATTGAACTATTGTTCACACACACACACACACACACACACACACACACACACACACACACACACACACACACACACACACACACACCAGCTAAACAAGCAGAGGTAAAAATAAGATTTCCCCTTCATAAATAATCAATGAAATAATTGGAGACATCTTTTTTGTTTCTCTCTTGTCATCCTATTCCACTTTGTCTGAGTCAGGTCTTTTAAAATAGTTTTTAAAGCAACTGACTTCCGAGCCAATCTTGG
This sequence comes from Xiphias gladius, assembly GCF_016859285.1. Classification (NCBI taxonomy): domain Eukaryota; kingdom Metazoa; phylum Chordata; class Actinopteri; order Istiophoriformes; family Xiphiidae; genus Xiphias; species Xiphias gladius. The sequence continues at coordinate 27,685,638 of NC_053405.1, read as the reverse complement.
AAACTGAGGGGAAAATCAGTGCGCCACTGACTTGTAATCTCTTGTGGCCACAGTGGCCACTGTTCAGCAGCTGAACAGACAGGGAGAGCCATGCTGCCCAGAAAAACTGACATCCCACAACATAGAGTGTTATTTGTCCAAATGCTGTTGTAGAGGATTTTATTAGTATTGGTTTTACTGGCAGCACTACTGCCATACAGTCTAAATGTTGATTCATAGAATTTCATTTGTACTGGTTTCAGTGGATAATTTAGAGTTATGTGGTAGAGATGCAGTATCAGAGAATTGAATTAGTATTGGTTTCAGTGGAGGGTTTTGTCTGCTGTGGTGAGCTTCTGTGGACTTTCCAGTCCACCGGGGAACAAGTCTGGGAGAAACACTGATCAACAGCCTGTATTCAAGTGCAAGTTTGGAGAAGAATTCATAAGTCTGGCCTTGATCCACTAAACTTGGTAAGCATCCTAGCATCCCACATCTCTCTGAACCTCCAGCTCAAATCCTCTCCTCTCCCACTCATTCTCTGATTCTGTTTATTTAATCAACCTCATATTTTTCTCCAAAACCGTGATAGTCACACAGATCTTTTTTTCCTACTGTCTGAAGAAAAAAAATGTACTGTTCTATATTAAGCTGATGGTGTCTGAACATATCCTGTATCAAAAATTTAAAATGGTGAATGGGTGGGGACAGCCGTCCAAAGTGAGGGCTTGTTGTTTTTCACTTTTCTAAGTGGTTAGTTTAGAGCTCCTTGGCATTACTGTGGAAAGAACAAGGATCTTGTGTTGAAAAGTGTCAAAGTGTCTACAGTATCCTGGCTGGTGCTGGTTGAAGATGAGTGAAGAATTTGCATATGTGTACAGCTGTTCTAAGAGCTGTCCTTCTTAAGAAATGATGTCAGGTCTATGGGAAAACCAACGGTCTGTGCGTTTGTTTTTAAATTAAGATAAAGTAAAAAAGTAAAATCTAGATACACGGCAGTAAGGATTAAATTCTGAATTAGGATTCTGGGAATTATTGAACTATAAAGTTCAGTATTTGACACACTGGTACGTATCTATTGACATGGATTTATTATTTATTTATTTTCCCACATTGGCTTCAATACCCACTGGCAGCCCTTGCACATTTGGTACTATAGACAAGACTACACCAGACAGTTTTATCCAAACTCAATTTATCCATCAGTTCAGCCTGTCAGACACATATACACATTTGTCAACAACTGTAACTCCTCCCATGTGTGCCCGTAATTGGAGGTTGGTATATAAACAGATGAGGAATGACAGCACAGTATAACAGAGTTGGTAAGTAAAGGTTAAAGTAAATAAAGTATTACCCATTAATCATGCAATAACTGATTTTTTTGTGGCCACTTGGGGGCAGCAGAAACAAATTGTGAACACAACATTGATATATCCCCACCTTTTAAGTTGATATGGTGAACTTGTTAGCAAACCGTCGCTTGATTACACAACCTGTAGCTATGGAGCAACATTATGATTCATCTCTGTCCACCAGATGAATCTAAGTTCAGCATTCACTCTCCTTTACAGTAACTCTGTTTTTGGTTTCCACAATACTGCTGAGGGAAATATCCGGCTGTTGAACTTTTAAATGCTCCACTCTGTTCACCAGTTAGTCAATTAGTGTGTCTATCTGCTGTTTGGTATTATGCTTTGGCCAGATGAACAATTTCATCTTTATGATCCTTCCAAAATATCATCACTCTACTAAGATATTTTTTTTCCCCAAAGATTTTATTGGAACAACAAGGAGCATTTTTTAACAGTAGGAAGCTTGTTCCAATGAAAATTCCTGCCTCTGAATAGGCTGCAATCATAGCCAAATGCACAGATACATACATTTAAAGTGCTAAGCAAACAGTGCATTTAGAGTTGATTGCACACTGTGGTATAAACAAATCACCACCACCAAGTCTGAGTGTATGAAAGCTAGTGCATTTATCAAATGATTCAAATTAATTTTTAACCTCTTTCAAGCACATTGGCAAAATTAAAATCACAGTCTGAACTGCAGCCCCTTTGGCATGATTCATGTTTAAGCTTTAAAAGCCTTTTTCAAAGCTTTCATCCCCTTCATTTTACACATAACTGCACTTGATTTTTAGTGTTTGATTTTTTTCATGGATAGCAAAAATGGTAGTAGTACTGTCCATGAAATTGTAAATCATCACTAATTGAGTTCATATTTCATCAAAAAAAAGTTATTATCTTCTTGTCACATTCAGTGTTCAGTGCTCATTTCTAAGGTTGTCTCTTTGTAAATATGTATCATCCCAGCCTCTTTACTGAGCCATTGGCCAAGATATGACCACTCAGCCCAGGCACTGCCCACACTGCCAATGGTGACTAATAGGCCCTGCAGGAAGGGCACTCCGCCTGCTGTGTGTGTGCCTCATTTTGCTCCAAATACTTGAGGGAAAGTGTTCATATCTAAATTACCCATTGCCTCAGGGTTCACTGTGATTTTGACATTCAGTCTCTCTCTCTCTCTCTCTGTCCATCAGCCTTAATATTACTTAATTTTTTCTCGTCCTCTGTCAAAATCTCTCTGTACACCAATTGAAACACTCTTGCTGTGAGCAACATTATTTTCCATCCAGCTGTCAAGCAAATTTTACAGAAGTGTTTACTCACCCAGTTGGTTTCCACCAACTGGCTGAGTAAGTGAATAAATCAGTTTCCTCAATGTCAAATTAAAGGGGGGGGGTATTCATTTTAAGCAAGTTGGTTTTGTCCTTTAAAGGATGATTCTGGTTTACTCAAACATGGATCTGATATGGACGTTTGGCCATTGGTTCTGCCAGCAGTGATAATGTTGTAATTGCCAAGTTAAGGGGGAGATCTGGAAATGCAGCAACATTACCACAGGAAAAAAAAAAGCAGTTAGACAATCAGGTTCGCCAAATGTACACCAATTGAAACACCAATTAAAGCTTACTGACCGACCTCCTGGTTCAACTTTGACCTACTGTTTTCCTGTGCAACAAGGAATTATCACCGTCCTTTTAAGTGCACTCATCTTTCAGGTTTACCTTCCAATAAAGTGGTTTGATGATCTTTGACTTTGGCTGGAAGCATGCGGGTGAGGGCAGCTTAAATAAAACGCTACATAGGATTGAAAACAGGCATATGTCCACCATTAAATAATTGTTTGCAGAGGGCAATGTTGTGCTGTGGAGCTGTAGGACAGCTGTTGAGGAAATGAAAATTAAATCAAATCTAAAGCAATTATACAATGAGGAAATAACTGACAAATCTCAGAAAGAAATTAGTGTTTCAGATTGAAACAAAGCAAGCGTTCTCTGATCTGAGTCAGGATGCAGAAGAACTTAAACAAGACTTGAATGATACACAGCAAGAAAATGCACTACCTGCTCATGAAGCAGTCAGAATATGGGCAGACGAGGTGGTTTAGATAATCTGGATAAACAGTTGGCTTGTTTACAACCTGTCTGGTCAACCGCTTGTGTTTCTTGCCCCACCAGACTTCAGTGATCTCATTACTGCAGTTAGTACAGTTTCATAACAATAGGAAAGATAGCCCAAACTATGATGATAAGACTCAAGCTGAAACAACCCAGATCTACAGTGTCCTTTAATGTCAGTTATTCATTATTTTATTCCATGAGGAGATGGAAACACAGAAATGACCTTGCTGATATCGACATTCAGCCAGTCATGCTAAGCCTACCATAACCAATCATTACTCTAGACTGAATAGTTTCAGTGATCTTAAAGATGTTGCCATCTTGAAGAAATTTTGTCCTGAGGATTTTTACCTTTCCTTCTCCTTTTCTAAATTAATACATCATGTATATGGATTCAGGGACAGCTTAGACACTCGCTGTCCCTCCCTTTCTGCCCGTCTGTCTCAGTGGCAGTGATACTTTGTATCTCTGCCCTCACAAAGGCATAATCAATTTGAGAGTTTGTCTTGGGTCATTATAACCTGCTGGAGGACCATCTGTTCACGGAGGCTAGCTGAGAATTCTGCCAGGTAGTGACACACACACTGAAGCACAGGCATACACGGGCATACACACTTAGCCTGAAGGGTTGCCAGGTAGATTTGGACCACAGTAAAATGTGGGATGTAGGATAATTGTGCCCCAGGAAGAAAAACCTTGGCCATATGACTGTGTATGCATTATGTTTTCTTTGTGTTTATGCTTACATTCTGCACAGGGTTGCATTGTATAGTATGCATCTCCATGCGTTTGTGTCTGGCTCTACTAATGTGATACATGTAATAGTTTGATGAGGTTGCCTGTGGGCCTGCGGCGAGTGCACGTGTGTGTCAGGTACAGATGGTGAAGGTCAGCAGGCATCTCTTGCAGCCAAGTGTTTCAGTTAGTGTTTAAGGGTAGCAAGCTAAATATAATTACACCCACAACCTTAACGACAAAATGACTGCCTGGCTGCTAATGCTACTGTGAAGACAAAAGACATTTAAGGGGCTCTATGTAAAGTTTTCTCCGCTGCTGAACGTGATATTTTTTTGCTGGGTGCTGGTGGTGGTGATGGTCGCTTACTAAGAGTTTCAGGCATCGTTGTATTTACAAAACAAGAGGTTATAATACGCCCTCAGAGCAACACTACTTTGTCAGGGAAGCCTGGAAGCTACAGTGCCTTGCTATCAGAAAGTGACGAGACATGAATGAGACAACTTACATATAGCTCCGTTAAGTTTTTTTGTTTTTTTTTTGATAAAGGACAGGTTTAGTTAAGTTCATTGTTGTGCTGATTAATGGCAGGATAAAGAACGAGGATGTCCTCTCTCTGTGTTAGAGCTTTAGAAATGGCACTAAAAAAAGCAACAAGTATGGATGAAATTGATGCAACAGTACAGGTTGTAGTAAGATGACTAACAAATAACAGCTGTTAAATCAGCAGACAGTATGTCATAGATTAATTCGGTTAAGTTAATTGCTCATTAACTGCTCCAGCAATGTTTAGCTCTCCACATTTGACCAAATTGCAAATTCATCTCTCCATCCAGCGCCTTATTAAAATTTTATTCCGTTGCCTTCCATTTTCAGCACTGATGAAGGCACTGTTATGACCCAGCTACAATAAAAGGGAGACACACCATGGGAAAACAATTAAAAATATCTTTATTAAACCAAATTAAGCTAAATTAGAGGGCCAAAAACAAGGTTTACAACATGGGGTGTGGAAATCAGTAGTCAGTGGTGTGTTGAGTTCATTGGTGAAGGATTTGGGTGTGGGTGTATAAGGTGCAAGATAAAAGGTAAAGAGAAACTAAGACAACATAATCTAATAAACTGAATGCTTACCTGTGAGCTGTTATGTATGGCACGACTTAACATACTTGGAGACACCGTGCTTTAACTGACAAGGAAAAGAAAAAAAAAGAAAAAAAGTGCAGAACTAGTTCATGAGTTTTCTATTATCCCCGGATGCCTACAACTATCATGCGCTGTTTGCAGCACCACATCAAGGACGTTACTCGACACAACCACCTGAAAAACTGTCTTCCTCACAAAGGCACCATTCAGCAGTTCAAGTTCATCGTCCTACAGGAACAATGCCCCATATCAGGTCACAATCCAGCACAATATTATGGCGTGGCGTATGAATTAAATCCCGTAACATGTTTCTCACCACAACCAAGCGACAAAATGGCTCAAAACCAGAACTAGCACTTGGGTCCACATACACCGGTTTCCTTTCTGAAACCGTAGAGCATATCATAACTGGAGCCTGCAATGGCAAATGACGCTTAACTTTTGACTTGAACAGTGGACTCTGGTCCTTTCAATCCACAGCAGTAATTGAGAGAACAGGCTTTGAAAATTTTGCACCACCGCAAGAATTACCACAGCTATCATCCCCATTTTTCCAATCCCCCCAGAGCATATCTCTGGAAAACTACCTTTATGCGTCAACACAGGTGTCATAGTGTTAAACACAATGAGCTCACAAAGTCTGTCAAAATCATCAGCTTTAGCAGCTGCGCACCAGAGGTGAAATTAGAAAGCCCAATCACAGAAAACCTCCACATTTATGTGCTTACCACCTTTTACCAAATGACTTCTGGTTATACGCTTCACCAACTCGTATACTTTTAACACAACTGATTTAACCGTATCATTATCCAAATCCTCCTCAGCACATCCTGAGCTCTCCCAGGGAGGGCGCACTGGAGCATGAGTAACCTAATCTGTCTGCATCTGGCCAAATCTTTTTTGCATTGGCAACACGTTCAAAGGGTGAAAAAACTTTGGCAGCAAATTTAGATGGGCCACAACATCAACACTGCCCAGTCCAACAGAAGCAGAATCATCAGTACAAGAGCCCTCCCAGTGAAATCTTGGCCTCTCGGATCAACTGCAATTTGGACTGCTCTAACTCCATTTTCATTTTGTCAGTGTTCTGCCAAATTTTATCCAACTCATGCTGCTTTTCCATATCCACTTTTAACTGGAATTTCTCTTGCTCAAATTGCATAACTAACAACTCTTTCTGCTGCTCAAAAGGTCAAACAAGCACAACCTCTGGCACAGACACCTGCAAGGGCGCCGGCAACCTTTGTTCAAACAAAGACGACAAACCCGCATCGCTGATCTTCTCCTTGCATATTTTTCTCTTCCACTGCCATAATGATTAGCTATTTGCACTAGCTAGTCTTTTTTAGAGCAACAAATGCCCAAAACACAGAGAATTTCGGCCCTAACTGCGTAACCAACAATTACTAATCACTGACCCCTAGTTCCCCTTTGCTTGCAGCAGGTTTTTATGCACTGAAAACCAGCGGACTTGTGAAGTGACCTTCAAGAAAGCAACCTCACAAACTCACTTGGATGTGCCCCAAAGCAGGTTGACCGCAAACAATTGACACTAACCACATGCCCACAACACTACGATTAAAAAAAAACAAAAAAAAAAGACTAGCCCCCATTTGTTATGACCTGGCTCAGGTGGCCACAACAAAAGGGAGACACACCATGAGGAACAATTAACGAAAAATATTTTTATTAAACCAAATTAAACTAAAGTGCCAAATTCAAAATTTACAAAATAGGTCGTGGAAATCAGTAATCTGGCGTTGTAGGGTGCAAGACAAGACGTAACGACAAACTAACGTAAACAAACAACGTAAACAAACCAGGATGTAGGGTGCCTGTGCAGAGGTGCAAAGAGAGAGAAGTTCGACTACAATCAGGATTTATGTAATCTAGAACACATTGGGCGCCACAGGTTTTCCGGATCATGCTAATCAGCTACCTGCAGAGCAAACAGAGATACTGGTTAGTACCAGATCAAACCCCAACAGGACACTAGGTCATCACAGTACACGTACATTACCGAGGAATACTGCTCTTGATGATTGTTCATCTTTGTTATGGTATAGAAACGAGTAATAATTCATTTTCTTGGATTTTAAGAGTTTTCTGTACACTGTAAACTGCCTACCCATCACTCAGTGTGTTGTCTCTGTATATACTCAGCTGTTCAATTTATGTTCCTTTCTGACTGCAAAGACTGCAAAATCTTTGCTGTTCACTCTTTGTTGGTTTCAGCTAGTCTTCAGGTCTGTCAACATCTTAATATAAACACAAAGGCAGACTGAAAAGATTGAATCAAAATGGCAATTTGGTCTGATTGTCAGGCTACCTTAACCAATGCCCTTTTTACAACATCATTAGCACGTATATGCAGGTTTTTTAAATGTTGGTAAACCAGCTAAAAAAGGCAATTGCGCCCTTTACATTGCCAGTAGACGAGTTCTCCCAAGGACAACCCTGTAGACTACTACAACAGGAGGTGATGGCATTTGCTTATCCTACAAGCTGTTGTGGACCACAATTTCTGGTAAGCATTACTTTCTGAGAAAAATAGTGTATTATTTTTGGCTGGACTGCAACAGCCGGGACCAGTGCTACGGGTTGGGACTGACTGACCCGCTAGCTGCCGTGTAGACTGGTAAATTGATCCGTTTCATGCCTTTATATCAACAGGTCGGTGACCCTGTGTCTGAACCTCTGTTTGTGATGCTTCGGTCAGTAAATGTGGGTTTTTTTAAAACTTATTTCGTGGCGCGCTCACTCTCTCTGAAGAAAAGGGGTGAAAATAGTGAGTCCACCCGGGTGTCATGTTTCCATCAGTGCTGATCGGAGCTGGAGCCAATAAATACCTGTGACTACTGCAGAGTCATTTTACCCTTCTGAATGAATGTCGATTGTACCCTTTGCCCCTGAAGACAATAACCAGGTGTTACCGGTACCAATGTCAAAGGGGCTTAACTTGTTGACTGTGGTTGCTGCTTCTACTGTATTACTATTTCCAGTTTTTCCCACTGCAGCTTAAAAGAAACCTTATCACCAAGATAACTGGCTGACTGCAACCTCCTTGTTTTTAATACTAATAATTTTCCATTCAAACAATCCACATGTGTTAATGTGAGACGAGTCTTTGTGAATCTTGTAAATTAAGCTTACATTGAGATTTCTATTTTCCTTCATTGGACAGATGATGGGGGGAATACAGATAGGAAACAGTTGGAGATAAAAAGATTGTGTGGCATGCAACAAAGGTCTCCAAGCTGGAATTAAAGTGGGGACATTGTGGGTGAGAATGACGATTGTGTGAATGACAGTTTATTAAGGATATTTTGGAAATGTGCCTCCCTAACTCTTATTAACTAACTGATTGTGATTACCTAGTGTATAGAGTCAGTAAGAGTTTTGATAGGACACAGCGTAGCCTCTCTTCTAGCCTCCTAGAAAAGTTGATATAGGAGCTTAAAAAACTGTGTAAGATTTAAAATCTGAATTATCTGGCTGGTTTTAGAAACAGTACTTTTCGTCCCTCTATTACAGCAAAAACCACTGCAAATGAATTGTCTTGTTTTGTATTTATGTATTTATTATTAGGAAAGTTCACTCTGAAAGCATCAGTAATTATAAGGTGTCATGCACAATCACACACTCACACTCACAAATACAGTACATGCGGTGGATTAAATCAACGCTGTTTCCCAGAAATTACATTTATATACAACTAAACTACAACAGCAAATATAGGAAACATAATTTCTACCAAATAATGCTTTACTTTAATATAATGAGGATATCTTGTTAATTTACATATTTGGCAAGTCCCAAATACCTTGATACTAAAGATATCAGTAAAATGTTCACAGACAAAAAATTATTTTTCCACCAAATGATCTGATCCTGAAGTACAATATCCATATTTTAACTTTTTAATTGTTATATTTAGGCACTCACAGCACTTGGTTGAGGTAAGGGAAAGACTGTGGTCTAGTTTAATATAGAAAAGCCTTCGCAGTGACCTCAGATACAACTTGTTAATTTACATTTAACCAAAACCATGATATGTCCCTGACCATAACCAAAGTGCCTTTGTTGCCTAAGCCACAGAGAGGACTATGGAAACAGACCCTGGTTTCTTGTGTGCTAGCTGTGCACTTTGTACGCCCTCCTGGTGACTCAGCTGGTGTTAATGAATGTAGTGTTTCATTGATTAAAAAACAACATTGCATCTGAGCATAATCAAGCCAGAAATTACATTTCCAAACTATCTGCTGTTGCAGTTTAGTTGTATATGAATATATTTTTTAAATGTACCAGGGTTGCTTTAAATAGACATTATAAAGCACGTACCCAGTACATATAGTTTGAACATTCATCATAATAACTTCAAACTCACTTTATATTTATATGCATGATCTGCATCTGTTGGAGGTATATATTCTATTTATTTATGGCAATTTCTGTATATACCAACATGGCACTGTTAACACATACTCACTGTGATAGTCTCATTTTTAAGGGAGGGGGAAGGTGACACTTGCTATTGCTGACTCACTCGCTTACTTTTGTGTGTGTGTGTGTGTTTGTGTGTCCGTGTTTGCGCGAGCGTGTGTTTGTGTGAGAGAGTGTGTGCTATGACAGTGGCAGGCGATAATGCGTGATGTGCATTAGTCGCTCAGCAGCATGTAGTGGGCTATATTTAGACCTAATTGTGTTTCTTTGTGTACATAGTACTTGAGAGGAGGTGTGACTTTCAACAAGAGAGGAGAAGTACATCATGTGTGATTCACAGGGTGGGTAAGCAAAACAACCTCATCTGTCTCTGATTTCCTCAAATTCTCGAAATACTCAATACATTTAGAAGTCTGCACCTGATATATACCCGGGGGAGAGGGGCATTCAGACAACCTCGCACTGCAGAGCTGATATTCTGTAAAAGATACATGTTTGTATCAGTTTGAGAACAGAACGAAAAATGTGCAACAATGCAGTAAAATTAAGGTACTGTTATTGTGGGAATTATCAATTAATTACTGATTTAATGCACCGCCTGGTGAACACGCTATGTGACCAAAATCAAACACGCCCACAATATTGCATGACCAATAGGCGCAAGCTGAGTTTGTCTAAATGCTCAAATGCTGATCGTGGACCCTCCAGCCGTTTCTTCTACCTTTAGTAGAACTTCTGCCTGAAGTGAGGTCTGCACCACATTTCTGCTGTTATGGAGAACCCCTGTTGTGATTGCAAAGTGCTTATTCACTTCAAAATGTTTTAAAACTTTGAGTAGTGCAGGGATACCGGAGAGTCTGAATTGACTGTTTATATTTTTGCTCTGAGAATGAGCAAGCGGAGAAGTTGAACCTGGAGCAGATTGTGGAGGACTTTGTGGTGCACAAGACTCACCGAATGACATTCTGGCAGATGAGTACAACGTGTGCGTGTGCGCTGTCTTTTTTTTTCTTTAATATCTGTGTTTGTTGGTTACAGCTGCTGCGAAGATCATTGTTTACACATCTTTGGGTTGTCTGCTTTAGCAACGAAGTGGAGAAGAAGTGACATGCTATTTGATTTATGTCTCTGATCTTTCCATCGGTTAATATAGCTACATAAAGTCTAAGGCCTTTGGTGTCCATGCTTTTTATCTATTGTTGGACATATTTGTTTGATGTCTGAATTTTGTATTCTTTTCTGGCTGATACTATTAAGGCAAAGAAAGGTGATTTTATATTTATAATTGATAATCAGTTGTATGCAAAGGCTGCAAATTGCCTCTCTATAGAGATGGAATTCATTGGTTGGTTATGACATTAGTTGGTTTAGGCTCAGTGGTGCACCAGGCAGAACACAGTGTATGCATTGATATTTCGAGGCACTTTATCTTGTAACTGATGTTCTTTAATTTAACAGTCAACATATAACATTTTTTTTACCCCTCCCTTTCCCCTTTTTACAGATGGAAGTACATTTTAACTGACATGCTGTTACTTTTGTCTACATTTGTGTACATTTTTACATAAGTAATGTTACTTTTACCTGAATGCAGCTTTACAGTACTCGTTACACATTGTATAGATTGTTCCCTATTAATTTGAATTCACAAGTAATATAATGCACCATTGCTCGATTCAACCACCCTGGGATTTTTGGCTCTACAGCCTTAGTCAGACTGGTATGACTACTAGTTTATGGTGGCTCATGTTAGCCACTCTTTGCAAATTTTAGATAGATGATTCATCTTAACTACTTTCAAAATGACTAGATGAGACTCAGGACTTAAAATCTGACATTCTCCTTTAGTGAATGAAAAAAGGGTAGGCTATACACGTTAGCTCGCAGTAACGAAGGGTACACAACTTGGCTGCTAATAACAAGCACTAACTAGCATTTTAAACACTGCTTTTCCTTTCTGCCCTAAGAGCATTAAGGGTAATGAAGTCCCTTTAAATACAACACCTTATGTTGTATTTAATTTATTAAGAACCCTTAAATATACAAACATCAGTTTCATCAAAATAAAGCCACATCATTAGATACTGCTGTATAACTGACATTATGAAGTTAGCTGACTTTATGACTCTTCTCGACTTGTGCAACTGTTGCATTTTTAATAATGACAGATGACGTCTAGTAACATCTCACCTGGAGATGTGTGTGTCGTTTCCTGCATGTTGTTCCATCCCTCCCACTCAGTGAGGCCACTTAATAATGACGTTTTTAAAGAAACTGACCAAAGAAAATCTTGGGATATGATAGTAAATGCACTGTTCCGTTGACTAATTCTGGCCACAGTGGCCACTGTTAAAACCTGTGTTTTGGTGTTTGTCAAGAAAACATTTGGATTTCATTTCACAGATAATTTTGTTCTTTTCAAATGATTCCCACAAACCAAAACACGCTGAGAAACGGGATTTTTCCAGAAGTCCTAGTGATAGAAGCTCATCTTTCTTTTTCGCTCTTGCTCGCCGAAGTCCAGAGTGGATGGGAGCCCTCAGCCCAAGCTAACTGATAAGCTTGATGTGTAATTAATGGTCTGACACAGGCTAATGAAGCTAATGACGCTAACTGTGCTAGCATATGGGTGCCCCATGGGGATCCACACTCAGCGCTCTAATTTAGATAAATGACGCCCCAGGTTATGCCGGATTATTTGCATTTCATTTTGTGGAGGCCAAAGGAGAGACAGGGATTTAACAGTGGCAAGGATGGGAGAGATCAAACAGGAGAGGTATTTGGGGTTGGAGGGATGGGGAGATGGAGGTGTTTACTCCTGTGCACGTGTGTCTTGGTGTAGCTCTCCCCTTGGCCATGCATGATGCTGATGTCAGATAAAAGGATTGGTAGCAGAGGGGGCTGATGGCAGCTGTCAGAAACAGGCAGTAAAAAAACAACAACATGGCTTCTGTGTGTGTGTGTGTGTGTGTTTGTGTGTGTGTGCATGCGTGTGTGTGTGTGTGTGTGTGTGTGTGTGTGTGTGTGTGTGTGTGTGTGTGTGTGTGTGTGTGTGTGTGTATTTTTGTGGATGCACACAGGTTTGTAATTACTGTATACTGGCCCTTAGGAGACATGTCATTGTCAGCTAGAAAGTCTCAAGAGGAAAGAGCTGTACTGTGTTTGGACTGCATCATTGTAATACATGAGGGGCTCCAACTTTCAAAAAAAGTACAAAAAAAGTACTTGTATAATACTTAAAGGAACCTCACATAAAGTTAGAGATGAAGCATTTTTTATAGGGGAAAGTGCAAATAGTTTATTGGTATTAAAGAAGGCCTTATTGATTAATTTTTTCCACGCTTTATGTCAAAAAAGTCTTAAATCAAACGTACATAATTATAATCACCTCACAGTCACAGGGTTTTCATCACTAGCAAAGATACTATCTTCTCAAAATTATTCCTAGTATGTGGAATGTTACTGCTGGTAATTAAAAGTTAATGAAATATCTTGCAGTAAGTTTGCAGTCATGAGTTTCTTCAAATAAAATGAACAATGCGTCCAGGTGTGATATTCTGTTAAGGCAGGGGCTGTAGGATCTTATATTACATCGTATAGTTTGCTTTTGAGACAAGTACAGCATGTAAGTTGAGCGAATGACAATTCCAACTATTCAGTAAAGGTTTGACAATGTACAGTAACTCTAACTCAAACATCCAAGCTTTTGCTGGAGGTTTCACCTAAATCATTGATCATCATCATCATCCAAAATGGAAGTTCAGCAGTGATAACTTGGGATGCACCGATCCAATCTGTTAATTCTACCCCAACGTTGACATTAGTAAGCAACGTAGATGTGACCACGTGTGTGATCCACTCTAAATACCTCAATATTCTCTGCTCTGGTCCATTTATTTTCTGCGGTGAGCTAATGTTGATGCTAAGCTACAATTATTACTTGTCACTTTTTGTGTGTGCTTGACAATAAATTGAAAGTGAAGTCAGTCTTCACACCAACTTTAGCACTGCTTAAGAAAAAAAATAAATAATAATGCAGGGAAAAACATGCAAGATCATGTGGCAAAATTTTTGCCAGGTTAAACTTTTGCCACATGATCCTGCATGTTTTTCCAGATCCAGTCTAGTCATTGAGCAAAATGCCGTGGTGACTAATCAGACGTGTGCAAGTGCACACGCCTTGTACATGACTTTGTAAAGTGAACAGCATATTTCTACTGTTTACCCTGCAATCGTTGTGACAAAAAATGTTATCGTTGTGATTACTTTCCCAAGTTGCAAAATCCTGTCTCTACGTATCAACAACGGCTGTGCAGTGTTTCGGTTGGCGTCCTATAAGTCTTCAAATTCACTTATCTTTTATTCAAACTTCACCTCCTGGGTTGTATTTCACGACTCACCAGTACCTGGAGCCACCCCCAACCAACAAAGCCCCCTGCATAGTAGTGTTAGACTTCATTACATGTTTGACACAGCTTCATAAAGCAGAGAGGCTCAGAACACTGATGTTACATCCTATTAATGACAAACTTTTAGAAAAGCACGCACATTGCTCCGAGACCATGTTTTTAATGTATGTTTGTGAAGCATGGGAGTTCATTCTTGGCCATGGAAACAGTCATTTCATCAAAAGTCCTAACTCAAGGTCCATTTACTAGCTTTTTCCTAAACAACAACATTACATGGTCTTCATCGGTGGATGGATTTGATTTAGTTGTCAGTTGTTGAGATGGTACAGTTATCATTGCCTGGCCTTGGTATGAAACGTCAGTGGTCATACTGTATATGCAGGGGACAACTTAACCCCTGTCTGTATTCAAGGATGGTCTCTTGTTTCAGATTTGAATGTCCTTGATCTTTTCTCCATCCACTAATTCCTGGTAAAATGACCCTTGACCCCTTCCCAATTGATGCACTGACTGATTTTTTTCTGGTGTCTTGTCCAGGATGCCAAGAGTGTTTCTTGTACAATAAAAGGTGCTCAACATTAATGACTCAAAAAACAAAAAAAAACAGAAAATTTGAAACATTTAGAGGTGGGACCGTTGCTCTGTCATTAGCTTAGCTGCAGTTTAACATTTAGGAAGGGTTTAAACCTGGTTGTTGTCAGAAGCTGCGGTTTAAACTGCCCCTGTGGTTTAATATGAACCCAGCTGCTGTGTCCTGTAGAAATCACTTCAACTCCCGTACAGGTCACTGGGTCTGAGGTTTAACTTAAACCTGCTGCAGCCCTGGTTTAACTGACGTTTAAGTTAATAAAGTTCAGTTTAAGGACAGATTTATAAAGCTCAGATCATTTTATTAATTTCTGAAAATTTCAAATCTTTCACCATGTATGCTCTTTTGAAAGCAAAACTATAATAAACGGGTAAAGTTATTTAACTGTGTAATTACTGTGATCTGACAAATATAACATAACTTATATATAAGTTACAGAAACAAAATCATATATGTATTGTGAGACCAATTCCCACTACAGCTTTATTGTAGCCAATACTGTATGTTTGACAGATTACTGATACTGCAGAAAGCAAAGAAAATGGCAAATGTGGAATAATTTGATGTTATTGAAATATTAAGAAAAATATTACTTAATGATACAAGCAGGTTTTCAGACAGGAAAAAAAAAAAAACTTGAGAGCGTTTCTCTTTTAATGTGATTCATTGGTGGAACAAAATTCATTATCAATGTTGCTTCTTGTCATCAGATCGCTGTAAAGGATGACTATCTCAATTATCATGAACATAACATCACTCGTGCTCTAATGAGTCACTTGCGTCAATTAATTGTACAATAATGTGGAAATGTGAACAGTGGAAACATTTTAGATCACAGTAACACCAGTATCGGCACAACGACATAGACAAAATGATAACAATCATAACTTCTCTGCCCTAGTGCATGCTGGTAAGCCTTCAGACACACCTACTCCCAGTGTGTTGCATGACGATCGGGTTCACAACTGCGCCGCGCGGCTCAAACGGCTGGTTTAGCGCTGGTTTAGCTGCAGTTCAGCTGAACCTGTTTTTGTTTTGACAAAAAGCAATCAGGTCTGGTTTAGCTCACAGCTGGGGTTCCATGATATCTACCTGATATGTAACCAGAAACCAACACTGGCCACATTTTAATCCTTGTGCATTTAAAAATCTATATAATTTGGTCTTTTTTCACTGGTTAAAATAAAACATCGAGGTCCTGACTTTTCTCACAAAAAAAAGCACTATGAAGGATGTAATTGATATTGCAAATTCCGTGTGTTTTGACGCTTTGTGAAGCAGAACTTGTCCATTATGCCACCCATACATATCTACCTGTTCTGCTTCCCACAATCCACCCGCCACAGAACAAGAAAACCTGACCTTCAGACATAATGGAGTATATAACCTGTTGACTTGTGGGTAATGCAGTTTTTAATGGACTACCTCGAACTTTCAGAGCCAGCAATGTAGCGAGAGCGAGAGCGAGGGCAGGAAGCGAGGGAGAAACAGGGAAGAAAACAGGTATTGAGAAGAAGAAACACAAAAACACAGCTAGATAAGAATGTTTGGTTGTTATTGTTTTCCGTGTCTAACATCCTGAGACATGGCCTGTGGTATTCTGTAGATTTAATGCGGAGGAGAGAGAGAGAGATCTATAAAGCCTCTACTCTCCCTCAACACCCCAGGGGAAGACATCTTTAATTCATGAACACTATAAAAATAAAGGGTTTTTTGTGATGGCCCTGCAGCCTGTAACAAACTCTCACAGCTACATGGCACCAGGCAGATGTGGATGCTGTGGTTATGGATGGATACCAGCATGCAAGACCCAGGTTATATTATCTGTAGAAATGAACAGAGTCTACTTTTGGCTGCACTATTAAATGGATTCCAATAAGATGCATGCTTGACAGCCTGCAGACAGCAGAGAGAGACATGTGACAGCCAGATTTTAAATGAACCGACTGCCAGTTAGGTACCACAGCTGACTGAAATACAAGGAGTGGGGCATTACCGCATTCTGTTAGAGCTCATGAGCCAATTAGAAGAGTCGGTCTCGTGGTTATGCTTACTTGTGTTCCTTACTTTATGGCCATGTAGCTTGATTTTTTCAAAATTTAAAAATAATGCCATAAACTCGTGGTCTGCATTATGGCTTGTTATAACATCATAATTCATAACTTACAAAATAATGCAGTAATAAGCATGAACTCAAATATGCTGCTGGGGAAATGATGCTTGGGTTATGTTTTATGTCAGCATGATGAAGGCACAGTTTAGGCAAATAATGCAACAATAATAATGCAGCAATGTTTTTATAATGACATCTATATACTGTGCTATAGAATTTGCTACAATAAATACATTTTAGAGAAATGTAGTGCAGCCCAGATTATGTTTTTTTTTTGTAATAGAGGTCAGTCACAAAATTTTTGTACGGAACAAATCTGCTAAACAAGTATTTAAAGCAACTTTGATCAATATTTTTATAATGACAACGTATCAAATGACAATGTGAAAGCGGTTGCTTGTTGTAGTGATGAACCTAGAGAATTATCACCTGAATCTGCAGCTCCCCTCTGCTTTACAGAGCGACATGATGAGTTTCACCTCATCGTCGAGCTGTCCAGCCCAGACCTTTTAACGGCTTTGGTTCACTCTCATCGCTCTCATAACATCTTTTTTTGGCTGCAGCAGGCAGATCTTTTCAGTTGAGAGGCTCTGAAAACCCACTGTACTACACTACCTGTCCAGCACCAAACACTTGACAGAAACAGACAAAGAAAGACAAAGTTGATGGAGGCCAGAGCTAAAAGAGAGTGAATACTGGACTTATATTCATGAGCTGGACCAACCTTGTCTCCTAAAAGTCATGTTTCTATACAAATAAACTGTAATAGCAAAAATGTTTTGTACAAAACCTAACTGCAAACGGATTATGTTTGGGGAGATGTTATTAATTAACGTTTTTGGTAAGCTGCAAATATGTTGATACTGCACATATCAGTAAAATATTCACAGACAATATATTTGTTTTCCACCAAAAGATCAGATCTTGCAGCACCATATTCATTTGTATTCACTAGAGTATTAAACTGTTTTATTCTTCTGTTTACACATTCACTGCACTTGGTTAGGGTAAGGGAAAGATTGTGGTCTGGTTTAATACAGAAACCCCAACCACCTCCTGGTGACTACACTACTGTTAATAAATGTGGCGCTTAATTCAATTTGAAAAATACGTCGCCTCTGAACATAATCCAGCCAGCGATCACACTTTGTTCAAAACATTTTTGCTGTTGCACTTTAGCTATATAGAAACGTAATTTCTAGGAGAGAGGGTTGGGCGTGGCCAAAAAAAAAAATTATTAAAGATTTAAGGCATATTTTATTTATTTTTCTTGCAATATCTGCTAGCGGCAACTAGATCATAATTAATGTCTTATGGTTATGTCCCAATCTGCCCTCTGAGTGAGTCTTTGGACTCTTATTATTTCCTTTTTTACCAAAATTACTTCCTTACGGGTCTGTTGGTTGTTTTACTTTCTTTTTTCTTTTTTGTTCACAATTACCCTTGCCACCCTTGTGTATTTGAGTCTCTGTGTTCCCTTCATTCCTTGTCAGTTTGTCTGTGCATTATCCCTTTTGTACTTCATGTGCCGCTTTAGTTCGTGTTTCTGTTCCAGTGTGTTTGGTACCAGCTTATGTTCCTACTGTTTCCTAGTGTAAGTGAACAGTCAGTGAACATAATTCATTTAGCAATTACATTTCCTCATATGTGAATTGGGAAAAACATTTAGTATATTATTATTTTATGGTGACTATGTATGCATTTGACTGACCAGCACAACCTTAAATGTCACAGTACCTCCTACACCGATCAGCCACAACATTAAAACCACTTACTGATTTTAACGTTGTGGCTGATCCATATATGTTGGAAGGAGAAAATCTTTTCAAATGAGATTTACACCTAAATATGGAGTACATTTTTATGTGGTCAAAACAATTTAAGTTGGTTCACTTACATTAGCAGTACAGAAAACAAATGTAGAAGTGATTGATGGGTTAAGGAAGAAGTCACCTTGTCTACCTTAATAAGACTTGAAAAAAAAAAAAAGGCTGACAACTACATCTTTCACTCCTGTTTACACAATGAAGAGACACAGATAAGCGGTATTGAATGTCCATCAACAATGCCAGCATACTAATGTATTAACTTTTTTTTTATTTCTTTTTTTTTTTTTTGTGCATTTTTTAAAATGCTAACTTTTATCACACACTCCAAGGTACTTGTCCTTTTGCAAATAAGTTTGCACTGTCATTCTCCGACACATGAGATCAAGCTTTGGCTCTTTTGCAAGCGTATGATTGCACCTCGCTTGCTGCTGACCGCCACAGAACATGAACCAAGTCCATGGGGACACTCAATCATTTCATTACTCTGCCGTTTGCTTATGTGATTTGTCCCCAGTGGTTCATACCATTTCTTCCATTATCTTGGATGGTAACTTTGAGGTTGTTTTAATGTATAATTTACTTGCGATTATGAATAATTTGTGGTCTTTTTGCGGCTCTTCTCTGTGGCAACGAGAGAGGAGAAAGTCATGATTGACAGTTCGCTTCATGCTCTGTAACTATGGCAGCTGACAAGGTCATGTCAAATCAAATGATTGGTGAGGAGGAGTGTTTTGGGAAAATATTTTCCCTCATTCGCTCTTTGTGTCTCGGCCCTGATCACACTAAACGTATGCAACTGCCTCACCAGCATGCCAATACTGCAGTAATTTATGAATGAGAGGTGAATCTAAGGTAGACCAGTGACAGATGGCAGATAAGCAGATGACCTGCTCAATTTGTTTTGGAGTTAAAAGAGACAAGATGAAAGACAACTTTGTTCCTCAAACCTGCATTTGTCCTCCTCTACAAGTAGTAGGTTTACGCCGATTTGTGTGTTTGTGAGTGTGTGTCCTAGTGTGCAAGTTGATATCAGAGAAAGGATTTGAAGGGCAATTTTGTCCCAGCATACCAATGCTGTTGTTCCTCTCCTCTTCAAAGTGACAGAGCTGTTTATGATTATAGGGGAACTGTGAAGGTCAAACAGTGCAGCTGTTGCATCAGGCTTTTTATTTGTTATGCAGAATTTGTTCTGAGGTTTGTCTCTGTAAATGACTGTCATTTAAAAAAAGCTCTACTTTGATCTCTGACTGCATAAAACGGAGGCAGTTATGATTAATTGAATGAGCTACATAATTGATTAGGCTATTTTTTTCTCACGGTTGCAGCTTTGTGTTTCCATTATTATTGGCATGTTTTCTCCCAAAATATTGATAGAGTATTGATGCAAAAGAAATCCACAATGTCTACTATACTAATACTACAAATTAGGAAAAAAAAAAAACTAGGTACAATGGAAGTTGCCAAGTCTTTAATGAGACAGCAATGGTGAAAAATAATTGTGTAAAATAAGAAAGA
This sequence comes from Xiphias gladius, assembly GCF_016859285.1. Taxonomy (NCBI): domain Eukaryota; kingdom Metazoa; phylum Chordata; class Actinopteri; order Istiophoriformes; family Xiphiidae; genus Xiphias; species Xiphias gladius. The sequence goes on along the minus strand of NC_053405.1, from coordinate 27,665,408 downwards.
GAAATTATTAAAATGTTGGCTGGATACACTACATATTTAGGATTGTGTATTATAAATATATTCACAAGACCATACATAACAAATAATGTAAATGTAATTGACACATTTCTATGGCGTGTTCCCAGGTTTCTGTGTGTGGTGTGTGTTATCCTGACAGCTATCTTGTCTCAACACTGTTAACTTCTGGTCAAACCAGAAATCGACAGCAAAGTTCACCTCCTCTAAGTGGCTGGTTCTAGAAGTTTGGTGACATCGCAACTACATACTGGGCGAGTATTAACTACTGTGGCTAGTTAGCCAACAGATAACGTGCCAGGCAATCATGCTAGTGCTAGTCAGTCACCTCAGCTTTCTGAGTAAGCTAGCTTGGTCGTTCACACAGTTCATTCTAGACACACATCTGTAGCATTAACAACTCTCTGTATCTGTGTTTTGTTCGAATCTTATGTAAATGTCTGCAAACCATCTTTAAAGTGATATTATAAGATGCAGAAAATTGATACCATTGATAAGTGTTTTTTTAAATATTGACAGCAGAAATTGGATGTTTATTCTGTAACACTCATATGCCAAGGAAAACTTTTAATTTTCCCCGGATCCATTTCTGTGGATAACTAGTCAAAACTTCATCTCTTCCACCGCTACTAATGATTATGACAGAAATTAGTTTAAAAGATGAATATTTCATGAGTTTTATACAACAGCTCCTGTTTTTTAAAATGACAAAGTCGGTTATCGCCGCCTTGCAAAGCACCCTTATAAGCATTTTTGATATACGCATTTTCCAACTGCCACCTCTATGGGTAAGGCTCTCTAACCTTAAATTTGTTAAGTTATCTTGGTCTTCGATGCAAACCAATAAAAAAATCATAATTAATTCTATTTACGTTAGTGTAAACAGCTCAGCAGCTGCTACACCTGTATCAGTTCTTGTATTTCCAAAGAACTTTTTAACACATGAATGCTTTTGAAATTGCAGCAGAACGCAGCTGCTCTACCCCAGTCCTTTGAGATGATGGGACTTTCACCTTGGTTAAAATCAGGTCAGAAAAGGCATACAGATAGCAGTACAACCGTCATTGTCAAATGTTGTTAGACTTTAAAATGGAGCTGTGAGCTCAAAGAGCAAGTTTTATTTTTATCCAAAAACCTTGGGGAGGGGTAAAACCTAAAAAATTCAGTGACCCATCCAGCTGAGACGACAGGCACAAGTCGCCCCCTCATCGCATGATTTATTGAAAAGGAGCTTTAAAGTGTAAACCTTCAACCACCTCCTTGTAACGAGAAATGACAAGGAGGCAGTGGAACAGCAGCCAGAAGAAGACTAACAAACTTTAGTTTAGAACTAGCCCAAGGACTTAATGGGATAAAATGGTGTTGATTGCTGCTCCGGTGTCAGACCTTGGTTAGAAAAGCTACTTTCAGGTGTAATTCAGTACACTTTGCCGATTGCTTACTTAAACTGCACCAGACTGCTCCAAACAATTAGTTTAATCCCCATAACTTTTGGTTGACTTTGACCCTCAGAAGATGAAGTTAAATCAAAAATCCAATGAAATTCAACAAGTTATATCCCTCTTGAATTTAATGGACATCTATCTAATCATCCATCTGTTTTATCGGTTTCAGTTGTTCAAAATTTAAATTTGTCTTTTGACTTTTAGCCTTAAACAAACAAAATGTATACCATCAGAATAATGGCAAAGATGCTACAATCACATAAAAAATCCACACGTATTGGCTTTACTTTATAAATCCAGCTACGTTACATCCACTTCATTCTCCCTTCTACTCTTTAGTCTCCTCCACTTTCACTTGATATACATTTCAAGTAAACAAAGATTTTACCATTGTGGCACCATGCAATTGTGCTCTCATGTACCTGCAGGCAATCCTGAAAAATCTCTCTGTCCTTATACAATTTAAGATTACATTATTTTTCCTGGTACATCAGTATTAAGGTGATTAAGGGATTTACGTTCTATGACCATTGCTTATTGTAAATTGCAGTAGCTCATGAAGAAATGTGCAGTAAGAGTTAGCTTTTATATATACAACATGTCTTTTTGGTTTTTGACAGAACATTAATACTTCTAAGAGTTATTACATTCGACAGGAAAAAAAAAAGTGCCAGAACTGGCAGAAAAAGAATGAAGTAGAGCACCCGGGTAGACATAAAGGTTAACATAATATTATGCATTCGCCATTCTTGCAAAAAAGTGGAATTTTGATTTTTAACAATTTTGGTAAAACTGGACAGAATTATAAAAGCAGTAATATAAATAAATTCTGATTATATTGATGGGTTTAACTTGTGTAACTGTAATTCCTGAGACTGCAGATTCTTGGAATGCACCTTCACCTTTAGTAAAGAAGCAGTGTAGATTAGGTGTGTGTCATTGGCCATCGCAGGCTGAGTCACATTTTATGATAGGGAGGCATATAAATGTCAGCTGTCAGTCAACATCTGGTCATTTATTGGCAAGATCATCTCTAAAGGCCAGACCTTCTGAGGGGTGAAGTTGTTTGCATTTACAGTTGAGCCCTCCACACAACTTAGAATGCTGATATTTTATGAGTCTGCAAAACTCCAGGTTAAGTTTAATGACACTTTTATTATTGTCTAACTATAGGTTAGGGTAAGAAAATAAACGCCTAATTCTTTTCTTTCCACCTTCCTGTGGGCACACCACTTCCTGTTTTGGTGCTGAATGTAAATATGAATGTAATATGTTGCTATGGTTGTGTTCTCCCAGCTCAAAGTTGATATTTTGCAACTTCTGGGTTTTGGGGGCACTAATCGCCACTTTCTCAAAATTAAGAAATGTACTTTAAGTAGTAAGACTTAAGTGAGAGACTAGTTCAGTTTTGCACATTTCTTAATTTTAAAATTTTTTTTATTTCTTAATATATGGATGTGTCATGATTGAACAGAAAGAAAGTGGAAAGGTCAAATTAGCAAAGGCGGACACGCACCTTTTGTCTTAAGGCATCCGTGTCATCTTTAATTAAATGCTTTTAAAAAAAGGTAAGAAAAGAAATAGAATGCTATAACAAGACTTTCACTCTCCAGTGTTGTTAGGTATCAGGCTAAAAGCCCACTGTAGTGGCTGTAACAGGAGGTCAGCAGTTAAATGAACTTTAGTTCCATTTTACTGAGAGGATCCTTCATCTGCATTGAACTAGAAGTAATGAAAGTGTGTTGGAGCATTGAAGATTGATGCCAGGGAACTCCCAGACCTTTTCCCTCTGTTTTTTACCCTCTCTCCTTCATCTATAAACACTCTGCTACTTATTTCCTGCCTTCCTGTTTTGCTTTGTGTCTCTGCCACTGTCTCTGTCTTTTTTCTTACCTAACATTGCCTATCTACCCCCCTCTCCGGGTCTCTTCCTCTAATGGTCTCCATCTGTGTGTCTTTCTACCCCCACTCTCCTTTCTAACTCAATTTCTTGTCGAATCTGCTTCTTAACACAAAAGTGGTTACTCTGTCTAAGCGAGGACAATTCAGCAACAATTTTATGATTCATCAATGTGTTGGTAAAATAAACAGCCTAAACCTAACCAAATTAAGTGTTTGTATACAGCATGCAAACACTGGTATCCAGTGTCAAAGTCCTGTAGTTTATCTGCTGGCTATATGGTATTTAATAGCATTTGACCCATAGAAAGCAACATAACATATTTAACAGCTCATACCCAAGCCCCCCATGAACAGCGCTTGGCTGTGAGCAGATTTTTGTGTAGTGGCCACAGTCGGAATTGCAGGTTATTTTGGCCCAAAAAGACTTTTCCCCATATACAGTCATTATAAGGAACGGCTGCAAAACACTGAATACATTTTTATAAGAGATATAAACACTGTGGCGTGATTCCTTGAACTGGAATGGTCACAGTTTGGTTAGGTTTAGGCACCAAATCAACTTTGTTAGGTGTAGGAAAAGTCTGGTGGATTGTGGTTTTGATTAAATTAAGTACTTCCTTAAGATTAGAGGACCCTCGTCATCCTGGTTCCAATAATAAACATGTGGTTAAGGTTGTGGAATGGACAGAGATTAAAAAAAATGATTTGTTTCACACGGGAAATGAACAGTGGTCCCCTGTGTGAAGGTCCTGTGCTTTCTGACCCATCCATCCATCCACCCCAGCCTCCTCCTACTAACGCAGACTTTATTGCTCAATAGACTACATCACCTGATTTCCTCCGTGGCTCCCATCATAATTACCACAGCCGCTAAATGTAGCCTAACAATAGACGTAACTGTGGGTTACATTTTCTGCGCATGTGCCTAGTGAGTGACATTAGTCGAAATGAATGGGACGTCATCTTGGAACACAATATCTAGTCCTCTTAATAACTCAGTGGTCATCATGGTGACTCACTTGAAATTATGCTCAAGTCATCCTTGCATAGAGCCCTCAGATTTCCTAGGCACAATTTATGTATAACCACAAACCAAGGCCATGATCAGCCAATCATCATAACTGTCAATCTCTATGTGTATACTTTTGAAACCTGACACAGATGTAGAAAAGAAAAAATGTAATAAATTTACATTTTTACATTTTTCATTTTGTCGAGTTTAAGGAGGTGTTTTCTTGTTTGAAATTGCTTTTTTATGCTAAAAATAAAGACTAAGAATAAAGATATTTCCTTTAATTTGTAATTTATTTGGTGGTTAAACAGTTGCACAAATGCAGTTGTTATTATTATTATATTTTTGATTCATTCGGAGGTAAGAAAAGAGATATCAGTCTTACATAAAGGTTTTTCTGTTTTTGCACAATAAAGGCACAGTTCCAATGAAATGTTTTTTGTTTTTTTTTAACCCCAAGTGGTTATTGCCTGGGCAGTTCATTTGCCCATTCATGGAGCATGTAAAAGGGACTGTTGAACATGACGGAAGCTGGGAGGTTTTATACAGCTGACACACACGCATACACACATCAGTCTTTTTGCATGTGATTCCAGCCCTTGTGAGGTTTAATGACGCTGATTAGGAAAACTTGTTTAACCCAGGGTTGGTTTTACTGGGCAAAACCGACCACACACACATATACTCACCAACTCCCGCTTCATGCTACACCCTTACAGCCATGAATTCCTGTTTCACAAACACACAAGCACGCACACACACGCACACACACACACACACAGCCAGTTCTAAACTTTATGCCTTGGCCTAATTTAAGTTCCTCCATCACATTAATGCACCCGGCACAGCATCCTGTGGTGCTTTTAGTCTTCATAATTGTGTACTGAGAGGCTCTGGTCAGTCACTTAGCCCAAGTAGCTTTAACCACATTTATCACATTTTCTGCTATGTCCAGTACTAATGTAACATCCATTACCTTCAGTCGAATGAGCAGACTTAATCATTGCCTGGGTTAGCTACATACATCTCTCGTTATGGTTTGTACATGTCAACATGTATTAAGAATGCTGAATGTGAATAAAATGAATCACCTTCAGTTATATCAATGAGGCTCTAACATTGAACCTAAAGTTGTCCAGCAAAAAGTTGCACCTTGCTAAACATTTGTCCCACTGTTTAGCAACTGACAACTGGCAACACATTGCGTTGACCCATCACATACATGCGAGCATTTTGAGTTGGGCAATTTTGCTGTTTGCATGGTAACTGGCGATCGCCGTGATCGCTAGTGACGATGATCACAGTGATCGGTGTTAGAACCAAAACCAAGAAGAGATCTACTTTAGGACAAGGGTTGAGGTTAGTGTACAATAACTATTTTAAAAACTCTGTCCTATTTCCACTGATTACAAAATAAGCAAATAGCTTTGCTTTTAAGAAAATCATGAGGAAATTAAAGGATGCATTTTCAGTTACAATGAAGCCAGTTATTTAACTGCCCAAGCAAATGGAGTTTAATTTCTATATAATACCGACTTCTGCTGTAAAGGCTCTGCTCCTCCTTACATGGTAAAACAGAGGATAAGTGAGAGTATTTAAGGTTTAGGCTTTTCCTTTGTGTTCAATGTGTGTGGGATTTAATGTTTCTTTTTTATAACCCCAGAACTGTTTTTGGAAAACTCTGGAAAAGGAGCTAATGATAAATATAGAAATGAAAAAAAAATGGATGCTGTGTGAATGAAATTTTGATGTATGTGTATTCCAGGTGACATCATGGCATACAGGAAGGTGTGTGACGCCCAGGGTGGCCCACTGGTTGGTGAGGTTCTCCACTGCTCTCCAGGTCTGGATCTGGACTGGGACCTGGACAAGGAGGAGCTGCAGGAGCCAGGACCCAGCATGGACCGCGTGCAGATGCAACATGTAGACTGCCAGAGATCAGGTAGGATTTGCTTGAAATAATATATGTTCCCTATTCCCTATAATGCCTATGCCAGTTAAGATATCTGCTAATATCACCAAATAGAACAATAAGCCCAGCTCGTAATATTGAATTATGTTAGCACTCACTCTTTGCTGGTACAGGGGTGTTTGACTCTGGACAAGTGCATTTGAATTCCGTGGTGCCAGAAGCAAGGATATTGCTCCAGCACCTTCTCCCATTGTAGTTTGGGTGCCAGTACGATTGGAGGGATGATTCACATTTATTCCCCACCACTGACATGATTTCTGTTACCTTTAGGCCAGCATCAGAGAGTTTTTGTATGGTGGTGCTTTGCAAGTATCAGCAACAAAATCTGACATTCTGAAACAATTTGTTTGGCACAGTAATACAAATGTCTTGTGGTCACAGATGTGTGTTAAGAGAGTATTTTACAACAGCTTCAAACGCTGATTGGATAATCATAATCAAGGACCGGAAGTATCCATTTTATAATATGTATTTTTTTTTGGAACAATTTTGTCATAAAATTAATTAATTCCACAAGTGGCTAGCAGATCCCAAATTTCACTCACTCAATTGCACTAGCAGCCAGACAAAGTTAATCCATAGTTGATAATTGCCATCTTTTCCATAATCCTTTGTGGAAAAAATAATTGTGATACAGCAGCCATTATACAACTCATAATATATGACAGTGCATATTGCAGTGTATTTCACTTAAAGCAATATGATGTGTTTACGAAGAGTTGATTCGTTTGCTCCACTAACAGGACAATTAATGCTCATTAAATGTAAAGGAGTACTTTCCGATAGATGATCATGACACTTAACATGATAAATATGTGAATTATACCACAGCACAAAACAACAAAAAAATACTACTTAAATCAGCTGGTTGACAATGTTAAATCTGATTATTATTGTTCACTGTATTATGGCATGTGCTGGTGTGATGTACTCAAATGTGATTAATGATTGATTTGTTTACAAACATGCTCGTACACTGCTCGTTCATCATTGTTGTGCATGATCTCTCCTGATGCATGTATGATTTAACATGTTTATGATGCACATACTGTATGATTCACTGATCTTTCTGTAACTTAAGGTAAAGTTGGTAGATGTTTTTCAGAATGGTAGCATCTGCCAAAACAAGTTTCTGTCTCATGCTTTTGATGATCTAAAAATATGTTTTGCAGAGAAATTCTTCAGAAACTCTTACACATAATTTGAAACAACATGTCACTGTGAAATATTGTATTTAATGCGAGACGTTTGCCACTGCCAGTAGCTGCAAAAGAAAGAAACTTCATGAGTAACCTGAAGCTAGACTTGGTTCCTCAGCTCTGAATTGTGCCTGGAGTTCTGCATTAGTGGCAGTGTTCTATCTAAGCAAGTGGGCTGATCGTTTCAAAACTAAGCATTAAGTTTTTACTCCATTTCCCTTCTAAATTTTTCCCCGTTATTGTTGGAGTTTGTTGTTAGTAAGTTATAACCAACTCCAACTTTCTCTCTGATAGAAAAGACCATACAGGCTGAGCTTGCATTGATTTTAATGTTTTGTTTTCTCTTGATCATGAAAGTTGATCATAATATTGAAATTTGTGATGTAAGAAGTTTTGTTTTTACAACACCATGATCTCAACATAACACAGAGGGTCTTCTGAGGGTCATCAGAATTAAAAGACTGAGCTTCTTCAGCCATGCTAGCGGGTCTGTGAGGCTGGAATTAGGTACAGTGGTGCTTTGAGCTAAATGCTAACATTAGGATGCTAACATACTCAAAACGTCAATGCTAACTGACGTTTACCAGGTATAATGTTTACCATGTTCATCATCTTAGTTTAGCACATTAGCATGCTAACATTTCCTTATTAGTACTAAGCACAGTGGGAATGTCATTAGTTTTGATGGTACTTGGTCATAAACCAAAGTATTGAACAATTTCAAATTTTAACCTGATGATGGTGCTAGATTAAAAACCAAGAGATCAACATGAATGTCTGAACCACGTTTCATGGCAATTCTTCCAGTAGCTGTAGAGACATTTCATTTAAAACCACAAAAAGCAACCTCATGGTGGCGCTAAAGGAAAAGTCTCCAAAGTTAATAGGCTTTGTCCTTTGGGGACAATGAATTTCTGTACAAAACCATTCATTAGTTGTTGAGATATTTTAGTCTGGATCCAAATAGTGGTCCGACCAACCAAAAGACAAACCTTACCAAAAAAATAAGTAAGAATCTAATATGTTAATCATCTATTATGAACCAACCTCTGCAAGATCTCTAAGTCTAATCTAAGGTTACAATACAGTAGCTGGAAATCATCATTATTTTTTTCAAAGATTTACACCTAAGACCACCCACATTTTTAAAAAGAATTTTACTCATTTTTCATTGTTATCACTTACAGGGTGTTCAGACCCTGGCCCTGATCCTGACCCTGAGCTGATGGAACCAATCCAGCCATCAGTTTCAGTTTCACCACATGGACGGTTTGAACGACTCCAAGAAGATCCCAACTACATCTCCCACTTTACCAGGGCTCCTGCCCATAAAGGTCAACGACGTCTCCACTGCTTCCTGCTCAGGTAATTGAAGGGATGCTGAAGTAGCCTTTGTATTCTTCGGTGGATTTAGTTATAGCAGGTGTCAACAAATCCACCAACATGGAAATTTTTTGGGCTTGGCACTGTAAGGAGAAACACTGCCAAGAAACGAACAAAATAATTTAGAGGACTGTAGAGCCATTAAAAAGTAATCATGCAGAATAATTAAAGTCCACACCACAATGTTGATGTGAGCTCACGTACAGTCCAGACCAGAAGTATTTGTAAAGTTACACATTTTTTATTGTTCAGGCTCAGCTTGAAATAAAATAACAGAATACACGACATTAAAGTGCCAAGTCTCAGCATTAATTTGAGTAGGCTGACATAAATGTAGAAATAATTGTGCGGGGGATATAGCTCTGTGAATACAAAGGGCCCACTTTGCAAGGGTTAAAAAGTTACTGGACACTTGGCTACTAAATGTTTCTGTGTGTGTCGTTTTAATGTCCGTTCAAGAAACGACCATGCAAGGAAGATAATAATAAGGCTCAAAAAAACTAAACTGTATCAGACAGATATCAAAGATATTTCGTTGGCCAAAATCAGTTTGCAAAAACACACATAAAGAAACCAGTTTGAGTTCTATGGATCGATGAAACAAAACCAACAAATCATAATGATGGTAAGAGGAAAGTGTGGAGAAAAATAGGAGCAGCTCTTGACCCAAAGCCACCACCTCATCTGTCAAATATGGTGGTGGTTCCCCTATGGCTTGGGCAAGTACGGCTGCCAATGGAACCAGCACACTGGTATTTATTGATGATTTCACTGCTGATGGAAGCGACAGGAGGATTCCAGAGGTGTAAAAGAGCAGATTCAGCCAAATGCATCAAAACTCACTGGATGACATTTCATCATCAGCAGCACAACAATCCTAAACATACAGCTAAAGCACCCACAGAGCTTTACAGGGTGAAGAGGTGGAATATCCTCGACTAGCCGAGTCAATCACCTGATCTCAGTCCAACTAAGCTGCATTCCACAAAATGTGTAGTTGTCCAAGTACTTATGTTCTGGGCTGTAACTGTGTTGTGAAGTACTATTTGGGGTGATAACTAAGATTGTGAAAGTACACAAATAAAATATACAATACAAGGTTATTGCTCTGGAGTGTCTTCTAACTGTATATCGAGGTCGAATCTTGGTGGTCGAATCTTATACCCCTCTAAAGTTAGGCGTATTGGCGTGGCATAATAGCTACGTGGCCAGCCGTCTGAACGTCACTGCTCCTACACGGAGACAATCTTAGGCAAGACCTTATTTTGGCTGCTTGCATATTCCTAATTCATTTGGTCACTACAGGGTCAGAAAATGGATCAATGTGAAAGCGGAGAAGGTCATCACATTGAATGGCTTGTTCCCTGGTTTTATTACTGCAAAACTATTCTCATATCCACTGAATCATAATAAACACGTGGTACTAGGATTTTCGCTGATTTACAGTAAATTGAATTGGAAAAGAAAGTGACCGGAAGTCCTTTCCTTTGTCTCCTCACTGTTGGAACCACATATCATCTAACGTGACACCAGTGCTTGATCATGCCTTTTGTCATGATATCATCTAGCCAGCATATATTTCTGTTACACAATCCATTGCCATTAAAGGACTGCACCTCATAGGGTAAGAGTGAGGCCTGAGTACTACTACCACATTCCTAGACACCCATCGAATTGAGACAGCACTTGCAAGGATGGAAAGGTTGCATGTTATCTAGCTAAGCACTACTGCAGGGTGCTTGAAGTCAAGGTCTTAATGATGCCCTTAGTCATTGAGCCACTAGCACAAACATTGCCTCAGCTGCTATGAAAAGGTAATAGCAGCCTATTTAATGTTAAAGTGCACAAGCACCATCTCACCTTTGAGGTGTCAGAAGCACCTGAAGGACTCTATTGGTCAGTGTTTCCCCAACTCAACAGGAAGAAATACCAAAGACTTAAGAAAGACCACTTTACATCATACAACCTTCTTGACCTTAGGAATAATAGATCGAACAAACTTTAATTCAAGGTCCACTTTCTAACTTTTTTCCTAGCATCTTACTAGCTTTTTCCAGAGCATATAATAAACAAACTCCATCTGCTAAAAAAAAAAAAGCTAGTAAGCGGACATAACGTAATCTCTTGATTCATTTCTGACCTCTCCCTCATTCTTCACAGATACTTCCTTGCAGCAGTGGGGCTTTTTGTCCTGGGACTCCTTATTGGCTGGTTCACTCACACACCTACCATTAAAAAACCTGTTCCCCTCCCTGACAGCTCTGACCTGCTGGAGGAGCTGCTAAGAGGAATCACAGCCGACAAGATAGATGCTCTTCAGAGGTAAGTTCCCAACTCACACTAAAGTAAAAAAAATGAAAAGAAAAATCAAAATTTACTGAAAGAGTTTCACTTTTGTTGTGGATACAAAGTGGAAACAAAGGCATGGACTCACTGAAAAAGCCCTTTTCAACTCATACTGGCCTCAGAGACATCAGCCTGATAGGTGCAGACAGCTGTTGGCTAGAGTTAGCTATCCAGCAGGAACAGACTGAATAAAGCAGAGATAATATCTCTTCAACAAACACAAACTGAGAGCTCAGATCAGTGTGCAGAGTCTATTTTCAGTCTATCCCTCCGAGATGCGATCTCTAATGTGCTATGAGATAGCCAGAGTCAGCTAACCATTCTGAGACACGACAGCCTTGTAAACTTCAATGGGCCTGCATAAACCCTAATTGTTTACGTCAAAGTTTACGGGACTGACGTCATTCAAAGCAGCTAATATATCCGGCTGCCATTTATGTTACTTTTTTAACTTAAAATAACCTTTTTGTGCACATTGTAATAACTCATTTTCCACAAAGTACACATTTTACACAACCTAACTGAACTACTTACAACAAATAACCACTGCCCACACATAATACTTTGGATAATTCAAACAAAAATCATGATTAATTGGAAAATTGAATATTTTTTCCAGCCCCAATGCTCATGTGGGTCATTTTGGATGTAAGTGACAACCTACTTTGTGGTTTACATATAGGTTGGTGGACTTGATACAGTCTGAGAAAAGGGAAAAAGTGAATACTACTAATGCAGATGCAGATGATTTTAGGAAAAAGTTGGAAAGCGAAACAGTGCTGTTAAGATGGAGATGAGTTCAATGGATGTTCAAAGGCGGTAACAGAGAGGTAGGAAGAAAAAAAGAGGGGTTCATAGTTTGATGCCCCCTGAGTCTACAGTCACCATTATCAACAGTCTGACCTGTTTCCTTGTAGCCAGGCACTGATCTGTTTGTCTCCAAAAACGAAGGGCAAGACTCAGATAGTCGAGAGAAAGAATGGAAACAGGAGATAAAGACTCTTGACCAGGTAGCAATTTTTTTTTTTTTTTTTAACACTGATACAAACCTCCATCAACCTGAACGCTGTCTTCTCCAAGCCAAAGGATCATGGGATGCCTGGGTGTATGTGTCTCTGTGAGATAACTGGCTTTGCCACTGAACTGAGACAATCATGTCACCATGGCTTCTCTCTGAGTTTTCCATGCTTTTCATTATTTATTTTCTCATATTTACATTTCAGTATGCCAGGAACACCCCCATCCGCACCCAAACACACACTACATCTCTACCATCTATGAAGATGATAGAGTGTTTGTTTCTGTTAATGGATGAAAAAAGAGAGTTTCTAATGAAATTAAATGGTTATTTTCACCACCGACTAGTCCTCATTTCATTAATATTTAACTTGCTATAATTTATTCATCTGTGACCTCTGTCTGCACTGTGTGTTAGACCAGCATGAACTGCAACAACATACAGCCCCATATTATCTTGAACCTTCGAACTATTGTGGCCTGTAGTGGACCTATACTGCACAACACGCTGCATTTTCACAATTTAGAGGATTAAGTCAAGCGGTAATAAGAGGTCATGCTATGGTTTTGGTCATTTGACCTTAACAGAACACATTGTTCAATGTGTGCTATGAAGCAGTAGAAACACTGCATTTTCAGTCAAAAAACTGATATCATATGATTGTATTTAAACAATCCAGTCTCTCACAAATTTGAAATCATATGCAACTAATTTGCAATAGTGCCCTGCAGTTGCATCATTTATTGGCAGTGTGAAAGAACTGTGTGGAGAACAAGGTGGGGGAAATGCAGACAAAGTGCTTGACTTTGGGCCATTTCATACCTATGGTTCAGTTCACTTGGTTACCACCAAAGAAAAAAAGTATGGATTGTTAGGTTTTAGTACTACTCTGTGTACACACTATCTTATTACAAACAAACCCAGAGGTCTAAACTCATATAGAAGGCAGTATTCTAATAATATCCAAAAGCGTGGCCAGCACAAATAAAAGCACGTCCAAAAATGAAAGCTGGATATAAAAGTAAAATTTAAAAAATTAAAAAACTTAAGGGGGGGGGGTAACCTGCAGCCTACTACAACAGTGTATATGGTAAATCCAGTCGTTTCTTCTTTGCTGTACTCCTGATTGATGTTAAGCTACCGTTAACAAAATTCAACACTCCCTGGTGTTTTTCCACATAAAAAAAGTCGAACTGTAAAGGGAAGGAAGCAAGAGTTTTAATGTAAAAATTATGGAGGAAGTGCCGAGTTTCATTTATAGCAGCTTAACATCATTCAAGGCAATTCAAGCATTTGCATTAACTGGGGAACAGCGGAAATTAGAAATAAAGGCCTGTCTCTTACATACACTCAAATAAAGTCCTGGTTCTCTCTGAAACTGAAGTAAATAACTGTTTAAGAATTTACAGTAGAATAAAAGGCTACTCAGTTGTAGGACAGCTTGGGTGGCCTGCAATTCTACAGTGCCCTCACATGGGGATGTTCAGTAGACAGTTCACCACCAGATAGTCCAACTCTTTTCCAGGTAGTTTTGATCAGCTTCATTCCATTCTAGGTTGAACAAATATTAATATGTCGTCAGTAGTGTGAAGTAGTGTGTTTATTTAAGTAGGATATTTTGAAGACAAATAATGTTATACTGGGATTTTTGCCATGATGGATGCGCCAGCACCAATTCTGCTAATGGGTTGACTCTTTCATTCAGCCAACTACGCATATTCCTCTGCACTCAAACCTATAAGTTTCTCTTTAGCTTGATGGTTCTGTCAATTACTTTATCAGGCACAGAAAATTGACAAATAAAGCTGGCTGATTTACTTCGTGTTGATTCTGGGAGAAGAGAAGCTAAGGCGAGAGCGAGACAGAGGCGGACAAAGTGAAAGACACATGAAAAAAACTATCAAGACAGAGGAAAAACCTAAGAGAAATAGAGGGAGACTAAGGAAAGAAGTGTAGAGGGGGAGCATATTTTAACAGCTTTGCATTACTAGTCAGGGTGAATATCTCAGTTTGAATTAACTGCTGTTTTGCTTGTTGGATTTTCCCACATTAATTGACTGTCATAGCTGCCTGAGTAGCTCCATATTCAACAAATAACAACCAACATGTCTATTGTTTAGAATAGAAAGACTGCACTTTGTACTCTGTACTGCACAGATAACTTCTGCTTGTGTTTATTATTTCATTTTTCTGCTCTTCCTTGTTTATCACACAAAGGACATCCGAGGTTTTTTTTTTCCCCTCAAAAGGGTGTCAAGGCAAAACCGAGCAGACATTTTTTTTTCAAACTCACCACTGTAGAAACTTTATGCAACCAATTCTTTTTGAATTTACACTTCAAAGAGGTGTGAAAGCATGCAGAGCTACTTTAAGAAAAAACTGGATTAAGTTCAGATCCCTAGAAGATGGTTTCCCACTGCTAGTATCCTAGCCTGTCTAATACTTATCTCTCCTGCTAATTGTACTATTGTAATATATTCACTGTCAACACTGTAGAGGAGTGCATTTTATTCTATGGTTTTTATGTTTTTTGTTTCACTCCATATAGTAGCACACATATCTCCAATGAGATCAACTGCATTTAGTTTGAGAGTTTTTACTGAGTGTTTTTCATTTTTTGTGGGATGGCAATCCCTGAGATGCTGTTTTTAACCCCTAGGCTGTAATTGCTACTGATTCTGGCTGGATGATGTCTTAGGGTGACAAATCTCTATCTAGCTGATATGGCTTTATCTAGCTGATATTGATCTTGCTGTGCTGGCATCCGGAGAACAAACATCATGGATCACTATCTTGTTATGGTAGGAATCTTGCTGCTGTGCGTTCGTCATTTGTTCCTTGAGTGCTCTTTGTTTATATGAAGACATATTCTGTCGGCTAAAAACTGAAGCACAACATGGATCTCAGTTCACCAGTGAAATGGTTTATGTTTGCTATAGCTATCGCTGACTTACTTGCTTACTTTTGTGTGCGTGTGTGTGTGCTCATGTATGTGTGTTTTAGAGTGGCATTGTTTCCCTCAATAATATTGTTCAGTTGAACTGATGACTGAATTTTGTTTGCATGGGCTTCATAAATTTTATATTGAGATTGCCAAATTGAGAAACTACTACTTCCATTTTTTATACCGAATCAAATCAAGATTGACCTGAAAGACACTTTGTGGAAAACTGCTGCCTCCAGGAGAAACAGTGCATCTTCTGTGGGGACCTCCTATTGCACTAGTCCAACCATTAAAGTCGTTCCAAATGATTCAACAACTCTGTCTTTCTGCCCACCTTACCAAATTCAAGTGCCTTTCCCCTCACCGGTTAACATCCCGCCCCAATGTACTGCTTCAGAAGAAATATGAATCTATTTATGTAGATATCTTGATAGATATTTAGCTAGCTAGCTTGCTAGCCAGATGTCTGCTGCTAAAAAAACAATGGGTGAATGAGTGCATCAAGTTAGAAGAAGGCTATTTTGTAGATGGTGTTATTTATGTTGTCTGTTTTAGAATGGAAGCTATCTCTGATGATGCTGACTACTTATTATCTTCATTATTTAAGTGGAAGCAGCAAAATATGTGGGGTCTTGAACTGCTTCATTAACATGTGGGAACCTTTGCAAATCTCAAAATGACTTTTTTGGGGGGAGTATTAAAAATTGCTTCCCTTTTGTCTAATTTTGGAAAGTTTTTAAGTTTATTTACGTATTGAAAGGTGATGATATCTGTGAAATTTTGCACCCAACAGAAAAATTAAATGAAATTTAAATGCTTAAACACTAGACAAACAAATATAGGGTTTGAAGAATCTTATTGAACAGATCACTAGTGGATAAAAAAGCTCAAAAACATTAGTTCCAGTTAAAAGCTGGTGAGTCGGAAGATTAAAATAATTCTGAAGGTATCCCCTCTGTATCCGCCGTGCATAAAGACCCTCTAATTTTTGAAAACTTGTGTGTGCCCCTCTCAGGTTGGTTGGAGCAGATGGAAACAAGTAAACATAATCCAACAATTACAACAGGGAGGTTGCTTGGCCTTTGCAATCTGCACACATTTCCTTATTATTTATTATATCCAAGAATTATGTTATTATTATTATTATTATTTTAATTTTCTCCCTGCAATTGTTTTCACCCACGGTATCCTGCTGCCCTGAACTTGAGTCTGCAGTCAGCCAGAGTCTATTTGATGATGTGTTGGGTAAGGCCAACAATTGATTTAGAGGTAATTGTGGGTAATTGTGGATTTACAAAACTAAATACAGTGTTAGATGTTGCTATTTTGTAACATCTGCCACTTATGCAATAACAAATAGACATTGATATATGTATGAAAATGTCACTGATTGTTGCTCTTTGTCTGAACAGCTCTCTGGGTATTTAAAGTCACTAATACAACTAGAATAAACAAAGAAAACTCAGAATAAATAACTGAAGATAGCCTGGCCTGCAGTCAAAAACCTTTTATTCCACTTCCGTTTATAAACTCCAGCAGATTACACTGTTATTGACTTTGTCTAGATTAAAGTGAAAAACTGTAATTTATTCTGACATTTCAAAGACTTTCAGATGAGCCAAACTCTTCGTGGAACACAATGAAAAAGAAGGGATACAGGAGTTTTTGTGCAAGGAAGCTGAACTAAATGGAAATAGATTGTGAGGAGAGAGCAGCTGAAAGTGGGCTGTAGGCTCGGTAAGATCACTAGAGTAATGTCTCGGTGAAGTCATTGGAAGGTTTTATGGAGGTGCTGCTTTAGACACTAGTCAGTGAGGTGGAGCTATGGAAAATTCTCACTCTCTGCTCACAGCCTCATTTTCTCGGTGAGTCCTCACCACTCAAAAGAGTTAGTTTCCTCAAAGGACTGAGGATTTCAGCTGAGGTTACAGTCTTATATGGCCTTGAAACAATAATGTTTACCATTTATCAAATATAGTACACACATGAGTGATGTCTACCTCCAAAATGAGGGTTATGCAAAGTCCTCTAATGGATAATTAAAGAAAATGAAAATTGTTTTATTTCAATCATGTGACACAGGAGTGTGAGTGTGTGCAAATTAGGGCTATGAGGATTTCACTCTTCAATTTTATTGGTAAATAATTTGCTCTATAGCAATAATATCACAATATTAATGGTGAAAACATCACAACAATATAATTGAAATAAAATGATGACAAAATAGAAGTAAAATAATAATGGATCAAATGACTACAGTTAAAGTGAAAGGATCAATAATGGTGACAAACACAACTCAGATATGTTTTTCAGGAGTGTGTGGAGCCCAACATGGATCTAAAAGCAGAGTTAATACTGGACTGACATTCATCAGGTTGAAACAAACATGACTCCAAATGAATGTTAATGTTGATCTTTGTCTGCTTGATGTGTAGACAGGGACTGCTTCCTAACACAGCTGCCAGAACCTTATAGGGCAAAAATATAGCAATGCTGTCTTTACAGGAAAAGCAAGGAATGCAGGTTTAATTATTTTGACTCTACTTTTAATACTGCGTTAGTCAATTAAAAGAACATTCACACAAATGCAGAACGAAAGAAATACTAAACTACTATGTGACATTAAATTAGTGTCTTAAAAATGTTTCAGAATATCTAGTGTGCCTGTGCATTTGCGGGGAGTTTGATGGGAGTGGGCTTAATAAGGGGGTGTTGTAGGGGAGTGGTAAGGGAGACTTAATTCAGCTAAGTCTCGAGCACAGATCCCCACTGACGGAAAGATATCGGTGAAGACATTGCTCAATGTGGTCTGAAAAGACTGCCCTGAGCACCAGTCTTGGTGGAATGTCAGTGCCTTAGCCAGTGAGAGAATATAACATACAAAATAACACAAAATAATACTTGCACCTAATTTTAGATGAGGTGGTTTGTGAATGGCACCTTCTGTAGATGTACAGTGTGTCTGCTACAGCTTTGATTCTGAACCGTGTCCCAGTATAATCCATCAGTCTACAGGTTTCATTCAAACTCACATCACTGCAGCTCATTTCCCTGGTTACTTCCTCTTCTCATTAAAGTTGTGTTAATCAGTGGAATCAGCTGCTTTAGTGACTGATTGCAGCGACTCTTTAGCCATGATAGCACAAGCACTTTTCTACAGCAGATATTTGTGCATGAATTAACATGAGCACCTTATATCTCAAGACCTTAATATTATTTTGTTAATCCCCTCTATGGTGTATATATGACATCTTATGTGTGTGCATATGTGTATGTGTGGGTAGGTTGAAGAATGCAGGTTAATAATACACTTAATGTCACTGTCACATGAAAAAAATAAAACATGTTCTTTATGATTGTACAACATTCTTCAACGATGGCTTCAGTCAACTGTAAAACACTACGGGGAACTGGATGCAACCATAGCAACAGCACTTATGGTTCATATTACACTGCCAAAGTTGTATCAAAATCTCCCAAACACAATCTCAACAAGATGTTGAACAAAATAAGCACCTGTAGTATTTATTGCCAGGCTGTTTGCGTTGAATTACATTGTACAGGTGTTCATGTTATGGTGTTACTCACCTGTGGAGGTGATCTAACTGTTCAGAGATTAAATTGAGCAGATTAAAGAGGAGCTCTACTGACTTTACACATCAAAGTCTGTTTACAAGATTTGAGGCGCACTATTTTCAGTTAGTGGCTCAAGGCTACTAGCATAACATACCCAAATCTCCAACCAAAGTGTTGGTGGTTGAGTTGCATTGTTGTTAAGTTTGACAAGGAAGAAGAATGCATGGAATCAATTTGTATCCTTTTTTGTTTCAAATGTCTGTCATGAGTTTGACAAGGTTATAGGAGTGTAAGTATAAATCTTTGGAGTACTCTTTAAGCCTGAATCATATTTTACTAACTTTTTGTAGGGTTTGGATGTACAGTTTTATTCTTCTTCTTCTTCAAAAAAAAAATACAACAACCATCTAATAAATGGAGTCTTACAAAAAAGAAATACTCAAGTGTGCGTAGATCTATATGTAAGTAAAACATTTGAAGAGCCTCCAATAAAATAGCACACATCAGAAACTGAGATTGCCATACATATTAGTTAGCACTGAAGTTACTTTTCAATTTATTAGACTATCAACAGAAAATTAATTGAGATTGTTCTAATAAGCATTTGATCTAGTTAATCATTTATCAAGCAAAGAATGCAAAAATTGGACAAAACAGGCAATTTTAAGAAGTCACCTTGTGCTCTTAGAATTTGCCATCGACATTTTATAGACCCAAAAATTATGTGACTAATCAGAAAAGTAACTGACAGATTAAATTGATCCTCCAGTGATAGATAGTGGTGGAGGACTTGCAGGAGACAAATTGAAGTCATCAAATTTAAAGCAGCAGAGGCCAAGATTTCGTGACTTTTTGTCCTTCATATGCATCAAGCTCTAAAAACACCGGCTCCTAACACTTCCTATAACGCGACTCCATATCATGTTTTGTTAGACTATTAATAACACCCACATCTTTAATTTATCAATTTTTCCCAGTTTGTGATGCAGGATGTCTGTTAAATTTTTTTACAAAGTTCTATTAGAGTCAGAGAAGACACTATTCAACTTATTTCACCTGCTTAGTTGTACTCCTCGTGAGTTGGACTGCGCATCGTTCAAAAATGATCAACACTTGAGTTTCCGTAGTGATAGCAATACATATTTAGTAATATTATACTTCCCCGAAAATGGAAAAATAGAAAAGTTTAAAAACACCAAACCTTG
The DNA here is from genome assembly GCF_016859285.1 of Xiphias gladius. Lineage (NCBI taxonomy): Eukaryota > Metazoa > Chordata > Actinopteri > Istiophoriformes > Xiphiidae > Xiphias > Xiphias gladius. Next base: position 27,645,391 of record NC_053405.1, on the reverse strand, counting down.
TTTCATTGCTCCTTTTTTCCTTTTCTTCACTCTACTCATTAAAAGCTTCCCTTTGCTCGTACGATCTAATCTTCTCTTTTTCCTCTCTCTCCAGCAGGTGGCGTTAGAGTTAAACTGACTTTAAGTGCTGCGCTTGTTAAAGGAACAGCACACAGAGTATAGTATAGTAGGCAATTAAACTTGGAAAATCACACTGTCATCGACAATGACTCATGTCATTAGAAAATGTCATTATGAGTACTATGGTTTTAATTCATTCATCATTTTATTTGCTTAGAGTTACATTAATTGACTGTTTAAGCCTTTCTTTCTTCTCTAAGGCTTTGTTAACCTGGGATACATAAAGCACTGTCTGTGTAACGTGCATGCAGACTTGCACATTGCCAGTGCCTGATTTTTGTATGCATGTGGTATGCAAGCTTAAAACACAGCCATTGTCAAAATATCATTGTGGCAATAACACTTTGTTTGGCGTTCCCAATAACATTAGACTGTGAATAGCAATATGATGCTGAATAGATGAATATAAATCCACTGCATAATAAGTAAGACAGCATCCGAACTGAGACATTATTCAATTTGCAGTAGTTATATTTAAATCATTGTAATGTTCACCGTCCCAGTGTTTGGTGCTGAAATATAAACAAGGCATATTTTATTGCAATGAAGATTTCATTTTTCATTAATTTCTTGCTGATGTAAATGGATGGTATGTGGGTGGGTGGTGGTGGTGGAGGAGGTGGGGGTGGGGGTGGAGGGTGAGAGGGTGGAGGGTGGGGGGGGGGGTTGTTGGGGGTAGGGTGGGTTTGAGAGGGTAATGAGAGAAACAAATGAAAATGGAATGGATGAGCAGGCATCAGGAAGTGAAGACAAGAGAGAGAGGGAAGAGAGCATCTTAGGCCATGGTACACAAGCTCGGCGTTGGTGCAGTGCAAACTGGCAGTGTATGCCGCAGCATGCAGGACATGAACTGGTGACTCTAAATGGATTCTAAAGTAAGTGGTAGATTAAAAGTTTTGTGATACAAAGTTATGAAATATTACAAACTACGGTTTTCATTGATGAATGGAGTTTGCTCAGTGGTCAAGGCCCTGTCGTAGAGATCTGCATCGCAATTGGAGAGCCATCTGTTGATGACACTAGAAGTGAGCGAGCTGGGATTGTTTTGTCACTTGACCCTGGAGACAACTATTTCTTAGGTCAGGAATGAACTGTGTAGGTGTAAATACAGCCAACAAGTGCTTAAGACCGATTGCAATCCGATTGTTCAAATCACCACAGTAGGGTGTTTAAGATGGCTGTCTTTCTAATCCTTATACATACATAATGTATAGGTCTAATATTACTTGCAATTGAAATAAGTCATCTTTCTCCCTGGGGCATGAAAGTGACAATAACAAGCTATCCAAGCCTTAACTTTGAAGGATAATATATCCAACTGCATCTACATTTTATCCAATTATAGGAAACAAATAACAAGTCTAATGGGGCCATAATGATACAGGCAGCAGTTGCAAGGAACTATGAATGTCATGTTACGCCTTGGCCTATTTATTTACACAATTTAAACATTTGTGTCAGCTGTTCACTTGCATCTAGTAAGCTGGTAGCAAGCACTGAAGTGTATTGTCTTCTTGGAGAAAAAACTCCTCTCTGCCTCTTCTCCATCAGTGGTACGCAGTTGAAACAGTGGGCTATAAGGAATAAATTAAGTCTTGGGCAACAAGTCTTGGTCAAAAGTCATGCAAAGACTGGCCATCTGCATTGTGTAAAATATGGCTTGTGTATCCCAGCATAACCAGAGAAGAAAGAGCAAGCAACGACAGTAATAAATAAAAGACTGAGGGAGATGGGTTTTTGCTGAGCGTGCATGTGTACTGCTCATTCAAGGCTGGGCTTTATTATGAGAATTTGGACTCTGAGATTTTTGGTTACAGCACAGTGGTTACCAGTGATATGATAATGTGGATCTGAAAAGTATCCCACGTGGTTCTTTGTACAGGACCGCAGTTGTAGTTAGCTTAGATTTACAACAGTTAAAATGTACTATTCCAATGGCGGCACACAGTTACATCAATCATGCATCATTGTTTGTAGAATTTCCCAGACTACTACTGTGCTCTGCTGTCGATCAGGAGGCTCATTATGTACCAAATATTTGTTGCTCTGTGGATAAATTGCTAAATCTGCTACTTCCAGTGGAAGTTCATGGCTAACATAGGAACATAGGAATTTGCTGCAGATGAGTGGGTAATACTGCAAAAATGGGTAATTCAATATATGTTTTGATACTTTTGCCATGACATCTGCATGACCAAGAGGCCGAGCGCTTCACTCTGTCAGAAGTTCAGACACAGTCTATTGGGATACCACCTCAAAATAGGGGACTCACTTCACCTCTCCTGTAATTAGTTTGTCTTGGTTGACCATTTCATCACTTTCCCTTTGCCCAAAGGTAGCATTGTTATCAGCCCTTGGTAGTAGAAACATCACCACTTGTTAGAAAGCTCATTGCAGTGTAAGGAAATGTCATCTCCACAGACAGCGGCGTCATCGCATCCCAGTCATGACAGATCATAGTATCACCGCTGCTGGTAGAAACACCATCACCGCTGATTGAAATGTCTTCACAGTCATCACTGAAGTTAAGAATCTTATCACACTGGTTAAAAGAGTAATCAATCTAGGTAAAAAAAAAAAAAAATTTGAAATTAATTTGCATTGCACTTTAGAAAAAAAAAATACAAACTTCTACACAATGCAAAATAGATACACAATGATAGACGTCCAAAGGTATTGAGAAAGATTGGTAAAGGAGTACAATGAAGATAAAAGCAGAAAGTGATATCATAAAAGAACAAAACATATAAAAACACAGCAAAACATTATAAAGATGCCTGAAAATAAAAGTACATCTAGAGAAAAGATTTTAAGTGCTAACATTGATTTTGCAAGCCCAAGACTGAGTGGCAGGGAGTTGTATACAACAGACCCTTGGTAATAAGATGGGTTTTCAGAGGGCCTTCCCTGATGGTGGCACCATTCAGCCTTAATAGGATCAGGATCAACATCTCAAAAATCTCCTTTAAATTTCAATCAGTCTGATTTTGCCATGACCTCTGTTGACCATACATCTAATTACAGTCAGAATTTAAAATGTTCACTCTGTCATTTTAGTGTTTTCCTTCATTCATTGGTTAATCCAGGTCATGTGAACACTGATACAGTCTCCATCTTCCTGTGAGTTGTGCAAAAGCTGAGACCTACTTCTTCAAGGGAGTTGTGTGAAAAGCTGCTCACGTGCTCTCCGTTCTGTGGAGACTATTCTCCCAAGAAGATCACCAAACTCCGTTGTAAGTTAGCCAAGGGCCCGAAAATGAAACTTGTTCATGTAAAAGTGACAATCCCTCTAACACTGTAGTAATTAAGATGAGAACAAAACAGGAAGTCAGGTACCATTATTGTAGAGTAACAAATTCCATGTACGGAGGAGGTCATGGTAGATGGATGAATCAATAAAATATCTGACTTTAACACGGGGGAATGTTGTCCGTGACCATGATCATTCCCTAACCCAAATCACATTTATTACTGTAACCATGACGATGTTCCCCAAACCTTATCAACATAGTAATTCTAATCATAATTTTTTGGGCCTAACCCTAACCAACCCTTTACCATAGCGTTGTCACACATTAAAACAGTGTGTTTGTTCTGGAGTGCATCGACCAAGGTCATACTTTGTGATTTAATTTGGAGGACTTGCTGGTTTTGTATATCAGGGGTCTAAGAGGTTGAAAAATAAATGATCTAACGGTGGAAACCTTGAACCAGATCTGAAGAACTGAAACTTCTGCCACAGGCTGTTTGTTCATCAAATATCAGCCAGAATGTCTTGTCAGATGTTTCAAAAACCTTGGCACAGGTAAAACTTATTGGAAGAGGGAGAGCTTTTTCAAGAGCATGAACAAAAAGACCACCTGCAGCAGAGAGATTGTGGCTTTTTCTACTGTTAGTGGTCAAAGTGCATGTCATTGATCTCTCATGCTAAAACTCCCTAAAAGGAACATTGATTCTAAAATGCCAGTATTAAGTACGAACTCTACTTATGTCCAAATCTACCAATACTCTAATTCTAACACTTGAACTATAGTTCTTTTTTTTAATCGGATGCTGTGGGTCTGATCCAGGGCTCAAATTTGTGGTAAAGCTAAAAGGAATTATGACAGTGGGGATTTGCTCGTTGCTCTCATTTCTCTTTTTGCCACTTTGCCTCTCACTGTCTTGCACTCACAAACACAGACCTGGGAAAAAATATCACCTGCATACAGAACACACACAGCTTGTTGGAGTTTAATTGCTTTTTACAAACCAGTACCTGGAGTTTCACACTCTAACAAGTTTGAGTACAGTTAATTCTATTTTTGTCTCTGAGCGTGTTAGTGTGCATACCCCAGTGTGTATTTGAGTCAGGAGGATGAGGACAGAGCTGTTCTATGCCTTTGTGAGTGTGATACATGCCTTATTTACATGGCTTAGTCTTTGCCTTTGTCTGTGAAAAACAAGAGCAGTAAAAGACAGGTACTGTACCAGTTAACTGCTCCCTGTTCTGCTACAGACAGTTTTACTCTTTAAATGGATGCAACAGGCTATCAGTGCATGGGACGTTCTATTTCATTTATTGATAGCCGTTGACTTGTTTAAAATAACTATTATTATTGGCAAAAATGAACTTGCAATTCAGACAAAAAAGTCGGGGCCGACTTACAGTTCAGATCTGTTTTTAGAAACACGATTTGTGAGGGATTGTATGCCCTTTACTGATAGCAATCGTAGACAGAATGTCTTTAAGATATACAGTATTACTGCGTCTATACTCTGAAATTCTCACCTCAGCTGTGCAAGTCACACAAAATTCTCTTCTTCACAAAAGCCTCAGTAACAATTAGGCTGAAATCGCACCAGATTTTCTAGAACAAAAGCTTGTTTGTCAAATATGCACATTTCCAGAACATTTTGTTGGGGGGATTTTTGTGTGTGTCTGTGTGTGTGTGTGTGAGTGTGTGTGTGTAATGTGTATGTGTGTGCTTCTGTTTAAGGTGAGGTTGTGAGCACACCTTTTTGGATGAGCTGTAATGACAAATCATATGACAGGACAATATGGCCAATCATTCAAATTCTGGGAGAGATCACACATTAACCACGTGAAACACTCTTTAAGATTATATTTAAAGTACAGCATTAGATGCATACACGAAAAAAAAACCGTGGATTTATTTTCATAATGCTGTGGTATATCCATAATTCATATGTCTTTGAGCAAACTAACAGTTCAAAAGTAAACATGCGATTCATAAATACCTTGTCACAAAGAAGATAGAGGAGGAGGAGGAAAGTATTTCAAGAGGCAACTCTTTCTCCTAGAAATTGTTTACTAGTACTTCATTTTACCATTTATGTTTGTAGGTAAACATAAAGAATGCCTGGGTTTTTTCTAATGTAAATAGCTCTACGTTTATGTACGGCACAGAAGTCACAGGGAGGTGGATGGTGGGTGACAGGAGTTCACATTCTGAGGCCCATCAGTGAATAGGTGTAGGAATCAAACGAATGTTGGTTAAGGTTAGAAAAAGATTGTGGTCTTGGTTAAATGTTACAAATACAAAACAAAGGTCAATCATTCTTTAGTTCCTACTTGCAGATATTGCATTGCAAGAGACAATACTTTAGGAAAACAAATGAAATATTGGTTTTCAGTCAACATTGTGCAACTTTTCAAATACATTATCAGCATTTGAAAAAAACATAATCCAAGTGGCATTATGTTTCTTCTCGGGCAAATTTGTTGCATATAAATGTAATTTTTTTAGAAGACCGGGTAGCATCTTAGAGTGTCCTAGATAAACCTAGACATTCCAAAACTAATACCACACACCAATCAAATCAAATCTTAAATGTTAAAGGAATAGGAAGGCCGCTAAATTAATTTAGTTTTATTTCTAAATGTAGTTAAGGTTCAGTTAAAGGCCTATGTCATTGCTAGAGTGAGTGACAGTTAGTCCTACGCTTTCTCAAAATGAAGAGATGTCTACGAACCATGAATCAGAGAAGATGCTTCAGAGGTTTAGTTGGACAGTCGAACTAAAGGATTGATATTAATGGAACATGTGATTTCACTGCTCATAAAACTGACCCTCAGAGGACAGGTCTACAATGCTTGACATCTTCAGTGTATTTATCTTGTACTCACTTCCCTAAGCTCATTCAGTCTCCATACTCTTTCCTTTCCTCCACATGCTGTATAGCATCCTCTCATCAGTAATAAGAGGTAATTATAAGAAAATGGGTTAAAATCCACATTTTTTTTTCCGTGCAAAACACTGCAATGTAAAACTGAAAATAATTTTATGTTACAAAATCAAGTTTTTTTCCCAAAGTCGCTGTCTGCATTATAAAAGTGTGAGTTAACTGATCCGTTGTGGTGTGGTGAAGCATAATGGCATAACCACAGTGCACTCACACATGAATATACATACACCTCTCCTCCACACATAGATGTTTCCAGTAATTTCTGTTGGCTGGTTAGCCAGCATGACAATAGCTTTACCTCCTGATTAAAATGGACCGTCCCAACTGTCAAGTTGTCACCATTATACTGAATTATCACCATTTAAGACTGAATCTAGGTTTTTATTGTAAGAAAATACAAATCTTAAAAGTGATGACTGTATATTTTACTCAATAATTAAGAATGGTTGTATAGGAACCATAGAGATGTTCGATCACTTGGATCTTTCTCTCTGCATTGACTTGTGTCTCTCAGGTCTTGCAAAGAAAAAAGAACAGTAGCCTTTCAAAGAACAGGATAAGGATTTTTTATATCTTTATGCTGAGATTTTGACAACATGTTGAAAATACATATACATACAGTGTTTCTTACTTATCCTCAGATGGTAAACAGCCATGCACATGTACAGTCCTGGTTGAAATTATTGGCTCCCCTGAATTTTAAGTATAGATTGTAAAATATCTTCAGAAATAAATTCAAATTAACCATTTTTTTACATTCAGAATATTCAATAAAATGTCCAAAGTTACTGAACAAAAAAAACCTTATATACAGTGAAATAAATAATACAGACAAAAAATGGACGCTTGACACAATTATTGGCAACCTTTTGATGAATTTAAATTAGTTCCTTAAACAAAATAAAAAACACATAAGACTGACCTGTGGCAATCGCCAAAGATCATGAAATCCCTGTTTCAACAGTTCATAATGTTATCAAGAAATTAACAGTCATAAAACTGTTAAGACGCTTCCAGGACGTGGCGCTAAGAAGAAACTCAATGAGAGAAGTCTGCAAAGGTTGATGCAGATTGTGGAAAAAACACCACGCCAGACACTTAAAGAGCTTCAGGCTGACCTGAAGCAATCTGTAGTGGTGGTTTCAGCCCATGCCATACACCGCACACTAAACCGAGAAGGGCTCCATGGGCGAAGGCCAAGGAGGACACCGCTATTTAAAGAAAGGCACAAAAAGGCAACACTGATGATTGCAAAAACTTTCATGGATAAGCCACAGTCTCTCTGGGATAATGTTCTATGGACAGACACCAAAGTGGAGCTCTTTAGGAATGCAGCAGTTTGTTTATAGGTGATGAAATGAAGCCCATAAGGAAAAGAACCCTACTTACTGTAAAACATGGTAGAGGTTCTATGATGCTATGAGGCTGCTTTGCTGCCTCTGGTGCTGGAGGCATTTAATGTATCAAAGGAATGATGAAATCAGAAGATTACCAAGGCATTTTAGAGTGTTTGAGGCGAAGCTATTGGGTCTTTCAGCAGGAACACACACCCAGTAGCACAAAAGAATGGTTGAAAAGGAAAAGATGGACTGTTTTAAGCTAGCCACAATGAGTCCTGAAACCATGTGAGAGGTTTTGGAAGGAAATATCAAATTTGGTGGTTAACAACAGTTAACACATCTGAAATGTGACCCCGACTACACACTGCTTCTTGTAAGACATCACCACTGGTTTAATCTTTAACCATGTGTTGTATTTTAAAACCTTTTTACATTATCCATTGTGTAAAATCGTCACCTTAAACGTAACTAGTAACTAAAGCTGTCAAATAAATGTAGTGGAGTAGAAGATACAATATTGTCCTCTGAAATATAGTGTAGTGGAAGTATAAAACAGCATAAAATGGAAAGTATCTCAAATTTGTATTTAAGTACAGTACTTGAGCAAATGTACTCAGTTGCTTTCCGCCACTAGTCCCTGTTACTTAATAATCCACAGAACATACCATCTACAGGTTTTATAGGAACTATTTCTCTGACAGCAAGCAGTTCTACCAAAAACTATCCAAAGTTTGGTCTCAAAATGCAACCATGTTCCCTTGAAATCACATTTATATGCTATTAATTCGCTGTAAATTACATTTTGAGGGGAAATTTAATGCCTGGATTTTGAACCCTACCAACGTTTCTTCTAGTGCAGTGGGCACAACATTTATGTACCGCATTGAATTCTCAGAGAAGTGGTCAGGGTGGATGATAGGAATCCAAAGAGCAAGATTTTAACACCAAAGACCAGGGTCCTGCATCCTGATTCCTGTGTGTGGTTAGCTTGAGGCAACAACAGACATATTATATTGCAAGAGCAGACATTACTGTATATGAAAACAAACGGAATATGTTGTTTATATGTTCAAAATGTTGCAACTTGCTGAATATGTTAATTAACAATGTTCCCTCTTAATTTTGTCGCCTGGATCTGGGAAGGTAACAAATATGCTTTAATATTAGTAATTCGGGTGAGCTTAACCTTTAACAATATTCAGAAGTTTTATAATTTTCCATTTTTTTCTTTTAGTTTGATTCAACATTGATTTTGAAATTGATTTTAAGTAGGCAAGAATGGGTTTTAAAAAACACTTTAGTTTGGGTTGTAACATATCTTATATTCACCAGTACTGTAGTAACTGAGTATTGTAGAATGTTCAACCGGCAGCCAGGCTTTCCACTTAGCCTCTGAGCTGGATAAGAAGACACAAGTGACTCTCTGCTTGTGATATTAGTTTAACAGACTTCACATTGGCTTTCACTGAAAAAATGTTGTCTAATTTCTTAAGGCTTTAAAGGATTTCTTCACCCATCGAAGACCATGGCCCAAAAAACTGTTTAATGTATGTTTTAATGCCCTTGAGTTTGACATCTTAATTCCACAAGATGTTTGGAAGTACTCGTGACTACAGCGGGTATTCCATTGCTCATGGGATGCATTTGTGACTCAGTAACATGGTCTGAGTCCCCAGGGAGGCTTTTATGAAACATGCATTCCTGCATATGGTAACATACTTGAGGGAAAGTCTTTTTACCGTGCCCAAGGTTTTTAACTTCGCTTTAACTGGGTGAAGTGAAAATATTGTCTGATTTGCAGTGGAAAGTCCGGAGGTAGAAGGGAAACATACATTACCTTAAAACCGTGTAGTCTAGCAATCATCTTGGCTCATACAAATGTCTGTGCTACTATATCCATTTTACATTATGTACTGCTATATTAATTCCACCTACACGAAAGTGTTGAAATTGAAATGCTTTGTGTGTGTGTTCAGATTTGAATTTCATGTAATTGCCTCACAGCAAAGATTTAGATGACATTCAACAAAGGTCCCAGATCAGAACCAAAAGTAGGATGTCATCTTTTGACATGGTACATGCTTTAGCCCGCTAGGACTGGCAAAAACAGCCAGCATTTTCCTGCTCCTTACAGGAGGTCTTTCCAGACACATCTCTGCATTTGCAGTGGCAGCTTCTTTTTTTTTTTTAAAGATCACATGGATTGAAAATCAAATCAACTCCCTTAGCCAATGTGCTCTAATGAGGTTCCAAATCCGTGAGCTTCTTGTGTAATATCAATGCATTTTCCAAACCCAGATATCCTTGTTACAAAAGGTCTCTCACAGTCAAGCTGTAGTAAAGGGTCTGTGTATTAAGAACAAAAATCTGTACTCTCACAGTTGGAAAATGAATGTGTGCATGGCATGATTTACGCCATTAGTGGAATTCTTGCACTTTTAGCCTTTTTTCTCAAACAAGGGTTGAGGGGGAGGGACACGAAGATTTCCCCTCTTCACAGCCCATATAGGTGGTTTTGATTTGGGACTATACAAATAAACTTGACTTGACTTTTACATGGTCAAAATGGGCACCAGCCTTGTTTCCTAGCAACAGTGGTGAATTGCTTTACAGAGGATAGCATTACGCGGATCTCAAAAATGGGACACAAGTGTGAAAGCAGGTGACAGTAAATGTAACTCAGTTTGTCTTTAAATCAAGACATATTGAGACTATTATATATTGAGAGGATTTTGTTCTAGTTATACATAGAAAATTTCCCTGTAGCCTAACTAAATGAAGTGGCAAGGTCGTAAAGTCGTTGCTGTGCTGTGGCCTTATGGTGAGAAGGCTCTGTTTAGTCTGTGCATGTTCTTCCCGTTCATGTGTGTCCTCCCACAGTGCCAGGACATGCAGGTTAGGTTAACTGTCCATTCTAAATTGCCTGTTATGTGCATGTGAGTCTGAATGTGTCAGCCCATCTCACAGATAGGCTACAGCCCTATACGACCTTGCACGGAACATATATTTCCCTGCATGGATATAAAATATGGATGGATGAATGTGTGGATAGCTAAATAATTTCAACAGTCAACTACATATAAAGCGGATTTTTACTGTGCTTCATGGATGCAACTTTTACTATCCCATGGATATCATTATTCATTTGAAACGGCCAGTGTCAGAATAAATAAAAGGACAAACTCATTAGTTTTTTTTCTTGCATTTAAGGGGCATTTTCTCAAGTTTAAATTACAGACATTTCACAACAACAACATTATGAACAACAACAATAATAATAATAATAATAATAATAATAATAATAATAATAATAATAATAATAATAACCATGTTATTATGTATTATAGAGGTAAATGCTCTATCTGTACTTAATGTTGAAGATCCAAGGGATACCTACACAGGCCATACTCCTCTACATTCTTGATACGACCCTGAACTCCACCACACACACATATGCCCACAATACACAATACAGTGCAGTAAACAAGTTCAATCAAGATGTGACTATTTCCACACATTTTTGATTGGTTAATCAAGAATCACCCTGATGACAAGGTATCCTGATAAAAACAGGAGATAGAAAGTTTTTAAGAATTTGTCCTGGTGTCCCAGCAATCAGACTTCAAATCCTAAATTTTATAATAAACTGAAGTTTTGATTTTCAAAAAAGGACATTTAACTGTGATTGTTATTAAAAAATGCATGGTATAATTAAGTCTATTTTATGGCCAAGTCACAATCATAATTGAATAAATCACTACTTAGCAAACTGAAGAGACATTTTCATATGACATGTTTGTAAACTTATTTTACATGTGGAAACGAAGTGATATGTTTTTTTTTACCATGCCATTTGTTCTCTTTTGTGATAGCCTACTCTTACTATGTGTGTATCTCTATGTGTGTGTACGTGTGAGAGTGTGTGTGTTTGACAGACAGAAGGGTTTTGTTTAAGGTCAAATGCCATGGCTGATCCAAACAATCTGCAGCACAGCTGTAGTGCAACTGTGACATGTGTCATATCCTATTTATTATCATAATGTCAGGTTGAAGGACCATCAATCCACTCAAAAAGGTCAATAGTTCACAATCCAGTTTCAATTTAAAGTTTAGAGAGGCCACGTACTGTAAAAACTGTGTTCCAAGGAAAACTTACTGACCTGAACAGTGGACAGGAGAACATTGCCACCAATATGAATTATAGCCACAGTGCCCAATCTCACATGGTGATAGTGGTGTTACTTTAGTATAACCAACCCTACTACATAAAAGTAAAAACACTCGTTATTAGAGTGACATGTACTGCGTAATTTCATGAAATTTGTTAATTTCTAGTTTGGTTCAGTAATCTAGTAATTTAGAGGTAGATAGGTATTATTTTTTTTAGTTGCTACAGAATATTACCCAGCAACAAAGAATAGGTAGTGACATTTCCCTTTAAACAGAAACCACCATACTGCACTGCAACGCACTTAAGCCTATCTATATTGATCCGTAGAACACGTTTATTTCTCGCAGTAATTTCAAACAATTGTCAGTTTACATGCTGTGCCTCTTTCTTTAGGAATCAAGGTGTACCCTTTCCCCATTAACCCAATTACCAGCATGTTCACTGTTGATGATTCTACAAAAGCTGGGAGTATGTTTAATGAGAACGAAAACATAGTAACTATCAAACTGGTTAAAGTTAGGAAAACTGTTGTTATCATAAAACTACTGGTTAAGGTTAAGCATAAAATTATGGAAAAAATCATTGTAAAGGGATGAGGCTAGCAATAATCCACAATATTTCTTACTGTCAACAAACCCCATAAAAAGACCAAACCAAAATTCAATTGATCCTACTAACAAGTATTTTATGTGTACCCAAAGCCTGATATATCTTATTCCTCTGTGCCATAAAGGTCCATTGTTGTCCGAAAACTATTAAAAAACATCACGAAACCACACTGCTGCAATGGATGACTTCTCTTTCATAAACTAAAGTCTGTGTTTGTGTTCATGTTAATCCAACATACACTGTCCTGCTGTTGGAACTACTCATTAAAGTACTGAATATGCATTAATCCTCTACAGAAAAAAGACTGCAGCAACTATTTCCTCCTGTTTGAGTAACATTTGCTAATACCTTTGGTGTCTAGCTGCTTTAGGAACCTACTATGCCCTTTTTTCAAAACAAAGCTATATTTGTGAGCTGTTTTTACAGATTTATATCCTCTAAAGGGATGAATGGGTTTGTGACCGAGTGACACGGACGATTATGCTGAATTTTTCATGTAACCATAACTTTACAGTATGTCTAGAACTCCTAGACATTTCCTATGTCAAATTAAAGAATTTTGAATGTTAAATTAAAGATTAATTTGAGAAGAACTCATCACTCAGACACGGATGGAAGCATTGGAAGAGGGTTTGATATCAGGTCCACTTTGACAGTCCTTTACTGATAAGCTGAAAAGATGAATGAGCTAGCAAAGTGTGTCAGTCCGGCGTCCTACAGCAGTGGGACTATCTTAGCCTCTGCTTCCTGCTGATTCCTTTGCTTTTTTATCAGTAATGAGCAAAAAAACTAAACTGTTTTAAAGTATTGACAAAGTTTCCACATAATGATGTGGACAAGGCTAATGCAGAAATTGTCACAGATAGAATCAATTCCTAGGAATGGGAAAGAACTCCGTGAACATTTAAAATATATAAAAAAAGAAGACATAGACATGATTCTGATGCAATCTTTCTGCAATGTCACTGTAAATAAAACCAAAAGGAAACTATACTTTAAAGCAATCCCTATAGCAGCGAGCAGTGAAAAGAAGAAATTTCCACATGCAAGCTCAAAACTGAGCAGTCTAATTCAAAGAGGAAACAGCTTAAATTTCTGAATGTCAATCCATATACTACTTCATACTAATCCAGACTATCCTGGCCATGGTGGCAAAAGCCCATAGCATGAGTTTGTTTGACAGAGAAGGAAATTTAAAAAAAAAAAAAGAAATTCAAGAGCCCTTCTAATGTCATGTTCAGCAATCTGAGCAAAGTGTGTGTTGATACTAATGCTGTTACGGTGAGCTCCCACAATGCAGTAATGCAGACATGACTGAATATCCTCCACCACTTCAGACGGGCTTTGTGTGTGCATCTGGGGATAGATTTAGGAGTTTAGAGTGAGTGTCTGGTCTTTTTTCAGCTCTATTCCCCTCTCTGAATGTGGAATGTTTCATTTAAGATCGTCAAAGTGTCTCTCTGCTCTCTCTGTTCAAGCTGCTTTACTCGAGACACCCCTTCCCCCTTTTCTCCTTATGTAACACCCAACATCAATCATTTCTTACACTGCTGTGTTAAGACGTGACAAGACAGACAAATGTCAATGTTGTGTGAGTTGATGAGAGGGGTGTTGTGTTTGTTGCTGAGATATGACAAGACAGTCTGACATCAACCAAAAGGTTACACGGCCAATCAGCCTCGAACATGGCTGAGAGCTGCTACGACAACAAAACAGTAGTGGTGATGAGGGCTGGTGCTAGAGGCACTCGATGGGGAGCACGTATGTGTGTGTGTCATTTGCCATCAGAACAGATGTCTCTGCTGCCTGTCATTTTGATGTAGACCTACATCAAACCATTTTCCGTGATAGCTGGTGACAATAGTTTGACACGTTCCTACTGACTGGTTTTCTGCTGGTGGGCAGGCACACGTTCTGCTGCTGGCTGCGGTTGCAAGGCCCTTGGTTGTTATTTTTCTGTATAAAAAATTAGGTTCCAAAGTTTTACAGTCATTAGTCTTTTTTTTTTTTCATTTTAGAAAGCATTTGGAATTTCCCTGGCGTAATTTCTGCCCTCACACGCTCACAGAGCATAAATAAACAAAAAGTTAGTACAGTCGTTTTGCACAGCTCAGTGCAAATTACAGTGGAAACTCATTTATCTGGAGCCAGTGGGAATAGAGGCTGTTAAGATGTCTGAGACTTGTTCACTCATTCAAATGCTCACATGTGAGGCTCGAGTAGATTGGATACCAGTTGGTGAACACTTGAGTTTACACAGTAAGAGCGCATAGTTTTATTCTATGTGGCCCATTGGGAAGATATCTTGGCTTTCCAATTGTATGACCATATAAACTAAATGGTACCATATTATCTCATTTTTCTTTTAGTTCAATTTTATACAATTTATCAGCTCAGCATAAATGTTCTTATGCATTAAAATTCAAGTCATGTACAGTACCCTTAGGCTATATGTAAAACAAACACATGCTTTTTCTTGTACAAGTAAATTGTCTTGTTATGGGGTCAACTGTGTTGTAAATCAACAAGCATGACGTGAAATATGTTTGCATTTCTATAAATGTCTTGTTTATTCTAAATCATTATACTATATTTGAATAGCAGTATGTTTTTTTGTTGGCATTGTGACATTCAGATAAATTACTTTCTGCTTATTCTCTTTATTCATTATTAGGATTATACCTATAAGGCATTAATCAAGGATTCCCTTAACCAGTTTGCATCCACTTACTGCTCCACTCTCCCTCCTGAGTTCCTCATGTCCTCAGACTCCCTGGCTGGGTAATTACCTGAGCTTGTAATAAGCTAGGGACTGAGACAGTAATGTAGTTTAGTTCTCTGTGGTGGAACGTGCTGGGGCAAGCCATCCACTTTCAATTACAGTTGCGCACACATGCGTGTATCATCTGACACGCGCTCACATACACGTATACGCACCTCCCTGGAGTGTGAAACGTACAGGTAATTACTTTGCCAAAGTGCTGTCTTCCACAGCAGTGTCCCTCTGATCAATACTGGTGTTAGCAGCCAACGCTAGCAGCTCTATAAAGTGAAGCTAAATTCCCTAGGGAATTCTGTTAAACGTATAAATCTGGCTCCTAAGGACCGTCATGAAAGGAAGAAAATCATTACAAAATATCCTTTTTAACAAGTTATTTGATGTACTATTGACTTAGCTTTTCTAGAGGAGGGTGGTGGGTTAGATCCCCCTAGCAAAAACAGAGTATTTCTGAAACTGCTGATCTCCTGGGATTTTCATGCACAACAGTCTCTTGAGTCTACTCATTATGATGAGAAAAACAAAAACCAATGAGAGATGCCAGAGGAGAATGGCAGGACTGGTGCCAACCACTGACTGGTTTGAGCTGACAGAAAGGCTATTGTAACTCAGATAACTATTCTTTAAAACTGTGGTGAGCAGAAAAGCATCTCAAAACACACAACACATCCAACCTTGAGGTGGATGGCTACAACAGCAGAAGATCATGGCAGGTTCCACTCCAGTCAGCCAAGAAAAGAGATCTGAGGCCCACTGGACAAAATTGGACAGTTGAAAACTGGAAAAACTCAGATGAATCTGATGAATCTGGATTTTTGATGAGGAATGAAGTTGGTAGGGTCAGAATTTGATGTCACCAGCATGAATCCATGGACCCAACTTGCGTTGTGTCAACAGTCCAAGCTGCTGGTGGTGGTGTAATGGTGTGGTGAATGTTTTCTTGACAAACTTTGGGCCCCTTAATTCCCCCCAACGATGGTTTGAATGCCACAGCCTGTCTTGAGTATTGTTGCTGACTATGTGCATCCCTTCATTGCCCAAATTTCCTATCTTCTAATAGCTACAGCATTATTTCCAGCATGATAAATAAACACAAAGTGTCCCAAAGCAAAAGTCATTTCAGGCTGGTTTCATGAACATGAGCTGAGTTGTATTTCAGTGGCCTCCCCAGCTACGAGATCTGAATCCAATACAACACTTTATGGGTGTGGCAGAATCTGAGATTGGCAGCACGAAAGTGCAGTTGACAAATCTGCAGAAATGGTGTGATACAATCATGTCCAACATGGACCATAATCCCAAAGAATTGTTTCCAACATCTTGTGGAATCCATGCCATGAAGAAGTGAGGCTGTTTTGAGAGCAAAGGAAGGCCCAACCCAGTATTAGTATGCTGTTCCTAATAAAATGCTGGATTAGTATATATACAGAGTTTGTAAACATACATATATGTGACAAGTGAATTTGTTTAAAACTCATTTATTTCTTTGTTTTTGTTTAAGCTACTATTTCATTCTGATTTTTTATTGTGTTTTTGCGTGGTTAAACAATTGGAAACCTTTTATTAAAAAAAAAAATAACTGGGCAGAGGTTGTATAGCCTTGGAACTCTGTAGTTACCAGCTTTGTGTCCATGGCTCCTCTGTTACTTATTTTTTGATCAGATGACAGATTATATCCGGGTCAAGGCCAATTTATGCACTTAAATATTGTTTTTATATTATGAAACTTATAAATGAGAACTTTATGAAACTTAGCAAAGTGTATTTTCTGTCAAATTTGACAATGGTGCCATTTCATAGGTTTCCATTATCTCTGAAATGGCACAGCATTTAGAGCCAATACAACAGCCCTGCAATAAATCTCACCTTCATCAAGATTATAATGTTCAGGTTCAGGTTGAAACTGTTTTAGTGAGGTGTTGATTCAACTGTATGCTCATTTTGGAGGCTGCTGTTTGTCTCACACTGACATATGTTCTTTTTTCCTTTCTTTTTTTTAAATATAATACTTTTTTAAAAATGTTTTGTATAGCCATATTGATATAAACAACATGGACATTATACTGTACTGTATTGTACTATAGATGAAAATGCTAGATGTTTACACCAACCAGGTAACAATTTGAGGGATCACATCCAGAACACACAGTTTATAGTTTTTAAAAGAAGCTGCAACAAAATGTGCTCCAGACCTCATCCCTCCATATCCTGTCTTATTATCCTATCTACTGAGGCACCAGTTTGAGCTCCAAGTGGGCTGGTGCACGAAGACTCCCTTATTCTTTGTCTAACCACCCATTTCACAGGCCAAACCTTTGACTCATATATTTCCAAAGGATGTTGTTTCGTACGAAACTAAAAACTCAAATAAACAAGCAAGAAAGTAATGTCAGAAATATTGTTAAGCAGCACTTGAATGCATGTGATGATCCGATACATTTGTATATGCAACTTTAATGTGTTAGATGAAAATTTTGAAGCAGAGAGTATAGGTGGTATACAGGATACTTTTTGTTAAAATATACACCAATCAGCCACAACATTAAAACCAGTTACAAGCTCATATATATGTATATATATATATATATATATATATATATATATATATATATATATATATATATATATATATATATATATATGTCAAAGAGGATTAAGATGATAAGTATTGATGTCTCAAAGCTTGCATGATAGATGTAACGGCATATATTGACCTGTATGATCCATTTTATCATATCAGTATGCACACTGATTTTATAATTGCATTAAAAAAACAGAAACTGCATCAAATAATAGAATGACACGATTTCCCTGTTCAGTAAGTCAGAATTTTACCTTCAGGGCTAATTGGGCTCGTCATCTACTGGCTATATAAAGAATGAAAATCCCTATATTTTAAATAAAAATACTTTTGTTGCAAATTTAAACATCCATTGTAGTATGAATATAGCTGATGTTATTTTAGACTAGAGGCAGGGAGACGATCTCTGGAGATATATGATTACAAGGTATGTTGGATATTACAGCCTTTTGAGGAACTCTAAAGCACAGAAGGAGGCCTGGATGGGGAGGGAGACAAAGAGCATAGCGGGAGCTCAATTTCTCTCTCTAGCTGTCTCTTCTTAAAACATGAAAGAGAAGGAAGAAGGAGGGAAATAAGATGAATAAGTGAGAAAAAAAACTCGAGAGAAAGGGAGGAAAGGAACACAAACCAGGAGAGAGAAAAGGAGAGACATGAGAGGAGAGCAGGAGAGGCACAGACATAAATGGGCCTCAGGAGGGTATCTGAGAGTGACAGACTGCTGCCACGACTGTTCTGTGCTGTGGGTAAACTGTCAAAACATTGACTGGTCCACCTGGCAGCCCGCCCCTTCTTCTTTCTTTTCTAAGTTTTATTCTTGCTCCTTTGTTGCTGCTCCCAAAAAAAAAAAACTTCCAACATTGAACTGGCTGTCAGACCTGCCAGACTGAGACAAAAATAAGAATTTAGAAGTAAAAACAGAAATTTCTATTTTTATTTATTACATTCACATTTTAATTGCAACCAGTTTAACTGCAGCCAGTAAATATTTCATTGTGGAACTAACACTGAGCTCAAGTGTGTGACACACTCACAATTAGTGTGAATGCATGCATACTTTTATTCTGGTTTTTAAAGTATACAGGTTATCTGATGCTCATGTCAACATATCCCGTTATCAGGAACCTGGATAAGCGCTTATCCCCGTTTTGTGGAACCTGGATATACTTTCTGTCATCTTTCACTTTATTGTCCCCGCGGGGAAATTTGTATTGCTGTCAAGTCAATATTTGAATCTTGCATACAGGGATACAGTGTGAATAAGCAGGTTTTTGCATGTTGCACGTAAATGTCAGAGTGCCCGAATATGATCAAAACAAGGATAAAACTAAAAACTGAAAAAACTGCACAGTACTGTGCATGTAAATATACTTAATATTTAAATGAGTGATTTCTATTCTATATTCCTGGATCAGTTTTACTATTTGACATATTTTTTCTCAATTTTCCTTCATGTCTGCCTTAACACAGATGGTGTGAGGCTGCATTATCCCAGCTATTCTAAAGCTGATTTTGTAAAACTCGACTCAGCTACTGAAATTATCAAGGCTAAGTGATTTTGTTGTTAGTCTTAACAGCAAAATTAACAACGGGCAGGGCCTTTTTTCTGGACCAAAAAAGTGGCATGGACATTCCACAGTCACACAGGTAGGAATTCATCCAGTAAGATCCAATGGTACAATTTTTTTTCCAGGCAGTTGTTTTAATAGTTTACCCTCCAGTGTAGCCAAATATGCTCTTACAGTACTATTGTTGTCACTCTCTCTACCTACAAGTATCACAGGTTGTTGCTGTAAGTTCAGGCACATGCACGTAGAGGCCCCCTGTAGCAGAAGTAGGCTACACTACATTACAATCCAGCTTGAAATAAACATCACATACAGTATTACAATGAGAAAATGCTAAAGTTTATTTTATTTCATTTTTTCTTAATTCCCTAAGGCATAATTCTTTCCGTGATTAGGTCAGACCACTGTGAGCAAAGCTTTAAGCTTAATTTTGAAGCATCATGGAAAATCTCAAGCAGATCTTCATCAGATAACTGTGTTCCCAAATGAACTGAACTAAGGAGGGAAATGCTTCTGGGCTTTAATATTACTGCTGTAACCCACCAGATGTGAAAACACCTTTAGATTATCTGACACCATGTCATCATGTGATGGAACAGAGATTTTTCGCTTTACTTAATCACGTTATTGGCTGTTCTGCTTGTTTGGACTAGGTTGATGTAGTATGATGTGATGAGCCCAAGGCGATCATTACTGAGTGACACCTGATAGACATTCTGTTTGAATCAATCATCAGACTGCAGAGAGGACAGGGTGGTAGGATGGAAGAAAAACAATTAATAAAAAGTTCTGGACATTTAGCAAATAAATGTCAAGTTTGACTGATGCATTTAACCAATGATGGCCTTTGGTTAGAAATGGGCAAGCATCTGAACGGTTACAAATCGTGGGATGTGGGCTTATGTTGCTCTGTACATGTAGAGACGGGTGAAAAATTAAAGGAAAAACCAGCATAAAGTGTCTTACTAAGGTGTTGGGCCACTATGTGCTGACAGAAAAGCTTCAATGTGCCTTGGCATTGATTGTACAAGTCTCTTGAACTCTACTGGAGGAATGGAACACCGTTCTTCCAAAAGATATTCCCTAATTTGTTGTTTGGATGATTCTGTCTGAGAGCGCTGTCTAACACGTCAGTACAAAATCTCCCAAAGGTGCTCAGCTGGGTTTAGATCTGGTGACTGTGTAGGCCATAGCATATGATTCAAATCATTTTCATACTCATCCAACCATTCAGTAACCCCTCGTACTCTATGGGTGGGGGCATTGTCATCCTGGAAGAGACCACTCCCATTAGGATAATAATGTTTCAGGGTGATAAGGGATATATGGATGAAGGTGATCACTCAGATCAACTTTGTATTATATTGATTTGCAGTGACCCTTCCCACTAAGGGAACAAGTGGATCCAAACCATGCCAGCAAAATGCCTCCCACAGCATAACAGAGCCATCAGATCCCCTCACTGTAGTGGTCAGGCATTCAGGCCTGCACTGTTCTCTTGGTGTCCTCCACACATGCAGTCATCCACTTGTTGAGAATATGGTGAAGGATGACTCATCTGACCTTATCACTTTTTTTCCTGTAGACCAGTGGCTCTGGTTTTTGCACCACATTCATGTTTATGCACTGCAACCATACTATAATATCTAACTCTATGAAATTGGTGATGGCCTGTTGCAGACTGTGACTTACAGATACAATCTAATCATGTGGTGCATTGACATTCTCAGTCGTCTGAAGAAGGGTTGCTCTCCTTTTTTTCCTTACACATCACACTAATGCACCACCATCACTGTCATCACATGTGTGCAGCAATTTTCGACTCTACTTACTGATGTGTGACCTTATTTACCGATGCCTCTAAATGCAGATGTCACTTTAGCCACTGTTGCTTTTGAAACATTAGCCAGTTGAGCAATTTTTGTGACTGAAGCTCATGCCATTAGTGCTCCAACAATGAACCCTCTTTCAAAGTCACTTAGCTCTTCTCCTGCTGTCATCTTGATACAAAATCAGAATCAACTGGGCCTGTTCAGCATTTTTATACATGCCACAGAATATGATTGGATATTAACTGCTTAATTGTAACATGCAGTGCACCTGTGTGGAAGCATCTGTATTTGTTATGTTTCTTCACTCATTTATTCATTTATTTTTCCTTTAATTTGTCACCTGTCTAAAGGTATGTCTAGGAAACTGTATATGTGTGAGCCTGTGTGTATTTGCAGGGTTACATAAATGTGTGTGTTTGCATGTCACACTGACTAATAGTCATGCCCCTCCAACCCGGTGTGAGTTGCCCTGGGAGACCTAGCAATAAAACACACAGTCATCCTTCGGCCATGAATCTCTGCCAGCCGCCTCATCTACTGCTCTCCACCCAGAGCCACACAAACACACTGTTAGGATGCTGCAAATTTCAACAGTAACCATGCTACAGTACCTCCACAGGCATCCTCCCTGGCCACTGTTGTGCTCCACCCATCCATCTAAAGCTCTCTCCTGAAAGCCCAGGGTTATGACTCTAGAATAAAACATTAGTGCTGTACTCACAGCAGTATCAAAAACAAGTGGAAACAAGCTAGTTCTATTGTATGTTGACAGTTATGTTAGTCCTGACAAGCCCTCAAGATTAGCCAAAGGTAGTGGCAACAAACATTAGGTCTGAACACCCATTTAAAGATGATTAGTAGGAAACCACAGTCCATTTTCAGATCAACTGAATCCTTTTTACTTATTTCATTACGGTTATATACTGAATTAAAAGATAATAAGGATACAGCTCAGGTATTGGCCATAATCAGATTACATTTGCTATGTACTCCTGATATTTCATTGTCCAGGCTGATAATGATGAGCAGCATTGCATCACAAATACCAGGTATGCTTGATAAGGAGGGGAGTCACTCCAGATGTGTCGACAGCACTTGGGAACAGCAGAGGCCAACCTTCTCAGGTACTGGCAAGGGAATATTTTGACTACACTGATCAATATTTATGCAATAGTGTATATACACAGAATATATACAGTAAGTCGCTGTGGCTCAGTTGGTAGAGCAGGTTGTCCACTGATCGCAGGGTTGGTGGTTTGATCCCTGGCTCTACCTGTCTGTGTGCCATAGGGCAAGACACCGAACCCTAAGTTGCCTCACTTGTAAGTTGCTTTGGATAAAAGCATCTGCCAAATGAGTAAATATAAATATATCATACATTTATATATTCATACTGTGGCTGATCGGTGTATATGACTACAACTCCCTGGGAGCTGATAAAAAAAGTTCAGTATGCAAATGAACTGGTGGCTTAATGAAGCTGAACACAACAGATCAGTAGTTTTAATTTTTAAATAGCTTATATCAATCGAAAATTTAACTACAATATACACTGTTTGGACCTTGCCAAAAAAATACTCAAAGAATTGTAGGCAAAAAATAAACATGACCATTGTAAAATGAAAAATAGAAAAAAGATAAACAAATCCATCAAAAAAAAAGTATTTATTTTAGAAGTAAACTAGAAGTACCGGCTCAACATTTCATGCCTTTGCCAACCAGTCAAGTTTCAGTTTTCATCCATTTCTGTCTAGACTCATATAATACATTAGTAGTAGTGGTAGTACAGATTTTGAACGAATTTCATAAAAGGTATTAAGTGTATTTTGTCATAATTAGTGTATGAAATCTTGAGTTATAACCAAAATGTGTTTTTTGAGGTGATCTTGACCTCTGACTTCAAAAATCTTATATCTCTAAGTGCTGGCTACCTGGTTTTTTAAACTCCTAACAACAAGTGGACACAGCTGGAGGTAACTGAGATCAGCAGGGTTTTTTTTGGAAGATGGAAGTAGATGATAGTTAGATTTCTGAGGGAGGTTGATGATCTACAGTGCTGTAGGTTTCTACAGTCACAGGTTGTCTGGCCCTGTCTCAGTCTGTTTTCAGTGCCAGCTGTTTAATTATCACTTTGTAATGAGAGTTGTGCAGCATGACTTTCTATCCTATGGGAATCTGCAGTTAGACCTGAACTTGTAGATGCAGTTATAGAGGATGTGCAATTGATTAGGTTTTTTATTTTTTATTTTTTTCAAAGGTTTCTTTTCAGTATTCTTCTTCTCTCGACCCCTTACTTTTCCCTTCCTTTCTTCTTTTTAAATTTATGATATTAGGTACACCAACATGGACATTTTCAGAGATGTTTCCTATCTATATTTGATTTCCAAACTTCCCAGCTCTCAATGTGTGGGATATTTAGGAGGTTATTAGCCACTGAGCAGAGACTGATAGATGGTGTTACCGTAGTGCTGATATGAGCTACAAAGAAACAGCATAACATCTTGGATTTTAAAGATTAAAGGGCTGTATTGCCATCAGTCTCCCCAACGTCCCGCAGCTAGAATGACTTCAAAAAGCATTTGCATATATGTGTGTGCATGCACGTGTGCGCAGGTTTCATCATAACAACTAATGTTTTACATGACCGGAGGATGACGCATTGACTTTAAACAGAGCCAGGTGAGCAGTGACTAAAGTGCATCAGTGGAAAGCATAGTGGAGAATTGAGCGTAACATTGGATGTGAGTGCATGTGCCACAGCAAAAACACGCTCCCCCTGGCCTAAATATCATGTAGTGCATTATATCATTCAAACAACATCCAACCCATACACACTCACAACAACTTTCTAAATGAGGTGTTTTTTGTTTCACCATGTGAATTTGTCAAATTCTCCTGTCTGTCAGAGTGAATGAATCTCTTAATGAAAAGGTTTTTTGGGAAAAAAAGATGAGTACACCCAAAAGGCGCAAGAGTGATTATACCGCAATGGAAGCAAATGCAGTTATTTCCAATTCATTTAGATTAAATAAGGGAATTGCATCAGCAATAGCTTCCAAAAGGGGGTTTATGCTAAAGTAAGCTGTTTTTCGACTTGTGGAATTGTCTGTGTTGATAGCAGTGATGGTATTTTTCAGTACATGTGAATTTAATTTTTCACAAGGAACAGCAGTACCCATTTTTAATATGCCCAGTGCCTGAGTAATACCGACCTGTACTAGTGTCAAGTAGTACATGGCTTTCTTTGAAAATGAGGAAAATTGTATAGCAAAGCGAAATACGTGGTTAATCAACCAGCTATAAATGTTCTGTCACTTCTCCTTAGTATTGTCAAAGCAGTATCTTAGAACTCCCTCCAAAATATGACACTATACTCTTTATGAATATTCATGCAAACAAATCTTCTGATGATTGAAAAACACCTTTGAGGATCCCTTCAATATAAGTTAAGTTTCTGTTTCTGTAGAATGGCTGTTCAGAGAAATATCAGATAATGAAAAAGGTACGGCCCAGGGACCCTAGTAAACAATTATTTTCAATAATCAATTGCCAATGAAATTTGAAAACTCTCAAAACAACATTAACAAACCCAAAGACAGTGTGGTCTTTAAGATGAAACTGCAGTAAAACTTCACAAATCTAAAACTGGGAGCTGGCAGTAAACATGCTAGCAGATTACCTTGCTAATGTTTTGTTTTTTCCTGCTGTACCTAAAGAAGATATGTCTGTAAATATGAAAAGAGCCTAAATAGTTGTTACTGTGTTTGTAAAAAGGCTTAAAGTAAAATTTGTAATGCACTCCGTAATTTTGTATGGTAGTTTCACAGGTTTTAGTAAACATCCTAACCTAGAGACCTGCATTCTGGGTCTTTTTTGGAAGAAGCTGTTAACCTGTCAAGCCAATATCAGCAATGTATCACATTAGCAAGTGTAGCTATACTGTTCCTGATGGTGGTGAATGAGTATATTTTTTTTATGTGCATCTGAGAGTGTGTGAATCTAGGATTTATAATCAACTTCCAGCAAAACACATGCAATTAGATTTCTTCTGAGCACTGTAGGATATCTGATAGATTGCCATTAGTGTGCCTAGTTGCATCAGTGTGTGTGTGTGTGTACCTGTGTGTTGACTGTATGAGTGCATGGTAGAGAGAACTAAATAAACCTTTACACAAGGATCAATGACGGAGTAGAGAGAGGATTACAACTTTCATGAAGCTATTCAGGCCCATGATACGGAGCCATATACACACACCAGCAGGTAGATGGAGGGATTGCAGAGAGAAAGATGAGGCACATGAAGGATCAAATAAGTAAACTGGAAAAAGCTGATCTTCTTTCTGATGGTCCCTTTCCTCTGTATCTGAGGTTAACACACTCATGTCCAAGATGTGTTGGTATTGAAAATAGAGGTTCACAACACAGTGACATCTGTGGACATTAAGCTGGAATTTGATAAGGAAATCAAACAGATAATCTATTTGAATATAAATCTGTTAATGTTGACACTGTTACAAAATTCTGTACATTTTTTTTTTTTTTTTTTTCATGAGCATTTAGATCATGATCAGTTATCAGTGGATTCATACATGGGACCCAATAGGTAACGTTTTAAATCTGCTCCAGCTGTTAGGCCTCTACTTTGGCCAGGATGTGCTCGCTTTATGTTCACATTTAAGGTTTTATTTAGGGGCAAACAGATGGATGGCAAAACGTCAGTTTGTAAAGTCCAAAACAATGAATCAAACAAGTCACTATCTCAGGTTGGAATTGAGTTGTGTCCCAACTCCATACGAGTCTCTAGACTCTGGAATGCCACTGCTAATTAAATTTAAGAAATTCAAATCAAAATGTGTGTTTAAATATTTGATACTTTTTTTTTTTTAGTTTTCCAACATTTTTCATGAGCTATCTTATTATTTATGTTGCAGCTGTGAGTAGCGCTTCCATTTCCTTTATGTCTCTCAATATCTCTAAATGTAAGCCCTGCGACTGACTAGCAATCTGTCCAGGGTGTACCCCACCTCACACCCAATGTGCGGAAAATGTTGACATTTTATCATAAGACTTAAAAGAGGAATAATTCTTTTTATACGTATACAGTCAGAAGTGAGTGGCTGTCCCTGTGACTGCAACTAATCTCAGGCCCTCACACCCATACTTTGAAAATCCAAACACACAGGATGGATAAACTATTTCGGTGGCTCCCTCCGGAGAAGGTGTGAACAGTTTAAATGTCACAGACTTTCCCATCAGCTGCTGCCCTGCTGTTAGATTGCAGTTGAATGGTTTGTGTATATATAACCATATTCACAAAAGTGTGTGTTCTGCTTAAAGTAATGATAGATGACATTTTCCTACAAATACCACTGTATCTTCAGAGTAATCAACCCACATTAACTTTTTTTTACACTTTATTTGTTGTAAATTTAATTGTGAAAGGATAACATTGCAATTTTTGTCCATCAATACACTCAATAACCCATAATGAGAAAGTTAAAACTTTTGCAAATTTATTAAAAATCAAAACTTGAAATCTCTTACAAAAGTATTCGGGCCATTTGCTGTGCCACTCAAAATTGTGGTCAGGTGCATTCTGTTTGCTTTAATTATCCTTGAGATGTGTCTTGTACCCCATCGGTCACCATAAAGATCCCATAGGTCGTCTATGCAAGCAGCTTAGTATACAGAGTGACAAAGTCTGCTTTGGGAAAGGGAGGTTGGGCTGGATGGCTAGGTCGACAAAACAGACAGGAGACTGCTGTTTGTTACCTGTGTGAATCCGATATTTATATTTGTTTCTTTTTTACATGACTTTTCTACAGCCTTAACCACATTTATTATTGTAACCAGGACACTGAAGGTCCTCTAATCTTCAGAAAGTACTTATTTTAACACAAATCACTATCTGTGATCGGACTGTGGCCAGCCAGATCCGGGCTCATATGTACAACAACAAATTATAGGAAGAGTTTCATTCTGAGTATAGGACAAAACACATTACAGAAGCATTCCTCACCAAAGTAACTGATGACCTGCTTATAGTTATGGACTCCATTTACCTCAACATCCTTATCCTGTTAGATCTCACTTCTGCTTTTGATACAGTCTCTCATAATCTCCTGCTGAACCGGAACTCCACTGTCCTGGTTCAAGTCCTACCTCACAGCTAGAAAATAGTTTGTTTCCATTAGTAGCTTAAGGTCTCCAATCTGACAGTCTGCTTAAATTATATCAATGCTTGGATGACCTGCAATTACCTCAAAGTTAACCAGGAAAAATCTTAAGCTATCCTCATTGCCTCGCCAGCCACACTTCTCAACTGCCCCACTTAAGTATGGCCATCCTAGGATTTATCACTTCCTCGTTTGCTGAGGTAAAAAATCTTGGGGTAATTATTGACTCCACCCTCAGTTTTGACACATATATCAAAAACATCACCAAAACAGCCTTCCTCGATTTGAAGAACATTTCCAGATTATGC
Source organism: Xiphias gladius (assembly GCF_016859285.1). Lineage (NCBI taxonomy): Eukaryota > Metazoa > Chordata > Actinopteri > Istiophoriformes > Xiphiidae > Xiphias > Xiphias gladius. Next base: position 27,617,718 of record NC_053405.1, on the reverse strand, counting down.
CCCCTCTCTCTCCCGATCTGTTGCAGGTACTTTCATCCAGACCTTTACTACATGGCGACTTGATTATCGTAATGCTGGTCTCCTTGATACCCACTCAGGGGTTAAATAGACTACAGTATGACCACAATTCAGCTGCAAGAGTTCTCTGCCACACAAGGAACTTGGAGCACATCACCCCAACCCTTTACCAATTGCACTTGCTCCCAGTTACATTCTGTATACATTTTAAAGTACTTCTCCATGGTACTACCCATAGTACTTCTCCGCACCATGGGTGACAGGGCCTTCAGTGTAGCTGGCCCTAACCTCTGGAACACTCTTTTTCAGGGTCTGCGCCAGTGCACATCTGTTGCTTCTTTAAAGTTGCAACAAAAAACTCATCGGTTTAGATTGGCCCTTCCTGGTGCTTTGTGTGTACACTATGAATTTTATTATTTTATCTATGTATATTTCATTGTTGCTGCCGTTGTTTTTATCTTGTTTTATGTATTAAATGTCTTACTGGATTTGTTAAGTGTCTTTGGGTGTCTTGAAAGGAGCCTATAAATAAAATGCGTATTAATAATAATAATAATAATTATTATTATTATTATTATTATTATTATTATTATTATAAGTTGCAGTTTGTATTTCAGTAACCAGGGCTACTCTAATAGTTTCTAAAGTTTGTTGATGATGGCTACTAAATAACTCAAAACTGTGGGCTGGTTGCTTGTTAAACCACAGTGTCTTGTTTTCTACATGTGGTAAACGCAGAACACGTGATGTGTTGGAGGACCTGTTTGAGGAGTTGTTTGAAGGTACGTTTGATGAAGCTGCACTGTGTAACAAAAAAAATGTAACAAGTAATTTAACAAATTAATTTTGTTGTTGAGCATTGTTATTGTAATAATTTCAAATTGTAAACAAAGATGGAGTACTTTGAAAATAATTATTTACAGTATGTACGTCATGAGTAATGGTTTTTCAAAAAACTGCAATGTGTAGTCTGCTAGTCTGTGTCCATTCTACCTAAAAGAAACATGGAGTAAGTAGTGCACCCAATACATTCAGGGCAGTAGGTAGGTGGGGGGTAAGGGTGTTAGTGCAGTTTAGGCCAAAAGCAAATTTTTGCACCAAGGCCCGCAACCTATTAATGTAGCCATGTCTTTTGGAAACTTTTTTGAGCAAGCATGTGATATTTTGTGTGCCCATGTAAGAAGTGTGTATGTCTCTAGCTTGTTTGTCTCCTGTAGTCCTGAAAGTGTCGATTCCAAGTCAATAACCAGCCAGCAAGTACTTGCCTGTGTGTGATTAAAGAGATTGAGAAAAGTTATGACTGAAATATAGTAATGAAGGATAAGGGAAAATGTGTGGAGTGACAGGAAGGAAGTGGGAAACTCAAAGGGAAATACAGAGGAAAACGGTAAACATAAACCACATAAGAAAAGGGAGAAAAAAATGGCAACATAACAATAAGCAAATAAGAAGAAGGATATGAGCGAGTGGCACATGGTAGAATGAGCAAGATATTAGAGGTGTGTTCGTTTAAACATTCAAAGCCATTTCACTGGGATTTTCTGAAGGCTTAACTATCAACACCAACACATCTGGCTGGGCCAATTAGAGAACTGCTGAGATTCCACCATGACCTGGTAAATAGAGCGAGAAAAAAGTGAGAGAGGGGGAGAGACTGATTTTGTTTACACACAACACTATCTGACTGAAGAAGAAAATGCCTGTGTTGGATTACTCATATTATTCTTATATAGCCTTATCCTAATTGAACAATCAAACATTTATCCAGGGAGTGGGAAAAATGTGCTGATTAACAAGAGTAGTGTAGTCCTTACAGACCATCAGTGACCCTTCACTTCATCACAGCTTATTAAAGCACATACTGTATAAAGTATATGTCTATAGTCTTGAAAAGACTTGCTATGTAAGGTATGTCACTCTCATGTGCAAAAGCTGGTACACGTGTGACAACGTTATGCATTTATGCAAGATGGGTCTTCCTTTAAAATGTGTTAAAGTTGTCAGTGTGAGTGGCAGACTAAAGTCAAGTTGAGGTGTTCTGGACAGCATGGACCTGGTCATTATAGTTATAATAATGTTTCCAGTATAAATCCCATTCAAGTCAGGGAAAGGGGAGCATGAAAAAAAAAAAAAAAAGTATCTATATACATACATACATACATACATACATACATATATATATATATAAGGGGAAACTTTCTGAATGCATATGTATATATATATATATATATATACATACATATACATATGCATTCAGAAAGTTTCCCCTTTTTTCACATTTTGTTATGTTGCAGCCTTATGCTAAAATAAATCTTTTTTTTTTTTTCCCCTCACCAGTCTACACAGTCAATACCCCATAATGACAAAGCCAAAACAGAATTTTAGAAAGTTTTGCAAATTTATTCAAAAAAAACAAAAAAACAAACAAAACTGAAACGGCACATTGACATACCTATTAAGACCCTTTGCTATCACACTTGAAGTTTAGCTCAGGTGCCTCCCATTTCACTTGATCATCTTTGAGAGGTTTCTACACCTTGACTGGAATCCACCTGTGGTAAATTCAATTGATTGGACATGATTTGGAAAGGTACGGACCTGTCCAGATAAGGTCTCACAGCTGACAGTGCATGTCAGAGCAAAACCCAAACCATGAGGTCGAAGGAACTGCCTGCAGAGCACAGAGACAGGACTGTGTCGAGTCACAGATCTGGGGGAGTCTACAAAGATTTCTGTTGCATTAAAGGTTTCCAAGGTGGCCTCTATAATTCTTCACTGGAAGAAGTTTGCAACAACGAGGACTCTTCCTAGAGCCAACTGGAAAAACTGAGCAATCGAGGACAACAATCACTGCAGCACTCCACCAATTCTGGCCATACAGAAGCCTCTCCTCAGTGAAAGATACATGAAAGCCTGCTTGGAGCTTGTAAAACAAATGACCCAGAAGACTCTCAGACTGTGAGGAACAAGATTCTCTGTTCTGATGAGACCAAGATTGAGCTTTTCGGCCACATTTCCAAGTGTCATGTCTGGAG